>NC_141875.1:624215700-624527937 GCF_056163025.1 Triticum urartu
TCCACTGGCATTCGGTCACCGGAGCCGTCATCACGGTCTCCCACTACAAGAAATATGTCAACTTGTGACCACCACTATTGGTCACTGAATGGTCACAAATTTCCATCTGTGACCTTTTTGTGACCAAACACATAAGATCAAAAGCTGGCCGTCATAAACTGACTATAGCGACCTTTCTTCTGGAATGGTCGAACACGTTTATGACCAAAATACGTCTACTGTGGCGTTTTGGTCACTAGCAACCTCCCCAGGGCACGTAGGCATCCAGCGTGGCAATCTGACATGGCACAAGATTCAGCCCGGTCCAATTCGATTTTCTACATGGGCCTAGCCCAACAATTCGGCCTTTTTAATGTATTTTTTTCCTGTGCTTTTATTAGCTACATGGGTCTAGCCCAACAATTCAGCCTTATTGATTTCTTTGTGTGGCCCTTTTAACATCATATTTTCTTTTTGATCATGTATTTTTCTGGGCCATTTCTTTGTTGGGCCTCTCATGTTTTCCCTCAAAAATAATTGTCCAATATAACTTGGGCCTAGCCCAGTTCCGAAAAAATTGATCCAATACAAAAGAAGTTATTATGCCGTTGACATTGCAACACATCACACCATAAGCTATCTTGGGCAATGTGCAATGTTATTATATTACAACCATTCATTCCAGCAATACATATCTACAATATCTTTACATCCCAGGAACAGTAACTGCCAAACAAAACTATTCTACAACAAAGAAAATTAAAACAAAAATTTAGATGCTAAGACATAACAGAAGTTCCTATTGTCCTCCTCCTTCCAACATTTGAAAACCTCATTCACCTGCAGTAGATCAATCATGAGTGAGAAACTATATAGCAGAAAAAATGTTTAAACGATGCAAAAATAACAATCATTACACATGGTATTCGGGAACAAATTCATTAGTCATTCCACATGGTATAGCGGGTACAGATTCATCAGCCATTAGAGTAGATAATAACATCACTGGCAACAATTAATACGGCTTGGATCAAGTCTCAAGCATAATAGAGTACAGATTAGTCCACTTTATACTCCTCTTTTAGAGGTACAGATTATAGCTAATGGGAGCCGATGTCCAGGAGTATTTGCAAATGATACAACATCATGGAGTGGGATAACATGTTTAGCAGTACAGGTTATATAGTAAGCAAGCAAGCAATTTGGCAAGCTATGTTGCAAGATAATTGTTGTGTCGCTAACAATCACCATGTAAGAATGCTTTGTTGTACTAATACATGCACATCAAGCGAGAGTGGTGTTCTATTCTTACCACATAGGCACAAGTGAGATGATGCCCGATTCGCCCTGCTTCTCCAAAGACTCGACCAGGAGCACAAGAAAGTAGGCTGGTAACAAAATAACAAGCCACACATAAAACTGTTATGCCCTGGACAACTATAGAGAAGAAAGCAAAAGTAACCAGAATAGTAGAGGTGTGGTGATCAAGTATATAAACACTCCTAGCAGCTAATTATATAAGGGCATTGCTCATAATGAAGAGCAAAGTATTTTTATGGGGAGGAAAGGCTCCCAGTTTCACCACCCCCAGGATATGCATTCAAACAAGAATTTATTAGTGAAGAACAAAAAGAGCGGCTCCCCTGTTTTTTGCTGGAACTACAGTAGCCTAGCTTAGCTTCAAACAAGAATAACGAATTTGTAAGACATGTATGTCTTCCATAACCAAGAAAGCAGATTTAGTAGCTACTTAAACAGTTTAATAGTTGGACTACGGAGACAATTCTTAGTGCTTCAAATCATTCAGTTATCTGAATTAACAGTACAGAAAAGAATTGAAGATCTCAATGACAGTAGTAATTGGAGGGATAAATCAACACTTGTTCTAAGGACAATAAGATGATTGGTGCCAGGCAGTGTGGGGTCTCATCAGTCACCAAGCTGAACATGAGTGTTTAAATTTGCCAACTAGGACTAACAAAAGTGCCAAACAGAGCTTTTCAGGCTACAACAGCAACATATTAAACTATCATGGACCTACCTAACTCTCAAAGCACTAATCCATCCCCAGTTAGTTCAGATAAAAAAATCCCACATGGCTAGCGTGGCCATCGCCCAGAGCAGGTCATCGATGTTGATGGTCTTGCACTTCTCCCTCTGGCACTTGTCGCTCGCCCTACAATACAGACAAGACAAAACGGTGACAGGTCAGCACCAAACCACACTTGATTCGGGCAGGCAAAACAGAGCGGCAGGGGTCAACAGAGGCACTCACTCGCTGGCGATGAAGCAATGAACTCCGAGATGCACTCCCGCACGGTCTCCTTGGCGTCCTTGGCGATCTTGCCGTTGGCCAGGATGGCCTTCTTCATGATGCTGCTGATGTTGGCGACGGGCAGGAACCTGTCCTGCTCCCTGACACCGCCGAAGCCGCCGCCCGGCGGGCTCGCCGGCGCGTCCGACATTCGGCCGCCCTCCTGCAGCACACCAGCAACCCCGCCAGATCCATCAGCGCACCGGCGCACCAAACCCTAGACCCCGACTTCTGGAAGCGCGGGGAGAGAGGTGAGGGGAGAGGGAGGCGTACCTTATATAGACGGGCGTGTAGAGGGAGGGAGGGAAGGTAGTGAAGGGGAATGGAGGTGCGGTGAGGGCGGCGAGCGACGTCCCCGTGCTCCGCGAGCCTCCGCGGCGCCTTTCTGGCCACCGAAGGAGCTGAGGGCCGAATCCGCTGCGGTTGGCTCGCCTGCCCAAGCCCCGTCGGTGGAGAGCGCCTGCTCGATCCAGATCGAGGTCCTGATTGGCGTGGGGTTGCCTATGAATCTTGGGGGCGGCTCTGGGCATGGGCTCGATCTTGGGTCGGCCTCAACCTCGTCTACGGCGAGGGTCGTCGATGGTGGCGGTGGCGGTGGGGTTGGGGGCGGCGGCAGATCGAGATCTGAGGGAAGGAGAAGGGGGTGGGGTTGGGGGCGTGGGCGGAGGAAGAAGAGTTGGGAGCGGGAGCGAGGTTCGGGTGCAGCGCGAAGGAAGGAGGGCGCTGCCGGTGACAGAAAGGAAGGAGGGCGCCGCCGGTGATAGGAAGGAAGGAGGGCGCCGCCGGTGCCAGCGCGAGGGAAGGAGGGCGTGGCGCGAGGGGTGAGGGAGAGGCCGATCTGGATCGGGGACAGAGAGAGGGAGGCGGCGGAAGGAAGGAAGGGACGAGAGGTGAGAGAGAGGTAGGGTTTGGTGCGGTGGGTTTTTTTCCTTTCTTTGCATGGACGGATGGATGGACGTTGGATTGCTAGCAATGGATGGTAGGATGTCTGCCATCTCATCGATCCGTGCCACAAACGGTTCCACCAATCACAATGTAGTACACACTTTGACGATTTTATAACCATCTAAATTGGTCGTAATCAATTAAATAATATGCTAAATCATGTCACCTATTTTATAACATCATAGAATTAGAAAAAAATAAGAACAATAGCATCGTGTCACAAGTGAGACTTGTTTTTCAGAAAAATAACAAACCTGGAATAATACAAATATCTTTAAAATTTGATCTCAAAAATGAGTTTTATTTGCAAAAAAACATTTTCAACCTTTGGAGTGTCGAAAATGGTATATATTTTTTGAAGCACCTACCAGTATTTGTTGCAAAATGGCACCACTCTATTTTTCAATAATATTAGATCATATTTTAGGTACAATTGACCAAATGCTTGTGTCTCAATAGCTGTCTATCCACCTCTCGTCAATAATTGAGGAGGTTTTTCAAGTGCCCATTTTTCATTTTTCGAGTGTCCAAAAGGGGTTTTTTTGTGAAGAACCTACCAAATAATTGTTGCGAAATTGGACCAAATCATTTTTCTAAAATGCTATGCCATATTTAATGCACAATTACCAAATGGTTGGGTGTAAAGAGTTTTGATCCTCCTCTCGTGAAAAATACAAATTTTCGCCGATTCAGTTGGAAGCGGGTCAAATTTGAACTGTAGCTGCCTTATAGTTTGCTCTTTATTTTTTCCAAAAATCATTTCTAGGTACATAAGTTTCTATTTAATCAGAGAAACACCAAAACAATTGCAAGATTCAACCACTAGCTAGGAACGGTCATTCCAGCCGTTTTGACCGCATTTTGAGATGGGCATAAAAAATTCAAAAAAATCAAAAAATTGGGAAACCTTCGCATTGTGTCATTATATGTGGCCAAGTTTCCAAGAAAAATAACAAACTTGTAATACGGCAATTATTTTAAAAAAGTGTGCTCAGAAACGAGCTATCACGTGTGGAGATCAATGGCTTTCAAGCCAAATGATCAATCTTATGGCCACATTCATGGCATAGTTTGTTCAAATGATCTCATATTGTGCACAAGGGTGCATATTGGAATGACAAACAATATTTCCTAAGGAAGTTTTCATTTTCCTTGGACGGAAAAACCATTTTCAATTTTTCGAGTGCCCAAAAGGGGTTTTCTTGTGAAGGACCTCCCAAATAATTGTTGCAAAATTGGACCAAATCATTTTTCTAAAATATTAGGCCATATTTAATGCACAATTGAACAAATGGTTGGGTGTAAAAAGTTCTGATCCTCCTCTCGTGAAAAAGACAAATTTCCGTCGATTCAGTAGGAAGCGGGTCAAATTTGAACTGCAGCTGCCTTATAGTTTGCTCTTTATTTTTTCCAAAAATCATTTCTAGGTACATAAGTTTCTATTTAATCAGAGAAACACCAAAAAAATTGCAAGATTCAACCACTAGCTAGGAACGGTCATTCCCGCCGTTTTGACCGCATTTTGAAATGGGCATAAAAAATTCAAAAAAATTCAAAAAATTGGGAAACCTTCGCATTGTGTCATTATATGTGGCCAAGTTTCCAGGGAAAATAACAAACTTGTAATACGACAATTATTTTAAAAAAGTGTTCTCAGAAACGAGCTATCACGTGTGGAAATCAATGGCTTTCAAGCCAAATGATCAATCTTATGGCCACATTCATGGCATAGTTTGTTCAAATGATCTCATATTGTGCACAAGGGTGCATATTGGAATGACAAACACTATTGCCTAAGGAAGTTTTCATTTTCCTTGGATGGAAAAACCATTTTCAATTTTTCGAGTGCCCAAAAGGGGTTTTTTCTGAAGGACCTCCCAAATAATTGTTGCAAAATTGGACCAAATCATTTTTCTAAAATATTAGGCCATATTTAATGCACAATTGACCAAATGGTTGGGTGTAAAAAGTTTTGATCCTCCTCTCGTGAAAAAGACAAATTTCCGTCGATTCAGTAGGAAGCGGGTCAAATTTGAACAGCAGCTGCATCATAGTTTGCTATTTATTTTTTACAAAAATCATTTCTAGGTACATAAGTACCTATTTAATCAGAGAAACACCAATAAAATTCCAAGATTCAACCACTAGCTAGGAACGGTCATTCCCTCCATTTTGACCGCATTTTGAAACGGGCATAAAAAATTCAAAAAAATTCAAAAAATTGGGAAACCTTCGCATTGTGTCATTATATGTGGCCAAGTTTCCAGGGAAAATAACAAACTTGTAATACGGCAATTATTTTAAAAAAGTGTTCTCAGAAACGAGCTATCATGTGTGGAGATCAATGGCTTTCAAGCCAAATGATCAATCTTATGGCCACATTCATGGCATAGTTTGTTCAAATGATCTCATATTGTGCACAAGGGTGCATATTGGAATGACAAACAATATTGCCTAAGGAAGTTTTCATTTTCCTTGGACGGAAAAACCATTTTCCATTTTTCGAGTGCCCAAAAGGGTTTTTTTGTGAAGACCTCCCAAATAATTGTTGCAAAATTGGACCAAATCATTTTTCTAAAATATTAGGCCATATTTAATGCACAATTGACCAAATGGTTGGTGTAAAAAGTTTTGATCCTCCTCTTGTGAAAAAGACAAATTTCCGTCGAATCAGTAGGAAGCGGGTCAAATTTGAACTGTAGCTGCACCATAGTTTGCTATTTATTTTTTACAAAAATCATTTCTAGGTACATAAGTACCTATTTAATCAGAGAAACACCAATAAAATTCCAAGATTTAACCACTAGCAAGGAACGGTCATTCCCGCCGTTTTGACCGCATTTTGAAACGGGCATAAAAAATTCAAAAACATTCAAAAAATTGGGAAACCTTCGCATTGTGTCATTATATGTGGCCAAGTTCCCAGGAAAAATAACAAACTTGTAATACGGCAATTATTTTAAAAAAGTGTTCTCAGAAACGAGCTATCACGTGTGGAGATCAATGGCTTTCAAGCCAAATGATCAATCTTATGGCCACATTCATGGCATAGTTTGTTCAAATGATCCCATATTGTGCACAAGGGTGCATATTGGAATGGCAAACAATGTTGCCTAAGGAAGTTTTCATTTTCTTTGGACGAAAAAACCATTTTCCATTTTTCGAGTGCCCAAAAGGAGGTTTTTTGTGAAGGGCCTCCCAAATAATTGTTGCAAAATTTGAACAAATCATTTTTCTAAAATACTAGGCCATATTTAATGCACAATTGACAAAATGGTTGGGTGTGAAAAGTTTTGATCCACCTCTCGTGAAAAAGACAAATTTCTGCCGATTCAGTAGGAAGCGGGTCAAATTTGAACTGCAGTTGTCTCATAGTTTGCTATTTATTTTTTCCAAAAATCATTTATAGGTACATAAGTAGCTATTTAATCATAAATACATGGTTTGGTGGCCATACGTCGAGGTTTGGGCGGTGGCCGAGGGCCCCAACTCTAGAGCGTGTAAACTCGCATGCCCGCCGCGTGGTCACCGCGTGACCCTGGCATTGCCATGTGTTCTGAGCGGCATAGGCATGTCTAGTGGGTTGGGCACTCCCCAGGTAGGTTCTAGGAAGAAAATTACAACATAAGATTCTCACAAGGAGATCGATCGACGCTCAAACATGAATAAGCAGCCAAGTGTTTGATTAGCGGTACGGGAAATGCACATGGCCAATGGGCGTGAGTTTTGGCCAAGGATGATCATCTACTAAGGAGAATGTATTCACAAATTTTCAGCTCAAAAGGAGGATCCTAGGTGGTACTTTCTTTGCAAAGTACCACACTGGACAAAAATATGAATGTTGAAGCTGGGCTCAAAATAATGAATGGATTGAGCTGAAATTTGGTGGAGGATGGTTATTTGGGCATAGGAAAGCACTGTAGAAAATTGATATCATTTTGACATGCCAAAGTAGTACTACCTTCACAATGCTCTTCTATGGACAAAAACTTGGGAAAACTAGTGAGAGAGATTGGATGAATGAAATGAGCTAAAAATTGGTGTAGGTAAGTTACATAGGTATGGTCATGCGCTGGTAAATTTTCAGATCATTTGGGTAAGCCTAGCTAGTACTTACTTCACAAAGCTTCTCTCGAGGTAGAAACTTTGGAAATTTCCTGAGAAAGATTTACTAGGAAAATTGAGCTGAATATTATCATGTGGCAATTATTTGGGTATGGAAGAGTGCCCGAAAAGTTTGAGGGTAATAGGAGGGGTCTATATAACACTTGCTTTGCAACGTGCCAATTTGGCCATAAAATATAAATTGAACCTGGGCTCACATAGATGATTTGACTGAGCTGCAATTTGGAGGAGGGTGATAATTTGGGCATATGAAGGAACTGTATAAATTTCATGTCATTTAGAGATATAATAAAGGTACTTTCTTCACAATGCTTCTAGGTGGACAAAAACTTTGAAAATTTGCCGAGGAAGATTTGCTAGGAAATGGAGCTGAATTTTGTCATGCGGTAATGATTTGGATAGGAAAGAGTGCCCAAAAATTCCTAGGGCAATCAAGAATATATAAATAGCACTTCCTTCATAAAGTGTTGTTGTGAACAGAATAGGAAAATGAATATTGTTGAATTAGTTTTGAACTAGGCAAGGAAGGATTTTTACATATTTGATGAAGATATGCCCCAAAGAATTTATGAGATTTTTTTGGGAATTTTGGGAATGATAGAAATATAGGTTGCTTCACAACCTAGGGCAAAAACTGCCACATGGACATGACACATAGGCAAAACTGATGAGATGGCGCCTAGTCATCACAACCCACCACAATCTACAAGGCTATGACCATCTATATTGGTCATTAACAACTAGAAATAAGGCAGCGGACTAGCACTGTTTGCTTTGTGACCATTTCGTGTAAGGAAATTACGACCTTTCTGACCAAAATGGTCGCAATGGTTTTGGGTTTGGAGCCCCCTGAACAGCTTTTGACCAATTGGTCTAAAATGGTCATAAATTTATGACCAATTCTTCGAGGGTCACTGACAGAAGGTCATAAGTTGAAATATTTCTTGTAGTGTCCTTCCACCGGCATTCGGTCACCGGAGCCATCATGATCATGTCCTTCGTCCTCCATTGTTCGATCATCGGAGCCTTCGCCCTCTCCTTCCAGACCATCGGTGTCGTTGAGATACGACAAGACATCACCTCCGCCGAGGATTATGTCCCCTAACAACTATTCCGTTTCCAAGTCTCTTTGCTCCATAGTTACTGCAAATATTACAACATGGCAATTAATATACAAACATGAGAGATGGATATATTAGTGGCAAACATAGACTTAGCTAGCTAGCTAACCACAACAAGGAATATTAATTAGTGGCATCGACACTTCTATGGTTTGGGGTGGCCTCGACAACGCTTCTAGTGTTTGGGGTGGCCTCGACAACGCTCTTTTAACTTGATAAATTTGGGTGGCCTCGATGCTTCTAGGGTTTGGGGTGGCCTCGGCAATGCTTTTAGGGTTTGGGGTGGCCTCGATGCTTCTAGGGTTTGGCCCGGACCGCCTCTCTCATGAATGTCCGACATCGGGACCGACAAGGGATTTAACAAAATGGCGTCATTTTGGATGTGCAAAAAATGGTCCCTATTTTTCCTGATCTCATCTACCCCTCTATATGTCACATTGTCTAGTGTCAAAGGATTCAAGAAAACCATGGCTTCATCATTAGCCAGAAGTAACAGGCGCATGATGGTATGAAGCTCTCCAAAGTTATTTTGGAACGGAGTCCTGATAGGATAATTCGCTATTTGGAAGGCCTTTGCTGAACTTCGTACCAAAAAGCGAATTATCCTATCAAGACTCCTTTCCAAAATAACTTTGGAGAGCTTCATACCATCATGCGCATGTTACTTCCGGCTAATTATGAAACCATGGATTTTTTCAATACTTTGACACAAGAGAATGTGCACATATAGAAGCGTAGATGAGATCAGGAAAAATATGGATCAACTTAATTATGCACATCTGTAATGGGGGCATTCTTGATAAATCTCCTATAAATCTTGAGAGTTTGTTGGGTAGGGGCGGGAGGGGGTAGGAGATCGAGAATGTTTTTTCTAGGGTTTGGGTGTCCTCGAGAGTTGGTCGGGCGAGAGGGGGTTGATCGACGTCCCCCCTCATGTCGAGGTTATGGGAGTTGTCTTCTACACTTCTAGTGGTTTGGGTGGCCTCGAGAGTTTGTCAGGTAGGGGCGGGAGGGGTAGGAGATCGACAACGCTTTTTTTCTAGGGTTTGGGTGCCCTCCTAGCACAGCATAGCGACCCTCGACCCCTCGGCAATCCTTGACCCTCGACCCCTGAACGACCCTCGACCCCTCGGCGACCCTCGACCCCTCAATGACCCTCAACCCCTCGGCGACCCTCGACCCTATACCCTAGTTCCCGACCCTCGACCGCTCGGCGATCCTCGACACCCTCGTTCCTGATAAAGATAAGAATAGGAAGAAGAAGAACAAAAGGTGAAGGAGAAGGAATAGAGGAGAAGAAGAAAAAAAGATGCGAAGAAGAAGGAATACAGAGGAGAAGAACTTTTTTTCCTCTTCCTCTTCTTATTTTTTCTCCTCTTCTTCCTCTCCTCTTCTTCTCCTTCTTCTCCTTCTTCCTCTTCTTATTTTCCATATTCCTTTTTCCTCTCCTTCTTTTTCTTCTTCTTCCTTCTTCCTATTTTCTTATTTTTCCTTATTTTCCCTTTTCCTCTCTGAGGGAGTCCTGGATTAGGGGGTGTCCAAGTGGCCGGACTATACCTTCGGCCGGACTCCTGGACTATGAAGATACAAGATTGAAGACTTCGTCCCGTGTCCGGAAGGGTCTTTCCTTGGCATGGAAGGCAAGCTTGGCGATACGAATATGTAGATCTCCTACCATTGTAACCGACTCTGTGTAACCCTAGCCCTCTCCCGTGTCTATATAAACCGGAGGGTTTTAGTCCATAGGACGAACAACAATCATACCATAGGCAAGCTTCTAGGGTTTAGCCTCTCTGATCTCGTGGTAGATCTACTCTTGTACTACCCATATCATCAATATTAATCAAGCATGACGTAGGGTTTTACCTCCATCAAGAGGGCCCGAACCTGGGTAAAAAATCGTGTCCCCTGCCTCCTATTACCATCTGGCCTGGACGCACAGTTCGGGACCCCCTACCCGAGATCCGCCAGTTTTGACATCGACATTGGTGCTTTCATTGAGAGTTCCTCTGTGCCATCGCCATCAGGAAGGATGCCTCATCCCGTCTTTAAAGACGGCACCATTTCTAAGGGAGCTTTGGTTGTCGGCCAGACTCTCAGGCTAGGTGGTTTCCTTATGACCACCCGTTCGGCTACTGCGCCGACGATGACCTCTCGGGTCATCGAAAGCAATCTTCACGTCAGCTCGGAATTCGCCGAGCAGCTAGATCCAATGGAGCTCTTTTCCCTAAACGAGCTCTTGGATCGCTTCACCGCCCTGGGAGTCGCTACGGATTATGACCAGATTGGGTCTAAACCCGATCTGAGAGAGATTAACTCCCCCCAAGACACCCATCATGTTGCCATGGTAGAGGGACAGTGCGGCGACCCTTCATCTATCTTAAGGACTAGATATTCCTGGATTCCCGATCCCTCCAAGTCGGATACCCGCGGAGGGGAGGACATCACTCAATACCTGAACTTAAAGTCAGGTGACGGGCTAGATTCATTGGACAGCATCCAAGAACCCAAACTTCCGAGTTCGGAAACTCCTTGGCCCCTGGGTCTCAGATTGGGTGAGGTTTCCGATTTGATTCCGCCCACCCACCCGTACATAAGCGATTTACCCAAATTAGGCAAGAGCCCGAAGAAACAATACATCATTACTGGGCCAGATTCCTCCTGGTTATGAACAGGATAAAGGACTGCTGAGAGGAAGACGCAATTTCATTCTTCTGCAATAATTGCACGGACAAGGGAATCCTTAACGCCATAAGTCGCCGTGATATTACACGCTTTGCTGACTTGGCGTCCATAGTACGAAAGTACTGTGCGATGGAAAGCACCTGGAAAACCGAAACAAAATTTTGGGACAATTCGGCCTTGAATACAAACCCAGTCCGAAATAAAAGGGTGCATCATCGTCAGACACCCGGGTTCAATACCAAAAAGCAAAAGCCCTCTACAGGGCACGGAACGGTACTGGAAGGATGGCTTGATGGACCCTATAAAATTCACAATGCAGAGGGCGCCACACCAATTCACAGCCTTAGAGCATGTTGGATACTCCGGCAGGTGGCAAAAATTGGCGAAGATCTTCTAATTCCAAAAGCCACAGAAAGCCACCCCAGAGAAACCAGTACGGTATTTACAGTCTTCGAGACTTTCGCATCAAATAATATGCGAAAAAGAACACTCCGCGGCCTTGTCGAAGTCTACCAAGTAGCAACAATAAACCCATGGAGTGACACGGCTATTTCTTTTAACGCCAGTGATGAACCTAAATTCCGAACAGCCCGAGCACCAGCCGCATTGGTCCTCAGTCCAATAGTGGATGGCTTTCGTCTTACCAAGGTACTCATGGATGGCGGCAGCCGATTGAACCTCATTTATGAGGAAACCCTTCAAAAAATGGAAATAGACTGGAACTGCATTGAGCGAAGCAGCACAACCTTTAGAGGAATAATCCCCAGTCAGGAAGCATGCTGTACATGAAAAATCACACTAGATGTGGTGTTCGGCATGCCGGATAATTACAGGTCCAAAGAGGTCACGTTCCAAGTGGCCCCGTTCAGTAGCGGATATCACGCTCTGCTAGGGCGCGAAGCGTTTACAGTCTTCCAAGCAATACCCCATTACGGGTACATGAAGCTCAAGATGCCCGGGCCTAACGGAATCATCACTCTCGTTAGTGATTCGGACATAGCACTCTGCGCCGAAAACAAGATAGCCGCACTGGCCCTCGAGGCGCTAACCGAAGCCCTAGCGGCTGAGGAACTAACTGTGCTGCGCTCCACGGTGAATAGGGACGATGTGATACTCGATAAAAGATCCAAGTCCACCTCCTTTAAACCGGCGGACGAAATAGTCAAATTCCAGGTCCATCAAACGAACCCCAATAAAACAGCTTCCATCGGGGCACAGTTAAACCCTGATATAGACGCCGCACTATGAGAGTTCCTACGAAAGAACTGGGACATTTTCGCCTGGCACCCTTCAGAAATGCCAGGAATCCCACGCAGGCTGGCCGAACACAGCTTAAATATCCTAAAAGGATTCAAGCCAGTTAAACAAGCTCTTCGGTGTTTTTCCGAACCTAAGAGACAGGCCATGGGAGAGGAGCTAGCCAAGCTATTGGAGGCCGGATTCATCAAAGATATAAAACATCCTGACTGGCTAGCAAACCTGGTGATGGTACCAAAGAAGGACAAATCCTGGCGCCTGTGCGTTGATTTCAAAGACCTTAACAAGGCTTGCCCAAAGGATCCCTTCCCTCTCCCCCGCATAGATCAAATTATCGACGCTACTGCAGGACACGATTCGTTGTGTTTCCTCGACGCATACTCCGGCTACCATCAAATAAAGATGGCAGAGTCAGACCAAGCCGCAATGGCTTTCATCACACCATACGGCCCATTCTGCTTCAACACAATGCCCTTCGGGCTCAAAAACGCCGGCGCAACATATCAGCGCATGATTCAGACATGTCTGGCAAACCAAATCGGCAAAACAGTGGAGGCATACGCAGATGATGTGGTCGTTAAAACAAGACATGTCGAATCTCTAGTAGACGACGTGAGGCTAACATTCGATAACCTCCGAACATATGACATCAAGCTCAACCCAGAAAAATGCATTTTCGGCGTTCCAGCCGGAAAGCTCTTGGGCTTCATTGTATCCGGTAGAGGAATTAAAGCAAATCCAGCTAAGATCCGAGCTCTGTCACAATTGGATATCCCGAAGGACCTCAAACAAATACAAAAATTAACCAGATGTGTGGCGGCTCTAAGCCGCTTTATCTCCCGTTTAGGAGAAAAGGCCCTACCCCTTTACTGCCTCCTTTGGCGCACCGAACACTTCGAGTGGACGGATGCAGCCATGGCCGGACTCGATGAAATAAAAGCCATCTTGGCAACAAACCCAGTCCTGGCCACGCCAAACATTGGCGAACCAATGCTATTATACATTGCAGCAACCCATCAGGTCATAAGCACAGTCCTCGTCATCGAACGAGAAATAGACGGACATAAATTCCCCCTTCAAAAGCCGGTCTATTATGTGTCCACTGTTCTTACTCCGTGCAAGTCACGGTACCCGCATTATCAAAAGATTGCGTACGCGGTATTTATGGCATCCCGGAAGCTGCGACACTACTTTCAAGAGTGTTCAATAACAATAGCCTCGGAAGTGCCACTTAACGATATTATAAACAACTATGACGCGACGGGCCAGATTGCAAAATGGGCCATAGAGCTCCTCCCGTTTGACATAACTTACAAGCCACGACGAGCTATCAAGTCACAAGTTTTGGCCGACTTCGTTGCAGAATGGACGGTGGCCGAACTCCCTAAAGAGTACGGCACATATTCAAACTGGGTCATGCAGTTCGACGGCTCCAAAATGTTGGCCGGTCTAGGGGCTGGCGTCGTTTTCACGTCCCCCACAGGAGACACAGTTCAATATGTACTCCAGATAATGTACACAGACTCCAACAATGCAGCCGAATATGAGGCCCTTTTACATGGTCTCCGGATAGCAGTATCCATGGGCATTCAACGCCTAGAGGTGCGCGGGGACTCGAACCTCGCAATATCCCAAATAAACGGAGACTTTGATGCCAAAGATCCAAAAATGGCAGCTTATCGCAATGCCATCCTAAAAATGTCAGCTCGGTTCGAAGGGCTCGAATTTCACCATTAGCCCGGGAAAATAATCAGGCGGCAGATGTCCTAGCATGCATCGGCGCAAAACGCGATGTAGTCCCCCCCAACATCTTCTTGGAAAGGCTGTTCAAGTCGTCCGTAGTATGGGAAGGGGAACCTGGCAATAGCAGCCCGGACCCAACCGCACTGCCCGACACCGAACACTCTAACACAATTGGAGGCTCTGCCAATGATATAACACCTTCAGCCCACGTAATAATGGTCGGCATCGCCCCGTGGACAGAACCATTCCTCGCCTACCTTACCAGGTAGGAACTCCCTGAGGACCAAAATGAGGCACGCTGCATAGTGCGGCGATCTAAAGCCTATAAAGTCCATGAGGGAGAGCTTTATAAGAAAAGCACTACCGGAGTCCTTCAAAGGTGCATCTCCGAAGAGGAAGGGCAGAACCTCCTGGCTGAAATTCATGCCGGACTCGGCGGACATCACGCTGCAGCTCGGTCCCTTGTAAGCAAGGCCTTCCGTACAGGCTTTTATTGGCCGACGGCCCGGGCAGACGCCCAGGACTTAGTCCAACGATGCGTCGGTTGCCAGCTTTTTGCAAACCAAAGCCATATGCCACCCACCGCCCTCCAAACTATCCCCATCACTTGTCCCTTCGCGGTCTGGGGACTTGACATGGTTGGACCCCTTAAAGGCGGAACCCACAAGAAAAAATACTTACTGGTCATGGTGATAAGTTCACCAAATGGATAGAAGCCAACCCTGTTAAGATGGCCGAATCCGGACCGGTGATAGACTTTATATCTGGGGTTGTACACCGTTACGGCGTCCCCCACAGCATCATCACTGATAACGGCACGAACTTTACGGCCAATGAGGTAAAACTCTGGTGCAAAAACATGGGCGTCAAGCTCGATTATGCTTCCGTCTATCACCCACAAACCAACGGCCAGGTCGAACGTGTAAATGGTCTTATCATGAGCGGCATCAAACCCAGATTAGTGCGGTCCCTTAAGGAATCTAATATGCACTGGGTAGAGGAGCTCGACTCTGTACTCTGGGGGCTGCGGACCACGCCGAATCGCACCACCGGATACACACCATTCTTTATGGTGTACGGCGCAGAGGCAGTTTCGCCCTGTGACATAATTCATGACTCACCTCGAGTGCGCATGTACGAAGAAAGAGAAGCTGAGCTCAATCGGCAGGACAGTTTGGGCGCCTTGGAGGAAGAGCATGACATGGCAAAAGCCCTCTCCGCATTCTATCAATAGCAGGCTCGAAGATACCAAAGCAGAGAAGTACGGGCCAAAAATTACAACGTTGGCGAATTAGTTACAAACTCAAGCCCAAGTGGGAAGGTCCCTTCATAATCGACCAAGTCCTAACTGGTGGAGCGTACCGCCTACGAGATGCATCGGATAACCGACTCGAGCCGAACCCATGGAACGCAGCCCGTCTACGAAGATTCTATGCCTAGCGCCGGACTCTGTGTTCGTCTCCTTCCTCTGTCCATTTTTTATATACTTTCTGTCTTACATTTCTCTCCTTCTCCTCTCTTTCTCTTATAGCCTTCAAAGGCTCATAAAGTGACGCGCTATCCGCGCTCATTAAACCTGGGGGCTTCTTTAAACAGAAGCTTATTTATACAGGCTTCATGCCCAACACATGTGTCACACTTCCGCATGTACCTTTTATTCACCATTATATGCATCGATATGACTTAAGTTTTGGCCAAGCTGGGTTGCCTGGCTCCTGTGCTTACCCCTACATTCCCGATTGTTCGGCTAGGTGGTAAAGGGAGCACCTCTGCGATTGTTACTGCCGGGTCAGCCGGATGTGTACCTTAGACTGGGTGAAGCCGAAAGCTAGTGTTCTTAAGGGAATATTCGGTCGGTGAACTAAAGATGATCTTTTCTTTCACTTAATTATCTATATGCCCCCAGATGTTTTTCCTGCGTCTCTTTTCGCAGAATGGGCATGCACTTTAGGGCATGCCTCCCAGGGAAAGGAACCCCTAACGGAACTATTCTCCCTGGAAGATGTTTCTTACTAACCATGTAATATAACATAACTAGTTGGGCACTTGTCTGTTCAAGCACTAATGACCCCTACGCCTGGTCTCCATGCATACCCCGGTTCTTATATAACCGCGAGGGTATTCGGACACAATCCGGACCGTCAGGTCCCGAGGTTGAAGCGAAAAGGTCAGCCATGACAAACGATCTACAATCCGGCTAGAAGGCATTACACATGTCAATTAAAATTACATAGTCAATCTGACTGATTGTATTCCTCTTCAATACCATCTAACAGGTTGTCTAGTTTACAGTCCTGTTGGGAATACTTTGCGGCCAACTCTACTTGGCCGTATACTAAGCTCACAGGGATCTCCTTCCCATCGGGCCCTACGGGTCCGACCTTGGCCATGTGTTTTGGGTCAGCCTTCATGTATCGCGTCTTCACCATGGCCCAGGCCTCCCTGGCGCCTTGACGGTAGGCCGACATCTTCCACAATCGGAAGCGCCGCCGCGCTCCCTTCAACTTCTCTACAAGCTCTCCAAGTCCTTCGGGCATGGAGACGGATGGCCACAAGGCCTGGGCGACGCCTTGCATCACCTGCCGAACTCTCTCATGCAGTTGTGAGAGCTCGGGAAGAAGATCACCCATAGAACCGGGCATTTCCTCTACAGGACGACCTATTAGCATACCTACAGACATTACTCTGTTAGTCGACTTCCTCGCCGAACTCTTTTTTTTCAAAGTTTGTTTAAGCACTTACTATATATGCCGCGTTGAAGCCGCTGATTCTCCTTCACGGAGTCCGACAGCTGGGCACGAACGTCCTTTAGTTCAACGCCCAGATTGGTGTTGGCATCTTGGAGATCGTTCTTCTCCCGCCTCACCTTTGTCAGCATGCTCTCACCAGCCTTTAGCTGGCGTCGGAGTTGTTGCACTTCCGGATTTAATCCGGCGCCATCTGCAATTTCATTTGTCAGATTTGCACCCATGCCGCACTTCACAAAATACTTATCTTTCAAAGTGTATATTACCAGAGGGGGTCTCCTTGGGCTCCCCTGACGCGGCTATTGCGGCCTCAAGTTGGGCTTTGCACTCTTCCAGCTCCTGGGACAGTAGGGTATTCTTTTCCGTAAGAACCTGCATAACAAATTATCCTTAAAACAGTTATTCTAACTGTTTCAAGTCTCGGGGGCTACTGGTATATATATATAATTACCAAAATTTTCTTACCCGTATGTCTTTCACATACTGCTCCGTGGCTCTGGCTAGACCATTTTGAGTGGCACGGAGGTACGCGTCTCCCGAATTGAAGGCATCCAATGCCTCTTGGGAGAAACAAGCGTCGCGAAGAACTGTTCGGCGACGCCTGTGGTTCATGGCACTCTCCACCTCGGAATTGGTGGTAGACAGCCTGTCAGCATCCTCCGTCGGAGGAGCGTCCGATGCGTTCGCCTCCGCTTCCGGACCAGGCTTTGGAGCCTGGCTGGTGGAGGCGCGATTGGCAGCCTCTCCGGATATAGTCCGGCGAGGTATGTTCATCCTGAAGAGAGCACGAGCGCTAATATGCCTCGAAGGAATAACACCTGGGAATAAGGCGGCGTGCTATACCTTTGCGCCGGTGCTTCAGTCCGGACCGCACTTCTTTTCAGCTCGCGGGGCCTTGCCGCCCTCGTTGGCTAGTCGCCGCAGGCTCGGCCTCCCGTCTCAAGGACCTCCCCTGCAAAACACGGTTGTCATACGGCAATCGAAAACACGTGAGGACAGATCCCTTTTCAAAGTGCTGGGACTCCGGTCTCAGTTACCTGTGAGGCTCGGAGTAGCCCTGGATAATCGGCCGTAATGGCCACCAAGGCGTTGTCCTTGCTCAATTGATGAAACACTCCATCAATCAGCTCCACAGATAAGTCCGGATCCTCTTGAGAGGCCGGGTCGAGGGACCGTCCCGGATCCTCCGGTTGTGGAGGAGGGCTATTTATTTCTTTAACAGCCTGGCGCAGTTCCTACGTTGAAGTCGTTAGACTGAAAATTTAACAATGGGGATATAAAACGGATGAGCAAGTAAAAGTGTCCACTTACCCAACTTGGGGGATTGTACATAGAAAATCCACCCTGTGGGTTGACACGGAGAAATCCACCTCCTCTTCTCCCTTGTACAAAGCGGACAAGGTCTTTATTAGAGCGGCAGCCGAATCCGGCCCCTTACGGCTGTAGCGGGTGGCGTCGTACTCCCCGTTGAAGTCCCACATGGGGCGGCCTCTATACTGAAGCGGCTGCACCCCTTGCATGATGCATGCGGCCATGACCCCAATCATGGCCAGTCCGGAATGAGCTAACAATCTTATCCGGCCCATCAGGTAAATAACATCCCTGTCACTCTCCCTCTGAGGGATCCATGGACGCCAGCTTAGGCACTTCTTTAGGGGAGCACTGTCGAACTCAGGGAGGCCGATCCAGACAGGATCCGGCAGCGGGACGTCCTCTATATAAAACCATTCCGAAGGCCAGTCTTCGGATACCTTCTTTGGGGTTCCGGATAGATATCCGGTCCCGGCGATGCGCCATACTTCGGCTCCGCCCACTTGATATATTGACCCCTCCTTAGAGCGGGGCACAAGGCTGAATAGCCTTTTCCACAACGCGAAATGAGCCTCACAGCCCAAAAACAGCTCGCAAAGGGCTACGAAGCCCGCGATATGCAATATGGAGGCGGGCATGAGGTTGTGCAGCTGGAGGCCATAGAACTCCAAAAGCCCCCGGAGAAATGGGTGAATTGGAAATCTGAGCCCTCTTATTAAGTAAGGGGCAAGGCATACCTGCTCTCCTTTGGAGGGATTGGGAGCGCTCTCCGCTTGCTCTCCGCCATTATAGGTGGCAAGTACGGCTCGAACCGGGACCATATAGGCCGGGGGAGAAATCCCTTGGTCTGGAGCTTCACTAGCTCGCTATGCGGGATGGAGCACCTCTTCCAATCTCCAGGCTGAGGGCTGGAAGGGTGAGAGGAGGAGCTGCAGCGGCCGGCCATGATAGAATGGACTTCTGTCGGATACGCTCTGATGAATACTCGTGGAAGGGAGAAGGTGTGGTTTGGATCTAAATCCTCGTCCCCTTAAATAGGCGGCTCATTCACGCGGCTAGGGGGTGTAAATATAAAAAATGCCCTGACTTTTCGTATTCGTTTGACACGTGGAAAACGGCCATTATTGGGCGTAGAAGCCAAGGAGCACTACATTTACAAGAAACCGGACACTATTCAACAGGTACACGGAATTTGGAGAAGAACCCGCCTTGCAATGCCGAAGACAATTTGCGCGCCGGACTCGTCGTCATTGAAGCCTAGTTCAGGGGCTACTGAAGGAGTCCTGGATTAGGGGGTGTCCGGGTGGCCGGACTATACCTTCGGCCGGACTCCTGGACTATGAAGATACAAGATTGAAGACTCCGTCCCGTGTCCGGAAGGGACTTTCCTTGGCGTGGAAGGCAAGCTTGGCGATACGAATATGTAGATCTCCTACCATTGTAACCGACTCTGTGTAACCCTAGCCCTCTCCGGTGTCTATATAAACCGGAGGGTTTTAGTCCATAGGACGAACAACAATCATACCATAGGCTAGCTTCTAGGGTTTAGCCTCTCTGATCTCGTGGTAGATCTACTCTTGTACTACCCATATCATCAATATTAATCAAGCAGGACGTAGGGTTTTACCTCCATCAAGAGGGCCCGAACCTGGGTAAAACATCGTGTCCCCTATCTCCTGTTACCATTCGGCCTAGACGCACAGTTCGGGACCCCCTACCCGATATCCGCCGGTTTTGACACCGACACTCTCCACTAACCGAAAATCTACTAACCTAAAATGCATTAACAATACAACTAACCTAAAATGCACTAAATCAACTAACCTAAAATGCACTAACATAAAATCGATATCTACTAACAACCTAAATAAAAAAATTAATACATATATGAAAAAATCATCATATGAACAAAAAAATATGAAAAAAGCATACACCATCTATCATCAACATCATCATATCTATCATCAACATCATCTAACAATCATATGAAAAAAACGTATATGAACAAAGCAAGCTATAGGGGAGGAGGAAGGGGAGGAAGGGGGCCGGCGGCCGGATTGTAGTGCGGGGCGGCACGGACCGGAGCGTTGACGGCGTCAGGGGTAGGGGCGGCGTGGCGTTGGGGGCAGACGAACGGCGTCGGGGTAGGGGCGGCGCGACGACGGCGTCAGGGGCAAACGGCGGGGGCGAGCCTCGGCGACGGCGATGACGACGGGGGGCGAGCCTCGGTGATGACGGGCGCGAGTGACGGCGGAGGCGGCGGCGGGGCAGCCTGGCGGCGTCGATGTCGTCGGCGTCGTCGGGGGCTAATGCGAGATGAGAACTGAAAATTCCTAAGTGCTACTTTATATATCCAGAGCATTGGTCCTAGTTCGTGGCACCAACCGGGACCAATGCACCCCTTTAGTCCCGGTTGGTGCCGCCAACCGGGACCAAAGGTCTGTTTTCAGCAGCCCAAAGGGGTGCATTGGTCCCGGTTGGTGCCACGAACCGGTACCAGTGCACCCCTTTCGCCCGGTTGGTGCTACCAACCGGGACCAAAGGCCTTGTGCTGGCGCGGTGCGGTGGGATGTTTAGTCTCACCTTGCTAGTTGAGAGGGTCAAGAGTGGTTTATAAGCGCTGTTGTGCCACCCTCTCGAGCTCGTCTCAACTGCAGGCTTTCAGACCTAATCTATCACTCCTTGCCTGTGGGCCTACTACATGCCTTAATCCTGGCCCATGGTTGGGTTTCTATTCGTATTCACGCCGTGGTGGCCCAGTAGGTGTCTTTTTTTTATTTTTTTCCAGTTTTTTTGTTTTTATTTTTGCTTTATTTATTTTATTTTGTTTCTACTTACAGCTAAGTACTTACTGTTTTTGAGTGATTCTTTTTGCTTTTAGGTAATAAAAATTATAAATTTTCTATTACTGCCATTAGTTTTTCAATTTGAATAGTTTAAATTTGAAGTTTTTGAAATTTGAGTGAATCACTAGTTTGTGAATAACTTTACTATAAAAATAGATTTTTGAGTGATTCTTTTTCCTGTTATTTAATATAGTTGTGTGTTATCAGTATATTCAATTTGGTAATTTTTAGGTTATTTGAAATGTCTGTTTTAATCAAAAACAGATTTGTTATTTTAGTTTGCTATTAAAGTTTCAAACAAAAAATTCTTTATGAAAATTCTTTTTGCTATTAATGTTTTGAACAAAAAATACTTTGATAATTTTAGTTGCATAGATTTTATATAATTTTAGATTAAAAATGCCAGAGGTTTATAAAAGCTTTTTAGTTGATTCCTTTTGCTATTAGAGTTTCGTTAAAGTTTTCTAGTTTATTCTTTTTGCTATTAGAGTTTCATTAAAGTTTTCTAGTTTATTCTTTAAGTTCATTATTTTGGCTATTAGAGTTTCATAAAAGTTTTCTAGTTCATTCTTTTTGCTATTAGTTCATTCTTTGAGCTAAATGACCCTGAAATTGAAAAGCACTTCAAATGAACTCTAAAGAGGTTGAAAGTTGGCATGGTATGATCATTTCACCCAAGCATGTGCTAAAAGGTTGAGAGGGTTATGGAAAAAACTGGATGCAATTCATGTACAAAATGGACAATCTCTTTCGAAGTATCAGGGTTTTGGACGAAAACTCATCTGTTACAAAGGGATTTTGTTTTTTGAACTTATTTGAACTCCAGACTTTTTGTGTGCTCAAAATGCACCATTCAAATCCACATCATCAATTTTCAACCCTTTCTGACTTCGTTTGTTATTTTTCATGCGTTTAATGATATTTTTGAGCTTTATGACCCTGGAATTGAAAAGTACTATAAATGAACTCTGAAAAGGTTGAAAGTTGGCATGGTATCATCATTTAACCCACATAGCATGTGCTAAAAAGTTGAGAGGGTTAAGGCAAAAAACTGGATGCCCTTCGTGTACAAAATGGACAATCTCTTTCGAAGTATTAGGGTTTTGGACGAAAACTCATCTATACCTACTAATAAAGCAAGGTGCATTTCGCCAATTTTTTCATCTGTTTACCACCAAAAAGAATTTTATTTCTATCCTAGGTGGTACTACATTCTTATGCGTTTGTTTGCTAGAAAAATAATTTCCGTACGTGGATTGCACGTTGTGGCCGAGCGAAGCAAGCCCCCTTATTTTTCAGACTACGCAGTTGGGAAAATTCTATTTTCCGCACTGGGCAACAAATAGTCAAAGTTTCACACAGGACAACCTATAATGGCCTGGCCCATTTTTTTATTCCTGTGTTTTACTTCTATTTTATTCTCCTTTCCCTATCTCTCTTTCCCTTCCAGGTTTATTTTTCTTTTAGAATTTATTTCATAAATTAAAAATTCTCAACAAACGTTCAGAATTAAAGAAAACAAATTTTGGAAAATGTTCAGAATTCCAAAATTTTGTTGCTATTTTGAAAAATATTTGAAACTTGCAAAAAGTTTCCCATTTTTTAATTTTATTATTATTTCACAAAATTTTCCGAACAACCAAAAAGAATTTTTTTCCTATCCGAGGTGGTACTAAATTCTTATGCGTTTGTTTGCTAGAAAAATAATTTATGTACGTGGATCGCGCGTTGTGGCCCAGCGAAGCAAGCCCCCTTATTTTTCAGCCTACGCAGTTGGGAAAATTCTATTTTCTACACCGGGCAACAAATAGTCGGAGTTTCGCACTGGACAACCTATAATGGCCTGGCCCATTTTTTTATTTCTCTATTCTATTTCTATTTTTATTCTCCTTTCCCTGTCCCCTTTTACCTTCCAGGTTTATTTTTATTTTTTAATTTATTTCATATATTAAAATTCTCAATAAACGTTCAGAATTAAAGAAAACAAATTTTGGAAAATGTTCAGAATTCCAAATTTGTTGCTATTTTGAAAAATATTTGAAACTTGCAAAAAGATTCCCATTTTTTTATTATTTCACAAAATTGTCCGAGATTTCTAAAAATAAAATGGCATTTCAAAAATGCTCTAGATTCGAAAAATATTCCTGTTTTAGTGAACTTTTCACAGTTAAAAATAATAGTCTTGTATAAAAGATACACATTTCCTAAAAATCTTATGAATTTTCAATACATTTTCCCATTTTTAAAAAATGTTCACAAATTTAAATAATGTTCATGCTTTATAAAAAAGTTGGTGTTTTCAGAAAATGTTTGTGAATTTTATAAGATGTTCCCTTTCATATTTTGTTTGTGTTTTTCCAAAAGGGTACATAATTTTCAAAAAACTGTTTAGGATTTAAAAAATTGTTCATGCTTCCGAAAATGTGCAGATACTTCATACCTTAAAATCCCCTCGTTTGAAATGATTGAAAGGAAAAGTAGACTAAATAACTCATGAGCCTTCTCTCAGGAACGATGATGTAACAAAACTCTTAAATGCCCTCGATCAATGTATGGAAAAATAACGGATTGACTCCTTCACGCGCGGCGAAACCAAAAAGCTAAATGTTCCTTTTTCGTGTGCACACAGGGGTTTGCTTGCGCATATAATTCTCATTGATTTTAAACGAAATTATTTTATCTCTTCATTGGTCCTTCTAATTAGTAAATCTATATATATATAAGATAGTAGCTAGCGTCGACCAAGCACACAGATAACAGATGTCACTTCTCTCTATTAGCTAGCTAACACAATATATGAAATCCATAAATTAACCCTCCAAAACCCCCTAACCCGCCCCGCCCCCCTTTCAAAAAAACTCATGCTCCTGCCAGCTGCTGACGCGTGGAAGCCTTTTGGTCCCGCTTGGTGATACCAACCAGGATTAAAGGTCCTCCTAACTGGGCGTCCCGCAGTGGCCACGTGGAGCCCCTTCTCTCCTGGTTCATAAGCGAGCCGGGACTAAAGGTTTTGGGCTTTAGTCCCGACCCTTTAGGCCCGGTTCCAGAACCGGGGCTAAAGGGCCTCTGGAACCGGGACAAATGGGTCGTTTTCTACTAGTGTGTTACAAAGGGTTTTTATTTTTTTGAACTTAATTGAACTCCAGACTTTTGTGTGTTTGAAATGAACCATTCATAGCTACATCATCAATTTTCAACTCTTTCTGACTTCATCTGGTATTTTTCATGCATTTACTGATTTTTGTAAGCTAAATGGCCCTAAAATTGAAAAGCACTACAAATGAACTCTGAAAAGGTTGAAAGTTCGCATGGTATCATTATTTCACTCACATAACATGTGCTAAAAAGTTGAGGGGGTTACGGCAAAAACTAGATGCACTTTGTGTACAAAACGGACAATCTCTTTCGAAGTATGAGGGTTTCATACGGAAACTCATCTGTTACAAAAGGCATTTCATTTCTTCACATGTAACTACAGTGATATTCTAGATCAAAGGCATCATCATAATAGTAGTGGAGAGAAAGTCTTCACTTTTTCTTCGCTTGTATCCCTTGATTATTGTGCCGAACCATGGATATTATTCATCGTTTAACAGGGTGCTTGGGTCAGCCTTGACTTTGAAGGGAGGAATTTCATGAAACTTTTCGTAATCTTCATACATGTCTATCTTGCCCTCCAATCCCACAATGTCTCTTTTTCCTGAACGAACTATCTGGCGCTTTGGCTCATTGTATGATGTATTCGCTTCCTTATCTTTTCTTTTTCTCGGTTTGGTAGACATGTCCTTCACATAGAAAACCTGCACCACATCATTGGCTAGGACGAATGGTTCATCTATGTACCCAAGATTGTTCAGATCCAATGTTGTCATTCCATACTGTGGGTCTACCTGTAGCCCGCCTCCTGACAGATTGACCCATTTGCACTAAAACAAAGGACCTTAAAATCATGTCCATAGTCAAGTTCCCATATGTCCACTATGTAACCATAATATGTGTCCTTTCCCCTCTTGGTTGCTGCATCAAAGCAGACACCGCTGTTTTTGTTTGGTGCTCTTTTGATCTTGGGCGATCGTGTAAAATGCATACCCATTTATCTCGTACCCTTTCTAAGTCAATACAGTCGAAGATGGTCCGCTGGCCAATGAGTACAGCTCATCAGAAACAGTGTTGTCACCCCTGAGACGTGTTTGCAACCAACTACCGAAATTCCTAATGTGTTCACATGTAATCCAGTTGTCACACTGCTCTGGGTGTTTGGAGCACAGAATGTTCTTGTGTTCATTGACATACGGGGTCACCAAGGTAGAATTCTGTAGAACTGTGTAGTGTGCTTGAGACCAAGAATGCTCGTCCCTACATATTATTGAGTCCCCTCCTAGTCTGCCTTTTCCAGTCAGTCTCCCCTCATACCGCGACTGAGGGAGACCAATCTTCTTAAGGTCACGAATGAAGTCAACACAAAACCCAATGACATCCTTTGTTTGATGGCCCATGGAGATGCTTCCTTATGGCCTAGCACGGTTACAGACATATTTCTTTAGGACTCCCATGAACCTCTCAAAGGGGAACATATTGTGTATAAATACAGGGCCTAGAATGACAATCTCGCCGACTAGATGAACTAGGACGTGCGTCATGATATTGAAGAAGGATGGTGGGAACACCAGCTCGAAACTAACAAGACATTGCGCCACATCACTCCTTAACCATGGTAGGATTTCTGGATCGATCACCTTCTGCGAGGCATTGAGGAATGCACATAGCTTCACAATGGCTAGTTGAACATTTTCCGGTAGAAGCCCCCTCAATGCAACCGGAAGCAGTTGCGTCATAATCACGTGGTAGTCATGAGACTTTAGGTTCTGAAACTTTTTCTTTGGCATATTTATTATTCCCTTTATATTCGATGAGAAGCCAGACGGGACCTTCATACCGAGCAGGCATTCAAAGAAGATTTCCTTCTCTTCTTTGTAAGAGCGTAGCTAGCAGGACCTTCATACTGCTTTGGAGGCATGCCGTCTTTTTCGTGCACACGTTGCTGGTCCTCCCGTGCCTCCGGTGTATCTTTTGTCTTCCCATACACGCCCAAGAAGCCTAGCAAGTTCACGCAAAGATTCTTCATCACGTGCATCACGTTGATTGAAGAGCGGACCTCTAGGTCTTTCCAGTAGGGTAGGTCCCAAAGTATAGATTTCTTCTTCCACATGGGTGTGCGTCCCTCAGCGTCATTTGGAACAGATAGTCCGCCGGGACACTTTCCAAAGATTACTTGTAAATCATTGACCATAGCAAGTAGGTGATCACTGGTACGGATGGCGGGCTTCTTCCGGTGATCTGCATCGCCTTTGAAATGCTTGCCTTTCTTTTGACATTGATGGTTGGTCGGAAGAAATCAATGATGCCCCAGGTAGACATTCTTCTTGCATTTTTCCAGGTATATACTTTTGGTGTCATCTAAATAGTGGGTGCATGCGTGGTATCCCTTGTTTGTCTGCCCTGAAAGGTTACTGAGAGCAGGCCAATCATTGATGGTTACAAACAGCAATGCATGCAGGTCAAATTCCTGCTGTTTGTGATCATCCCACACATGTACACCATTTCCATTCCACAGTTGTAAAACATCTTTTACTAATGGCCTTAGGTACACATTAATGTTGTTGTCGGGTTGCTTAGGGTCTTGGATGAGAACTGGCATCATAATGAACTTCCGCTTCATGCACATCCAAGGAGGAAGGTTATAGATACATAGAGTCACAGGCCAGGTGCTATGATTGCTGCTCTGCTCCCCAAAAGGATTAATGCCATCCGAGCTTAAACTAAACCATATGTTCCTTGCGTCACTTGCAAAGACCTCCCAGTGCTTTCTCTCGTTTTTTCTCCACAGCGACCCGTCAGCGGGTGCTCTCAACTTCCCGCCTTTCTTATGGTCCTCTCTATGCCATCACATCAACTTGGCATGCTCTTTGTTTCTGAAAAAACGTTTCAACCATGGTATTATATGAACATACCACATCACCTTCGCTGGAACCTCTTCCTGGGTCGCTCGCCGTCAACATCACCAGGGTCATCTCGTCTGATCTTATACCGCAATGCACCGCATACCGGGCATGCGTTCAAATCCTTGTACGCACCGCGGTAGCGGATGCAGTCATTAGGGCATACATGTATCTTCTGCATCGCCAATCCTAGAGGCATACAACCTTCTTTGCTGCGTACGTACTGTCGGGCAATTCGTTATGCTTTGGAAGCTTCTTCCTCAATATTTTTTGTAGCTTGTCAAATCCTTTGTCAGGTACACCATTATCTGCCTTCCATTGCAGCAATTCTAGTACGGTACCGAGCTTTGTGTTTCCATCTTCGCAATTGGGGTACAACCCTTTTTGTGATCCTCTAACATGCGATCGAACTTCAGCCTCTCCTTTTCACTTTCGCACCGTCTCTTTGCATCAACAATGACCCGGCAAAGATCATCATCCGGCACATCGTCTGGTTTCTCTTGATCGTTAGCTTCCCCCGTTGCAGCATTACCATATTCAGGGGGCGCATAGTTGTCATCATCCTCTTCTTCTTCGCTGTCTTCCATCATAACCCCTCTTCTCCGTGCATGGTCCAAACATTATTGTGTGGCATGAAACCCTTATCAAGCAGGAGGGTGTGCAGGGTTTTCGAGTCAGAGTAAGACCTCATATTCCCACATATAGGGCATGGACAACACATAAAACAATTCTGCTTGTTTGTCTCAGCCACTATGAGAAAATTATTGATGACCCACGAGTATAGGGGAACAATTGTATCTCTTTTCAATAAGTAAGAGTGTCGAACCCAATGAGGAGCAGAAGGAAATGACAAGTAGTTTTCAGTAAGGTAATGTCTGCAAGTGCTGAAATTGTAAGTAGCGAGTAGTTTGATAGTAAGATAATTTGTAACAAGCAAGTAACGATAATAGTAACAAGTGTGCAGCAAGGTAGCCCAATCCTTTTGAGGCAAAGGATAGGCCAAAACAGTCTCTTATGATAAGCAATGTTGAGGAATGCAGTATTTCAAAAAAATTCCTACGATCACGCAAGATCTATCTAGGAGATGCATAGCAACGAGAGGGGGAGAGTATGTCTACGTACCCTCATAGACTGAAAGCGGAAGCGTTGTGAAACGCGGTTGATGTATTCGAACGTCTTCACAATCCAACCGATCAAGTACCGAACGCACGACACCTCTGTGATCTGCACACGTTCAGCTCAGTGACGTCCCTCATACTCTTGATCCAGTTGAGGCCGAGGGAGAGTTTCGTCAGCACGACGGCATGATGACGGTGATGATGAAGTTACCAATGCAGGGCTTCGCCTAAGCACTACAACGATATGTCCGAGGTGGAATTCTGTGGACGGGGGGCACCGCACACGGCTAAACAATCAACTTGTGTGTCTATGGGGTGCCCCCTCCCCCGTATATAAAGGGGGAGGAGGAGAGGGGTGGCCCTCATAGGGCGCGCCCAAGGGGGGAGTCCTACTCCCAATAGGAGTAGGTTTCCCCCTTCCTAGTTGGAGTAGGAGAAGAAGGAAGAGGGAGAGGGAGAGAAGGAAAGGGAAGCCAGCCCCCACCCCAATTCGGATTGGGCTTGGGGGGCGCGCCCTCCACCTGGCCGCCTCCTCCTCTCTTCCACTAAGGCCCAATAAGGCCCATTGACTCCCCGGGGGTTCCGGTAACCTCCCGGTACTCCAAAAAATGCCCGAACTCATCCGGAACCATTCCAGTGTCTAAACATAGCCTTCCAATATATCGATATTTATGTCTTGACCATTTCGAGACTCCTCGTCATGTTCGTGACTACATCCGGGACTCCGAACTGCCTTCGGTACATCAAAACACATAAACTCATAATACCGATCGTCATCGAACGTTAAGCGTGCGGACCCTACGGGTTTGAGAAATATGTAGACATGACCGAAACTCATCTCCGGTCAATAACCAATAGCGGATCCTGTATGCTCATATTGGTTCCTACATATTCTACGAAGATCTTTATCGGTCAAACCGCATAACAACATACGTTGTTCCCATTGTCATCGGTATGTTACTTGCCCGAGATTCGATCGTCGGTATCTCAATACCTAGTTCAATCTCATTACCGGAAAGTCTCTTTACTCGTTCTGTAATGCATCATTCCACAACTAACTCATTAGTCACATTGCTTGCAAGGCTTATAGTGATGTGCATTACCGAGAGGGCCCAGAGATACCTCTTCGATACACGGTGTGACAAATCCTAATCTTGATCTATGCCAACTCAACAAACAGCATCTGAGACACCTGTAGAGCATCTTTATTGTCACCCAGTTACATTGTGACGTTTGATAGCACACTAAGTGTTCCTCCGGTATCCGGGAGTTGCATAATCTCATAGTCATAGGAACATATATAAGTTATGGAGAAAGCAATAGCAATAAACTAAACGATCATAGTGCTAAGCTAACAGACGGGTCAAGTCAATCACATCATTCTCTAATGATGTGATCCCGTTCATGAAATGACAACTCATGTCCGTGGTTAGGAAACTTAACCATCTTTGATTACCGAGCTAGCCAAGTAGAGGCATACTAGTGACACTCTGTTTGTCTGTGTATTCACACATGTACTAAGTTTCCAGTTAATACAATTCTAGCATGAATAATAAACATTTATCATGATATAAGGAAATATAAATAACAAATTTATTATTGCCTCTAGGGCATACTTCCTTCAAGCAAAGCGTTCTTGAGGGTACACGGGAATTTCATCTAGTTACTTTCATCTTGTTGGTTTGATTTGTGTTCGCTACTTTGATAATTTGATATGTGGGTGGACCAGTGCTTAGGTGTTGTTCTTACTTGAACAAACCTCCTACTTATGATTAACCCTCCCGCAAGCATCCGCAACTATGAGAAAAGTATTAAGAATAAATTCTAACCATAGCATTAAACTTTTGGATCCAATCGGTCCCTTACGAAATAGCGCATAAACTAAGGTTTAAGCTCCTGTCGCCCTCGCAACCCACCATCCAATTGCTACTCCACAATGCATTCCCTTAGGCCCAAATATGGTGAAGTTTCATGTAGTCGACGTTCACATGACACCACTAAGGGAATCACAACATACATACTATCAAAATATCAAACACATATCAAATTCACATGATTACTTGCAACATGATTTCTCCCGTGACCTAAAGAACAAAAGTAACTACTCACAAATAATAATCATTCTCAAGATCAAAGGGGTATTAATATGCATAATGGATCTGAACATATAATTTTGCACCAAATAAACCATATAGTAATCAACTACAAGATGTAATCAACACTACTAGTCACCCCCTAACAACAATGTATAGTTCCGGTAACAAGATTGAATACAAGAGATGAACTAGGGTTTGAGATGAGATGGTGCTGGTGAAGATGTTGATGGAGATTTCCCTCCCCAAGATGGGAGAGTTGTTGGTGATGATGATGACGACGATTCCCCCTCTGGCAGGGAAGTTTCCCCGGCAGAATCGCTCCGTTGGAGGGCAAAAGTGCTCCTGCCCAAGTTCCCCCTCGAGGCAGCGGTGCTTTGTCTTGAAAGTCCTCCTCTTATTTTTTTTCTAGGTCAAAACCACTTATATACCAAAAGATGGGCACCAGAGGTGGGCCGAGGAGGCCACAACCCACCAGTGCGCGCCTAGGGGGCCTGGCGCGCCCAGGTGGGTTGTGCCCACCTGGTGGCCCCCTCTATTGTTTATTGGCTCTAGTATTTATCAAATAATCAATAAAAAATCTCCATAAAGTTTCAGCTTATTTGGAGTTGTGCATAATTGGTGGCCTGACGTAGATTTTCCAGGTCCAGATTTCCAGCTGCCGGAACTCTCCCTCTTGCTGTGTTCCTTGCAAATTATGAGAGAAAAGGCATTAGAATTACTCCAAAAAGCATTATTATGGATAAAAACATTATAAATAACAGTAATAAAACATGATGCAAAATGGACGTATCAACTCCCCCAAGCTTAGACCTTGCTTGTCCTCAAGCGAAAACTGAAATCGAAAAACATGTCCACTTGCTTTGAGAGAGAGGTGTCAATAAAAACAAAATAAGGACATATAGAAGCATCATGTTGATTATTATAAAAACAACAAAATTTAACATAGGGATTTTACCATAGAGCTTGCATCATATACTTCATATGAATAAGTAACAGTTCATCACACAATCAAAGTATAAAGAAAAAACTCTATTAGAAACAAACAAACTATGCTCTCGGTCAACTTTGCAACTACAATTCATCATCTTTTCAGGAAGAGTCACGTGTCGGAGCCTTTAAAGCAAGTCCACATACTCAACCATCATATAGTCTTCTATGATTGCTAACACTCACCTTTTACCCATGAGCAAAACGTTTCAACCAGACACATAGAAAGATAGGGGCTTATAGTTTTGCCTCCCAACATCCTCACCTCAAGGGTGATGTCAACACTAATAACGCATGCCATCTATATTCAACTGGACATATGTGCCTAGATCTTTCCTCACCACATGATGCTTGCCAAAGGAGAAAAGTAAAAGGAATAGAGGGAAAAACTTTGACTCTTTGCATAAAAGTAAAAGATAGGCCCTTCACAGAGGGAACCAGAGGCTGCCATGCGCTTATTTGTTTGTATGCTCAACCCCTTAGTGCAAGAGAACATCACGTCGTATTCCCCCTTAAGATGACAACCTTTCTTATGCAGTCTGTCGCTTTTATTCTTTGTCATCCAAGTTCGTACAATGCTCAGTTTTCTCTTACACTAAATGATCTCACACTTTTAGAAGCAATTTTTATTGCCTTTTTGCACCGATGACAACTTACTTGAGGGATATTGCTCAATACCTATGTAGGTATGGTGGACACTTGAAAAAGATTTGGGTTTAAGGGTTTTTGGATGCATAAGTAGTATCTCTACTTAGTACAGAATTTTTGGCTAGCAAAGATAGGGGCAAGCACCACATGTTAAAGGATCTATGACAATATGACTTCTATGTGAATATAAACAAACATAAATCATTAAGTTGTCTTCCTTTTCCAAAGTCAACAATTTTGGCATATAATATTTTGATGAGGGCTCACAATCACAAAAGATTTCAAGGATACTATATCTATATGTGAATCTTCTCTTCCCTTATTAATTCTTTCATGAGTTGCATCATTTACTAATGCTATATTTGTTAACCCCTAATAAAATTTTCTTACTTATACTTTTCCTTATTTGGTGCTATCACCTATGATGTCGCTTGAAGCTACGTCGGTATTTCCCCAAAGAGGAAAGGATGATACAGCACAGCGGCGGTAGGTACCTCCCTCAGATATGAAACCAAGCTTATCAAACCAGTAGGAAACCAAGCAACACAACGTAAATAGCCCCTGCTGTCGGCGTTCTGGGAACGGGGGTCCCCGGACTTGCTTGCCTGCGGCCCGCTGCGTGGCAAAGCCGGCAGGCCATACGGTCCATCTTCATAAACAAGGCATCCAAGACCCTCGCGAGGCGGACGACACAAGACCTCCTCTGGAGTGGCCTAGTCGGGCAGGCTCACGAGGAGCGGAGATATCAAGGCGAGGCAAACCTCACGAGGCTCTCGTGACATGAGCCATGACGATCGACACCAGGCGGGCGCCAGCATGCGCAGCGTCCTTGTATCCTCTTTGGTGCTAAGGAGGCCTACGCAGGCGAGGAGTACCGAGGCATCAGGCAAAGGTTGCCATATCGGTGCAACAAGACCAGGACCAGAAGGTCGGCAAGACGGAGGTCATCGTGGAGCCCAAGACGGCGTCACCACCAGAGCCTTTCGCAGGCGGAGACCACCTTTGTCAGGATAGCTTGTACTAGTTGTCCCCCTTCAAATTTGCCCGCCGTTGTTGGCTCCCTTCCCGCTCAATATTTGGGAAGAGGACCAGGGCATATATAAGTAGAGCTAGCCACCACCGAGGGGGGCACGATTCAGATCATCCCCACACACACAAGTTAGCCAAGCACAAGAACACCTCAACCTCAGGAGACTGTTCTTCCCATTGTATTGTTCATCATCAGCCCTAGAGGCAATCCACCACCACCACACTGGAGTAGGGTATTACACCACAATGATGGCCCGAACCAGTATAAATCTTGTGTCTTTCTGTGTTGCGAGTTCGTCGAGTTCGTCCGCGAGATCTTAATGAGCTAGGGCGTAGATCGGTGGGAGGAAAAGACTTCGTGCGCACCCCAGTGTTCGAATCTTAAGGTTCTGCCAGAACCCCACATCCGACATTTGGCACGCTAGGTAGGGGTGCGCTGTAGCTTCCCTTCCATCAGTTTGTCACTCCGTCGCCCCATCGTCTGCATGGCGGACGCTCGCTGTGCTCGAGCTGAGCGTTGGGCTGCCCTCACCGCCCACGTTGCTCAGACGGCCCCCATCGGCGGGCCACCTTGTCGTTCTCCGTCTCCCGCCGCCAATGCTGCCATCGGCCCTGTGGGGAACGAGCAGCAAGCGTCTTCGCTGCATCCTTCGGTACAGCAGGACGACTGCACCGCCACTCCATCGCTGACCCTGGCCGGTTCTTCGTCCCATGCACGCCACGCTCCCATGGAGACGCGGGCCGCACTCCTCGCCTCAAACGAGCTCCTATGTTATCGCCCAGTCGACGACCTCTATGAGGAGTGGCTCGACCGCGTCGCCGAGCTCGTCCACGCCGCAGGGGGCTCCCCGGCGCTATCCGTCTCTTTGCCTCACCCTCAGCCAGCCACGAGCAATGAGGCCCGGGGCGCGCCTCCACCACCCCAGCCCAAAGACGACGCCTTGGCACCAAGGCGCGCGGCTCTGCGGTGTGATCCGCCACGTCCGGTGCCCGCGCGCGAAGAGAGAAGCTGCCAAGAAATCCCTCGGCCGCGAGGAGCTGCACCCGCGCTCCCCGCACCGCCTCGTCAAGACCGCGTGCCACCCGCGGTGGCGCTGCACGGACCTCATCAAGACCAAGCTCCACCTCCGAAGCGGGCCCCAATAACTACTGCCGGCTGCCGCGCCTTCACCCCCGATCTGCACAGCGTCGCCTGGCCAGGCAAGTTCAAGCCGGACCTGCCTCCTCGCTACGACGGCACCGCTGACCCCGCGGAGTTCTTGCAGCTCTACGAGCTGAGCATCGAAGCAGCCAACGACGACAAGAAAGTCATGGCAAACTGGTTTCCCATGGCTCTCAAGGACGGGGCCCGCTCCTGGCTCCTAAACCTGCAGCACAACTCGATCTCCTCCTGGGACGAGATGCGCGACCACTTCGTCACCAACTCCCAGGGCACTCATGACCGCCCGCCGGCCGCGGGCGACCTGCGCCGCATCAAGCAACAACCAGGGGAGACCCTCCAGAAGTACATCCAACGCTTCAACAACACCTGCCTCAAGATCCCCAAGGTCACGGACGAGGCCATCATCTCCGTGTTCTCCGACGGTGTCCGTGACGTCAAGATGAAGGAAGAGCTCGCTATCCACGAGGAGCTCTGCACATCTCAAGAGCTGTTCAACCTGGCGACCAAGTGCGCAAGAGGTAAGGAGGGGCACCTTTCCCTCCTTGAGCTGCCAGTCGCAGGCGCAGAGGAGAAGAAAGCCAAGGCCAAGGACGTGAAGCACAAGGAAGCGGCAGTGCTAGCTGCGGAGCCCGACACCAAACGGGGCAGAGATCAGCCCGAGTCATCCAAGAACAGCCGACCATTCTACGCCTTCCACAACCTGAACACCCACAACACCAGCGACTGCCAAGAGCTCTGAGCCCTATGCGAGGGATGCTACGGTCGACGCCCCGAGAGCAGCGACCGGGGCTACGACCGTGGAGGAGGACGAGGAGGCAGACGCTGGGATGACCGTGGCCTACGCCAGGAATGGCGCGACAGGCCTCGTGAGGACCACTGGCAAGACCATCCTCGCGAGGGGCCCTGGAGGGACCAGCCTCATGAGGATCGCCCCCAAGGCAACGCCGGTCTTCCTCCACTTCCGCCACCAAGAAGGAACAACGACCATCATCAGGACGAGGGGGCTGGGGGCTTCCAGGAGCCGCGTGCAATCGCCTGCATCTTGGGCGGTGCCCAGGCCCCAGCCTCTTAGCGCATCTTCAAATGGTTCGCTCGCGAGGTGAACGCAGTGCTCCCCAAGCTTGAGGCAGCGCGCCCGCTCAAGTTGTCCCAGTGCGCCATCACTTTCGACTCAGCAAATCAGCTCAAGTGCGCGGCCACCACCGGCGTCCTCCCGATGTTGTGTTCCCCAGTCATCAGCAATGTGCAGGTGAGCAAGACCCTCATCAACGGTGGTGCAGGGCTTAATGTCCTGTTCGTCGACACATTCGACAACCTCCAAGTGCCATACGAGCAGCTCCAGCCTACCAAACCTTTCTCAGGAGTGACCGACGGCTCCACCACACCGATAGGGCATGTCCACTTGCATGTCACCTTCGGCACGCACGACAACTACCGCGCCAAGCTCATCGACTTCGACGTCGCCCACATCCGCCTACCGTACAACGCCATCCTTGGGTATCCGTCCCTGGCCAAGATCATGGCGGTCACCCACCACGACTATAACGTCCTCAAGATGCCTGGAAGCGGCGGGGTCATCATGGTCCCATGTGAAGAAAGGAATGCGGTGTGCTCCCTCGAGCGCGCCTTCCATGCTGCAGCAATCGACGACCCCGACAGCAAAAGTGAGGGCCCTCCGGAGGCCATCCCCAAGAACAAACAGCTGCGCCGCGCAGGACCTCAGGAGGATGGCGTCACGGCAGGAGCCTCATCCAGATCGGCGTCCGTCCCAGGGGCGCCTCCCTCCATCGCATAAGAAGGCGCGCCCAGCACCCTCCTCGGGCAGGGCTTAGGGGCTCTCTTCTAGAGGGCCTCAGGCCTTGCCAACCTCACGAGGGAGGCGCTTGGGCACCACTTGGAGGCGTGCTATGCGGCACGTTTTCCTCAGGAGAACATAGGGAAATGGGTTCCCACCACGCAGGAGTTCATCGCCAAGACCACACAGGAACTGCAAGACGCAAGAGCCATGCGCGGCGACAGCAGCTCACAGGGCGCGGCTCACCACCCAGGCGAGGGTGCTGAGCTATGCATTTTCATCGACATCCCAGGGCTCAACAAGGTCGCGTCTCAGCAGCGCTTCTGGCCTTTGTTTGTGGGCCGTTGCAAGGGCCCGCCACACAGCTACGTTCGCATGCCCCTCGGCTTGCCGAGCATGGCGTCGGCCTATCACCGCAACATGCGGCGTGACCTGGCGGCTGAAGAGGCCAGGTACCACGTCGTCCTGGAGGGAATGGAGACGGTCTTCGGGGAGCCTCCTGAGCTCCCAGAGCCTCCCGAGGCTCAGGGCTCCGGTGGCTCATGAGGAGTCCTTTCTTCGACGCACGCCTTCAGCTGCACCAACTCTGCTTCGTCTACAGAACCAGGTGACATCTTCCAAGCTTGTTAAGCTGGGAGTGCCCCTTGGGCAGCATTATTCCCAGGCCGTGTGGGTCCGTCCCCACGGCATGTATCCCTTTAGCTCACGTCTTTAGCTTACCTTGCTAGGGGCGCCCCTCGGGCTGCATCATCCCCAAGCCGCTCAGGCCGGACCTGGTGGCATGTATCTTCCTGCATTTACCCAAGCTGATTTGCCTTCCCTGCTTAATGCTACCTCTTGAGCACTTGCGTCGGTTTTCCCTTGAAGAGGACAGGATGGTGCAGCAAAGTAGCATAAGTATTTCCCTCAGTTTTTGAAAACCAAGGTATCAATCCAGTAAGAGGCCATGCACGAGTCCCTCATACCAACACAAACAAATAAATCCTCGCAACCAACGCGATAAGGGGTTGTCAATCCCTACACAGTCACTTACGAGAGTGAGATCTGATAGATATGATAAGATAATATTTTTGGTATTTTTATGATAAAGATGCAAAGTAAAAAAAAGGCAATAAAAATAAATAAGTATTGGAGGATTAATATGATTGAAGATAGACCCGGGGGCCATAGGTTTCACTAGTGGCTTCTCTCGAGAGCATAAGTATTCACGGCGGGTAAACAAATTACTGTTGAGCAATTGACAGAATTGAGCATAATTATGAGAATATCTAGGTATGATCATGTATATAGGCATTACGTCCGAGACAAGTAGACCGACTCCTGCCTACATCTACTACTATTACTCCACACATCAACCGCTATCCAGCATGCATCTAGAGTATTAAGTTCAAGAGAACAGAGTAACGCTTTAAGCAAGATGACATGATGTAGAGGGACAAACTCATGCAATATGAAATAAACCCCATCTTGTTATCCTCGATGGCAACAATACAATACGTGCCTTGCTGCCCCTACTTTCACTGGGAAAGGACACCACAAGATTAAACCCAAAGCTAAGCACTTCTCCCATTGCAAGAATGATCAATCTAGTAGGTCAAACCAAACTGATAATTCGAAGAGACTTGCAAAGATAACCAATCATAAATAAAAGAATTCAGAGAAGATTCAAATATTGTTCATAGATAAACTTGATCATAAACCCACAATTCATCGGTCTCAACAAACACACCACAAAAGAAGATTACATCGAATAGATCTCCACAAGATAGGGGGAGAACTTTGTATTGAGATCCAAAAAGAGAGAACAAGCCATCTAGCTAATAACTATGGACCCGTAGGTCTGAGGTAAACTACTCACACTTCATCGGAAGGGCTATGGTGTTGCTGTAGAAGCCCTCCGTGATCGATGCCCCCTCCGGCGGACCTCCGGAACAGGCCCCAAGATGGGATCTCGTGGATACAGAAAGTTACAACGGCGGAATTAGGGTTTTGGCTCCGTTTCTGATCGTTTGGGGGTACATGGATATATATAGGAGGAAGGAGTACGTCAGTGGAGCAACAGGGGGCCCATGAGGGTGGAGGGTGCGCCTGGTGGGGGTGGGCGCGCCCCCCTACCTCGTGGCCTCCTGGTTGATGTCTTGACGTAGGGTCCAAGTCCTCTGGATCATGTTCGTTCCGAAAATCATGTTCCCAAAGGTTTCATTCCGTTTGGACTCCGTTTGATATTCTTTTTCTGCAAAACCCTAAAATAGGTAAAAAAACAGCAATTCTGGGCTGGGCCTCCGGTTAATAGGTTAGTCCAAAAAATAATATAAAAGTGTATAATAAAGCCCAATAATGTTCAAAACAGAATATAATTTAGCATGGAAAAATCAAAAATTATAGATACGTTGGAGACGTATCACTTAACCTGCCTACGGTTATCGCCTGCTCGATTGCCACCCGCCATGGATACATTCACCCCGTGCAATTCGCTTGCGCGTTAAAAGGGGGGCTCCTGAGCATCTCTACTCAGGAGCTCTTACTGGCTCTCCAGCCCTCACCCCCTGGCCTTGACCACGGCATTGCGACCTGGCATACTAGCGGCGGCTGAGCTCGCTCGAGGGCCGGGACCTGAGGACGTAGAGTGCTTGCACCTAACCGCCTTGCAGGAACACACAGTCACCAAGACTCAAGACCAGGCGCAACCCGCCTTGAGGTAGGGCCTCGTGAGTTCCGCGCTGGCTCGCGAGTGCCCAGATACACCTCGTAGCCCTTTCGTGCAAGCCACGTGTCAGGGCAGGGATGTACACGCCCTGGGGGCTCCTCCCGGAGGGGCCCCCATCCCACGCACAAGTGGAAGCACCATGCTTCGCGCTGGCCATCGACACTGCCGAGGAGTGGCTATGCCCGTGCACAAGCAGAAGCATTATGCTCCGCGCTGGTGATAAACAACTGAGGGCGGCCCCATGGCCGTACCAACCTCAGGGAGCCCAGAGCTCAGCGTCCGGCCTCACCGCAGCGCCTCCCCTCGGGAGAGCCGCGTGAGGGGGCTGGGCACGGGGGCTGCGCTTGGGCCACACCCAAGCGCACGCCACCCAACCAGGTCTCCCGGACCTGGGCACCGTGCGCCCCTCCCGAGGCCTCGGCGAGGGCAGGTATGGAAATTGTTTGCGCGTCAAGGGGGACTCCTGAGCATCGCGACTCAGGAGCCTAACTGGTCACGTAGCAGCTCACTCCTTGGTCTGTCATGGTTTCTGGTCGGCCCAATGGCGGTTGAGGTATGTGCGGGGCAGGCTCTGCCGACGCAGAACACAAAGCAAATAGGAAGGAAATCACAAAATCTCGAAGCAAATATTATAAACATATTGTCCTTACGATACCAAATGAAAAGTCTAAACGCCTCCCCGAGGCCTAATGCATGTTGCAGGAACGAAACAGGAGAGTAGCCGCAGGTCACCCCTGGATGCCGCCATCACCTGCAGAAGGCGCTACTTCGTGAGCAACATTGTCTTCGCCTTCACCACTAGTTGCAGGATAGGCGACATCACCGGACAGAGGAGCGGAGACAAAGCTGCGGAACTTCTCCAACAAGGCCTCCACCTGACCTTGCACAGCTGCGGCAGCAGCCTCGTATTGGTCTTCAGCCACAGGCTCCAGCAGCTCGTCAAGGCAAACGTCGGGGTCGCGAAGGTGCAGGTGGCTGAAGACGCGAGTCAATGCAGCTGAAGACAGGACGCGAGCCTCCGCCTCCGCCATAGGACCAACGCTGTCAACGACTTCCTCGAGCGCCTGCACCAACAGAGGAAGCACCTGGGCAGGGCCATCCTCGTCGGTGGCCAGCGACCTCTCCAGGCCGTGCTTGTAAAGCGCCTTCGGCGCCTTGCGGGACCTCTTCTCGAGATCGGCAAAGGCCGCACGGTCTTCGGTCAGGACTCGCGCCTTGGCGTCGAGCTCAGCATCCCTTGCCTTCGCCTCCCGCTCCAGCTCTTCCAACCGGTTGCGCTCGGCGGCCTGCGTCCGCCCCAACTCTGCCATCTCGGCATCACAGTTCTTGACGGCGTCCTCCCGGGCCTTCATTCTGCCTCCTTCGCTTGGTGGCAGCGTGCTTCTTCGGCGAGCTTGGTGCGCAGGCCCTGCAATTCGTCCTCCAGCGCCTGGCAGCATTCACAGGCGACCTCGACGTCTTTCAACGCCATCTCACGACCGGCTGCGGCATTGGCGGCACTCTGCTTCTCCTTCTCAGAAGCCGCAGCGGCCTGGCCCAGCGCCGCATGAACCGCCAAGTCGGAATGGAGGCAGCCTAAGGCCAGCTCTAGGCGCCTGGCCACAAGGCGTGGGTCTGTGCCCAGGAGATCCGCCTGTAGCCGGGTCATCTCTGAGAGAGCACGCTCCAGAGTAGCAGCAGGAGCAGAAGAACCTGGAAGTGGAGGTGCAGCAGTGGGAAACTGCGACTTCAGGAGCAGCTGGAACCTCATCGGTCGCACCAGGCGCCGGCACTTCTAGAGCTGGAAGGGCCATGGGGGCTGGTTCCACATGGCGATGCTCCTCTTGGCCCCGCAAGGATGACCGGGCTGGGGAGATGTGGGCGTTGCTCCCCCTTTCTCTGAGGAAGGAGGCACGGACGCCGCATCCTCCTTCCTCTTCTTCGCAGAAGACGACGGCCTGATCAACCAAGGGCCAGCATCAGGAAATGAAGAGTGCAAACAGGGACAAGGCGAAGCTTGAGACACATACTGATCCACCGCGACATACTTCTGTTTAGGAAGCCTGAAGCCTGACATCATCGGGAAGGGGGCGGCATCGCGAGGCACCAATGATGACCTACCTCTCGTCGGGATGGGGGGCTGCTCCCTCTCCCTTTGGCGGGCGTCGGCCTCAGCATCGTTAGGAAGGGCGCGGAGGATCTCGGCCTTGCTCAGAGGGGAAGTCTCCCCCACCTCTTCCAGAGTCTTCTCCGGGTCCACCTCCTCTTCCCCCTCCCCGCGGGGCTCGTCAGAAGGCACCTCCACCGGTTTCGGTGCCGCAGGGGTTCCCAGGAGTGCCGGCGGCACCAACCCACGCGCATCAAAGGTCGCCCTGGAGGTGACGAATTCCTCCCGATCCTTGCATTGGAACAAGCGGACGAAGGCGCTTGGTGGGTACTCCTGGTTGTCCCCAACTATGAGGCGCAGGACAGCGGCCAATTCATCGTCAGGTAGGGCCCCTAGCCTCAGGCGGTCATGTTCCCCTCTTCTTCAAGCTCCCATAGGGGGCGTGCACGTGCCTAGAGTGGAGCTACTCGCAGGGTCAAGAACTCCCTCAAAAGCATGACCCCCGTCACCTTTGCCGCCCTCGCGTTGCCCGGCTTTAGGTCGGTCACCATCTGCCCCAACACTAACAAGGCCCGCTCATCAGCAAGCTCCTCCCTAGGCCATCCCCAGTGGAAAGAGGGCGCCGCCGTGGGCAACGCCAGACGCGGATCAGTGCACTTGGCGTCCATCATGACCCATTTGGATCGAATGTTGTCGGCCCTCTTCCCGGTGCTCGAGATCGAGTTGGCCTTACCGGATGCGACGAAGTTAGCACATTCGGAGATGTGACCCTCGCTGACATGGAGGAAGAAGAAATGGCACAGGAGCACCACGGACGGCATCACGCCCAGGTACGCCTCGCAGTAGTAGGCAAAGATGGACAGGAGGAGGACAGAGTTGGGATGGAGATGCAACGCCTGGAGCCCGTAGTGGTCGAGGACTTCGTAAAAGAAATTAGAGAAGGGAGGAACCAACCCGACGGCGAAGCTGCTCGAGAAGAAGGGGAAGAAGGTGATTTCCTCGGGCTCTGGCACGTCGGAGGCAAGCCGGAGCTCGGTCTCCCCCCACTCATTACTTTCGCCTCCCGTTAGCAGGTGCACGGAGGCGAGGCTCTTCTCCGTGACGGAGGGTGCCTCAAGGGTCGGATCATACCAAGCCGGCACTGAGGAAGCCTTGGCCTTGCGCGGTGCCATGGATCGCAGCTATGGGATGAGATTGGAGCAGATCTGGAGATAGCGGTGGCGGAGAGCAAGGAAGGGGATCTGGAGCAAGGCGAGGAAGAAGCAATGAAGGCAAGTGCTACCTGCGCCAGCCTTTTGTCAAGTCGTGCAGTTGCCGAGGAAGCGTGGGGAAGCAGAGACGCCCACGTCCAATCAACCGCCACGCGTCAACCGAGGCTGCAGGCTTTTAGGGGCCCGCGGTGCTCCATACTTGACCCTTGGCTTCGCCACTAAGCCAAGCCCGAGCACACCTTGGGCCCGGGGGCTACTGTCGGAGTTCTGGGAACGGGGGTCCCCAGACTTGCCTGCCTGTGGCCCGCTGCATGGCTAAGCTGGCAGGTCGTACGGCCCATCTTCATCAATAAGGCATCCAAGACCCTCGCGAGGGGCCAAGCCTTGCGAGGCGGACGACACAAGACCTCCTCTCGAGTGGTCTAGTCGGGTAGGCTCACGAGGAGCGGAGATATCAAGGCGAGGCAAACCTCACAAGGCTCTCGTGACATGAGCCATGACGATCGACACCAGGCGGGCGCCAGCATGCGCAGCGTCCTTGTTTCCTCTTTGGTGCTAAGGAGGCCTGCGTAGGCGAGGAGTACCGAGGCATCAGGCAAAGGTTGCCATATCGGTGCAACAAGACCAGGACCAGAAGGACGGAAAAACGGAGGTCATCGTGGAGCCCAAGACGGCGTCACCACCAGAGTCTTTCGCAGGCGGTGACCACCTTTGTCAGGATAGCTTGTACTAGCTGTCCCCCTTCAAATTTGCCCGCCGTTGTTGGCTCCCTTCCCGCTCAATATTTGGGAAGAGGACCAGGGCATATATAAGTAGAGCTAGCCACCATCAAGGGGGGCATGATTCAGATCATCCCCACACACACAAGTTAGCCAATCACAAGAACACCTCAACCTTAGGAGGTTGTACTTCCCATTGTATTGTTCATCATCGGCCCTAGAGGCAATCCACCACCACCACACTGGAGTAAGGTATTACACCACAACGGTGGCCCGAACCAGTATAAATCTTGTGTCTTTCTGTGTTGCGAGTTCGTCGAGTTCGTCCGCGAGATCTTAGCGAGCTAGGGCGTAGATCGGTGGGAGGAAAAGACTCCGCGCGCACCCCAGTGTTCGAACCTTAAGGGTCTGCCGGAACCCCACATTCGACACCTGCACAAAAGTAACAACACCTCGCAACCCGACATGTTAAAGGGGTTGTCAATCCCTTTCGGGTATGGTGCCTCAAACGGTGTGTGGACGGGAGATAAATTTGTGATAGATAATGGATCGCAAATAAAATAAAGTGCAGCAAAGTATTTTTGGATTTTTTGGTTTAATAGATCTGAAAATAAAAGCAAATAAAAATTAGATCGCAAAGGAAAATATATGATAAAGAAGACCCGGGGGATGTAGGTTTCACCAGTGGCTTCTCTCGAGAAAAATAACAAACAGTGGGTAAACAAATTACTGTTGGGCAATTGATAGAACCTCAAATAATTATGACGATATCCATGCAATGATCATTACATAGGCATCACGTCCAAGATTAGTAGACTGACTCCTGCCTGCATCTACTACTATTACTCCACACATCGACCGCTATCCAGCATGCATCTAGTGTATTAAGTTCATGGGAAAACAGGGTAATGCAATAAGAACGATGACATGATGTAGACGAGTTCCGGGTGGTTGATATAGATCCGATCTTTTTATCCTTAGTAGCAACGATACATACGTGGCGGTTCCCTTTCTGTCACTGGGATCAAGCATCGTAAGATCGAACCCACTACCGGGCACCTCTTCCCATTGCAAGACAAATAGATCAAGTTGGCCAAACAAAACCCAAATGTCAGAGAAGAAATATGAGGCTATAAGAGATCATGCATAAAAGAGATCAAATAAACTCAAATACTTTCATGGATATAAAAGATAGATCTGACCATAAACTCAAAGTTCATCGATCCCAACAAACACACCACGAAAGAGTTACATCATATGGATCTCCAAGAGACCATTGTATTGAGAATCAAAAGAGAGAGAGAGAGAGAGAGAGAGATGAAACCATCAAGCTACTAACTATGGACCCGAAGGTCTATAAAGAACTACTCACGCATCATCGGAGAGGCACCAATGGAAGTGGTGAACCCCTCTGTGATGGTGTCTAGATTGGATCTGGTGGTTCTGGACTCTGCGGCGGCTGGATGAATATTTTGTCGACTCCCCTAGGGTTTTGGGAATATTGGGGTATTTATATAGCAAATAGGCGGTCCGGGGGGCACAACCCACCAGGCGCACTTGGGCCTCCTGGCGTGCCTTGGTGGGTTGTCCCATCCTCGGGACTCCCCCCAGGTGCAACCAGGGACCAATATGTTCCATCTGGTCCATAAAAAATCTCCATAAAGTTCCGTGGTATTTGGACTCCGTTTGATATTGATTTTCTGCGATGTAAAAACATTGAAAAAATAGCAACTGGCACTTGGCACTATGTCAATAGGTTAATACCAAAAAATGATATAAAATGACTATAAAATGATTATAAAACATCCAAGATTGATAATAAAACAGCATCGAACAATCAAAAATTATAGATACATTGGATACGTATCAACCTACCATAGGATTAGTATAAAATCTTTTCATTATTTATTTCCTTTCTCCATTTATTTCCTTTCTCTTTTTCTATCTTCCTTATTTCTTTTCTTCAATTGCAACATGAAAGTAAAGAAAGCAAAAACTAAAACTAACTTCATTACATAACTTGCACACAATTATAAGGATAGATCACTAAGCAAACTCTCAAAAGAAGAAATGATCGAACTAAAGTTTATTTCATCGGAAAGCAAACGATTGAACTAAGATAAATAAAAGCAGAAAGATAGTGGGATGATACGATACCGGGGCACCTCCCCCAAGCTTGGCGGAAGCCAAGGGGAGTGACCATACCCGATACTCAATTCTCCTTTTGGTGGTGAAGGAGATGATGGTAGTTATGAAGGAGAGATCTTGTCCTTGGAGGATCTTGAAGAGGCCATGGTAGATGTGATCTGACAGAAAACAACAAGGAAAAAGAGAACAGAGGATTTCTCCGCGATACGGTGATCAACAGGTTCGGGAAGTATATATAGATTTTTTATCTTGTAGGGCAAGTATATGGTAGAAAAGGGAGTATAGGAGGTGTCCTAGGTGGGCACAATCCACCTGGGCGCGCCAGGCAAGCCTGGTGCGCCTCGGTGTCTTGTGCCCACCAAGGTACGCTTCCTGGAAGTTTCTTTACTTCCAAAATTTTAAAATATTCCAAAACTGATAAAAAATATTTTTGCAGATTTTTCGGAGTCCGTTTACTTACCATATCACGTACCTCCTTATTTTCATGATCCTGGAGTGTTCAAGAAGGACTCTTTTATGTGTTCTTCCGGTGTCAAAGTTCAGACAATATTGCTTTCAACATTAATAGGCATCCCTGAGATATAATGCTTTATTCATTGCCCGTTGAAAACCTTCGGGTTAGTACCTTCGAAGTTATTATTTTGATGGCTCCAGACCGGTAAACCTCCTCGATGACATATGGGCCTTCCCATTTCGAGAGGAGCTTCCCTGCAAAAAATCTAAAACGAGAGTTATACATAAGAACATATTCTCCAACTTTAAACTCACGCTTTTGGATTATTTTGTCATGCCATCTTTTAACTTTTTCTTTGAATAACTTTGCATTTTCATAAGCTTGGGTTCTCCATTCATCTAATGAGCTTATATCAAATAACCTCTTTTCACCAGCAAGTTTGAAATCATAGTTGAGTTCTTTAACTGCCCAATATGCTTTATGTTCTAACTCAAGAGGTAAATGACAAGCTTTTCCATAAACCATTTTATAAGGAAACATACTCATAGGATTTTTATAAGCTATTCTATAGGCCCAAAGTGCATCACCTAATTTCTTAGACCAATTCTTCCTGGACCTATTGACAGACTTTTGCAAAATTAATTTTATTTCTCTATTTCTATGTTCAACTTTACCATTAGACTGAGGATGATAGGGTGATGCAATTCTATGGTTAACATCATACTTGTCAAGCATTTTACGGAAGGCACCATGAATAAAGTGTGAACCACCATCAGTCATTAAATATCTAGCTAGGGACTCCAAACCTTGGGAAAATAACTTCCTTAAGCATTTTAATAGAGGTGTTGTGATCATCACTACTGGTTGGAATAGCTTCTACCCATTTAGTAACATAATCAAAAGCAACCAAAATATGTGTATACCCATTAGAGGAAGGAAAAGGTCCCATGTAATCAAATCCCCAAACATCAAAAGGTTCAACAGCAAGTGAATAATTCATAGGCATTTCTTGATGCTTACCGATATTACCTATTCTTTGACATTCATCACAAGAACTTACGGGCATCCTTGAAGAGAGTAGGCCAATAAAATCCTGATTGCAATACCTTGTGGGCAGTTCTATCTCCAGCATGATGCCCTCCATAAGCCTCGGAGTGACATTTCCATAGGAGTTGTCCCTGTTCATGCTCAGGTACACAACATCTAATAATACCATCTACTCCTTTATAAAGATGCAGGTCATCCCAAAAGTAATGTCTTAAATCATAGAAGAACTTTTTCTTTTGCTGGTATGTAAAGCTAGGTGGTAAATATATAGCAACAATGTAATTAGCATAGTCAGCATACCAAGGAGTACTATTAGCAACATTTATTGCGGCTAACTGCTCATCATGAAAACTATCATCAATAGGAAGTAGATCATCAAGCACATTTTCAAGCCTAGACAAATTATCAGCTACGGGGTTCTCATCTCCTTTTCTATCAATGATATATAAATCAAATTCTTGTAACAAGAGAACCCAACGAATAAGTCCAGGTTTAGCATCTTTCTCTTCCATAAGATATTTAATAGAAGCATGGTCTGTGTGAACAGTTACTTTGGAATCAACAATATAAGTCTAAATTTATCACAAGCAAACACTACCGCTAAGAATTCTTTTTCAGTAGTAGCATAATTTATTTGAGCACTGTCTAGAGTTTTACTAACATAATGGATAACATTCAATTTCGTATCAACTCTTTGTCCTAGAACAACCCCACCAGCATAATCACTAGCATCACACATAATTTCAAAAGGCAAGTTCCAATCAGGTGGTTGAACAATAGGTGCAGATATTAAGGCTTTCTTGAGTGTTTCAAAGGCTTCTAAAAAATCATCATCAAAAACAAAAGGAACATCCTTTTGCAAAAGACTAGTGAGAGGCCTAGAAATTTTAGAGAAGTCTTTGATAAATCTCCTATAGAAACCAGCGTGACCTAGGAAACTATGAATACCTTTGATGTCCTTAGGACATGGCATTTTCTCAATTGCATCAACCTTAGCTTGGTCCACTTTAATACCTCTTTCAGAAATTTTATGACCCAAGACAATGCCTTCATTAACCATAAAGTGACACTTCTCCCAATTCAAGACAAGATTTGTTTGTTCACATCTCTGCAAAACTCGTTCAAGATTGCTTAAACAATCATCAAATGACTTCCCATAAACAGAAAATTCAACCATGAAACCTTAACAATCTTTTCACAAAAGTCAGAGAATATAGCAGTCATACATCTTTGAAAGGTAATGGGTGCATTACATAAACCAAAAGTCATACGTCTATAAGCATAGGTTCCAAATGGACAAGTAAAAGTGGTCTTTTCTTGATCAGGTTGACAAACAGGTATTTGTGAAAAGCCAGAATGTCCATCAAGGAAGCAAAATTGTGTGTGCTTAGATAGTCTTTCAAGCATTTGATCAATAAAAGGTAAAGGGTAATGATCTTTTCTAGTTGCTTTATTTAATTTTCTAAAATCAATTACCATGCTATAGCATGTAACAACTCTTTGTGGAATGAGTTCATTCTTATCATTAGGAACAACAGTAATACCTCCTTTCTTAGGAACACGATGAATAGGACTTACCCATCTACTATCAGCTATAGGATAAATTATACCTGCTTCCAGAAGTTTTAATATTTTTGTTCTTACCACCTCTTTCATCTTCGAATTCAACCAACGTTGGTGATCAACAACTGGTTTAGCATCAGGTTCCATATTAATTGTGTGCTAACATAGAGTGGGACTAATTCCCTTTAAATCATCAAGAGTATATCCAATAGCATCCTGGTGATTCCTTACAACTTTCAATAATCTTTCTTCTTCATGTTCTGAAAGGTTAGCACTAATAATAACAGGATATATCTTCTTTTCATCAAGATAAGCATATTTCAAAGTGGTTGGCAATTGTTTTAGTTAAAACACAGGATCACCTTTAGGTGGAGGAGGACCTCCCAGAGTTTCAGTAGGGAAATTGTGTTTAAGCAGAGGACGTTATTCAAAGAAAATCTTATCTATTTCATTTCTTTCATGCATATGTAAATCATTCTCATGGTCTAGCAAGTATTGTTCTAAAGGATCAGTAGGTGGCACAACAATAGAAGCAAGACCAATTAATTCATACTTACTAGGCAATTCTTTTTCATGATGATTTCTACTAAACTTGGAAAAATTAGGCTCATGAGACTCATCACCAAAGCTAACACCCACAGTTTGTTTCTTACAATCTATCTTAGCATTAGCTGTGTTCAAGAAAGGTCTAGCAAAGATAGTGGGGCAGAAGTCATCTTGTCGGGAACCAAGAACAAGAAAATCAATAGGATATTTTATTTTCCCACACAAGACTTCAACATCTCTAATAATCCCACAAGGTGATATGGTGTCTCTATTTGCAAGTTTAATAGTAACATCTATGTCTTCTAACTCCGCAGGTGATATGTCTTTCCTAATTTCTTGATACAAAGTGTAAGGGATAACACTGACACTAGCACCCATGTCACATAAACCATGATAACAGTGATCTCTTATTTTAACTAAAATGACAGGCAGGCTAACAACTGGTCTATTTTTATCCCTTTTTCGGGTTTAGCAATTCTAGCAGCTTCTGCACAGAAGTAAATAACATGCCCATCTATATCTTCCTTCAAAAGATCTTTAACCATAGCAACATTAGGTTCTACCCTAATTTGTTCATCAGGTTTAGGTGTTCTAACATAGCTTTTGTTAACCACAGTTGAAACTTTAGCATGTTCCTTTATCCTAACAGGAAAAGGTGGTTTCTCAATATAAGCAGAAGGAACAACTAGATCAATATTATAAAGTATAGTTTCCTCTTTAACTGGTATTGGTTCCTTAATTTCTTCTTTAAACCACTTCTCCTTAGGGAGTTCAACATGAGTAGCAAATGATTCAACATGAGTAGCAAATGATTCACAAAAGGAGGCTACTATCTCAGAGTCAAGTCCATATTTAGTGCTAAACTTTTGAAAAGCATCATTATCCATAAAAGATTTAACACAATCATACTTAACTTTAATACCTTACTCTTTACCGTCGTCGAGTTCCCAATCTTCAGAGTTGCATTTAATTATTTCCAAAATATCCCACCGGAATTCAATAGTCTTCTTCATAAATGAACCGGCACAAGAAGTATCAAGCATGGTTTGATCATTACGAGAAAGCCGAGCATAAAATTCTGGATAATAATTTCTCTTGAGAGCTCATGGTTGGGGCATGAATATAACATTGACTTAAGCCTCCCCCAAGTTATAGCGATACTTTCTCCGTCACGAGGCCAAAAATTATATATATATATAATTCCGATCATGATGAACTAAATGCATAGGATACATTTTTTGGTGGAACTCCAATTTCAAACAATTCCAATTCCATGATCCAATATTATCACATAGCCTATACCATGGCAATGCTTTTCCCTTCAAAGATAAAGGGAAAACCTTTCTCATCACCTCATCTCCGGGTAAACCTGCAAGCTTAAACAATCCACAAATTTGTTCCACATATATCAAGTGCATATCAGGATGTTCAGTTCCATCTCAGCTAGCAGTTGTTATATCATACCCGAAGGAATTTAATATTCAATATTTTCAGTAGGTGTAGTAGGTTGAGGGGTGGCTAATTGTGGTTCCGGATGAGGTGAAGATACCCCGAACAAACCCCTCAAAGGATTGTTTTCCATAGTAACAAGTGACAATAAATTTCAGCACACTATATAAATGTTTCCTTACCGAATTCCACTTACCAAAGGTGCTTCACTCCCTGGCAACGGCGCCAGAAAATAGCCTTGATGACCCACAAGTATAGGATCAATTGTAGCTCTTTTTGATAAGTAAGAGTGTCGAACCCAACGAGGAGCAGAAGGAAATGACAAGTAGTTTTCAGTAAGGTAATGTGTGCAAGTGCTGAAATTGTAAGTAGAGAGTAGTTTGATAGTAAGATAATTTGTAACGAGCAAGTAACGATAATAGTAACAAGTATGCAGCAAGGTAGCCCAATCCTTTTGAGGCAAAGGACAGGCCAAAACGGTCTCTTATGATAAGCAAAGCGTTCTTGAGGGTACACGGGAATTTCATCTAGTTACTTTCATCATGTTGGTTTGGTTTGTGTTTGCTACTTTGATAATTTGATATGTGGGTGACCGGTGCTTAGGTGCTGTTCTTACTTGAACAACCCTCCTACTTATGATTAACCCTCCCGCAAGCATCCGCAACTACGAGAAAAGTATTAAGAATAAATTATAACCATAGCATTAAACTTTTGGATCCAATCGGCCCCTTACGAAATAGCGCATAAACTGGGGTTTAAGCTTCTGTCACCCTCGCAACCCACCATCTAATTACGACTCCACAATGCATTCCCTTAGGCCCAAATATGGTGAAGTGTCATGTAGTTGACGTTCACATGACACCACTAAGGGAATCACGACATACATACTATCAAAATATCGAACACATATCAAATTCATATTATTACTTGCAACATGATTTCTCCCGTGACCTCAAGAACAAAAGTAACTACTCACAAATAATAATCATGCTCAAGATCAGATGGGTATTAATATGCATAAAGGATCTGAACATATAATCTTCCACCAAATAAACCATATAGTAATCAACTACAAGATGTAATCAACACTACTAGTCACACCCTAGCAACAATCTGTAGTTCCGGTAACAAGATTGAATACAAGAGATGAACTAGGGTTTGAGATGAGATGGTGCTGGTGAAGATGTTGATGGAGATTGCCCTCCCCAAGATGGGAGAGTTGTTGGTGATGATGATGACGATGATTTCCCCCTCCGGGAGGGACGTTCCCCTGGCAGAATCGCAACGCTGGAGGGCAAAAGTGCTCCTACCTGAGTTCCGCCTCAAGGCGGACGCGCTTCGTCTCGAAAGTCCTCCTCTTATTTTTTTTCTAGGTCAAAACCACTTATATACCAAAAGATGGGCACCGGAGGTTGGCCGAGGAGGCCACAACCCACCAAAGCGCGCCTGGGGGGCCTGGCGCGCCCAGGTGGGTTGTGCCCACCTGGTGGCCCCTTTCTGGTGTTTATTGGCTCCAGTATTTCTCAAATAATCCGTAAAAAATCTTCGTAAAGTTTCAGCTCATTTGGAGTTGTGCAGAATAGGTGGCATGACGTAGCTTTTCCATGTCCAGATTTCCAGCTGCCGGAACTCTCCCTCTTGGTGTGTTCCTTGCAAATTATGAGAGAAAAGGCATTAGAATTACTCCAAAAAGCATTATTATGGATAAAAACTTTATAAATAACAGTAAGAAAACATGATGCAAAATGGACGTACCAATTATGCACACCCTCAATGTACTCGGAGGTGTGTCTGTTACTGTACATCCATTGCCGGTTCATCTGCGTGCATTATATAATTAAGTGTGTCAAAAACCATTATAGAACATCATGAATAGATAAGTGACCAAATTAATAGAAGTTCATCATCACATTAAAACCAAAGTACATGCATAGTTCTCATTGAACAACATATAGCTCTCCAGAGCATCTAATTAAACCATACATTGAAACTATGTAAAACATTTCAATGCAACAACAAATGCGATCATAATCGCAACTATGGTAACAATTGATCCAATGACATAATGATACCAAGCCTCGGTATGAATGGCATATTTTTTAATCTTTCTAATCTTCAAGTGCATTGCATCCATCTTGATCTTATGATCACACTACAAGAAAAGACACATCCGTGGCATTTTGGGCCGAACGACAAAATTTTCTGTCATGCTTATGACACTTCTATGATGATAATTGTGACAAAACCCGGTATCATCATAGATTTGGTGGGCACATACTTCTATGACAAAAAATGATGACAGAAAATGGGCTTTTCATCCTGGGCGGGCTGGAGATGCGGCTGCATGACATTCTTTGGGCCGTGCATGATGGAAAAAACAGTGGTAGAAGCAAGGGCGGGGAAAATATCGGGGAGTTCCTGGTTACGGTGGGTGGTCGGGGCCGAGCGATGAGCGTTTCTCTCGTACACGTACGCACGTGTGTGCGTGGCATTGCTCTCTAACTGAACCTGAGCGAGGCGTTGGGCTCTAACTGAACCCGAGCGATTGCACTAGCTACGTTACTGAACCCGAGCAATCGATCCCTTGTTGTTAACTGAACCCCAGTGATTCCTTCACTACTGCTAAGTGAAGCCGATCGAACCCCGCTGCCTCCTTCCTTGATGAACAGTGAGCGTTGTTGGGGCTATTTGGATGAACAGTTCCCAGTGGGGGTGGATGAACAGGACCCCATGGTAGTAGAGGCCATTGCCGCTGGATGAACAGGACCCCGATCGAGTCGGTTGGGGGTGGAGAACAGGACCCCGTGGAGGGCTAGATGAGTAGGACCCCGTGGAGAACTGGATGAATAGAACCCCGTGGAGGGCTGGTTGAACAGTAGCCAGTGGAGGGCTGGATGAAGAGTAGCCCGTGGAGGGGTGGTTGAACAGGACCCCGTGGAGAGGGCTGGTTGAATAGCAGCCGTTGGAGGAGCGGTGGAGGCTGGATGAAAACAAGCCCGTGGATGAACAATCGCAGGTGGAGGCTGGAGGAGGTCGACGATGGATGAACAGTAGACCGTGGAGGCTGGAGGAGGTCGACAGTGGAGATGAACAGTATCCCCTGGAGTCCCGTTTTGCGCTACGCCACACCCCTCCCGATGAACAGGACCCCCGTTTCTACCGTAGCGCTCCAACACAAGTCTGTTTCCTCTGTTTTGCGGTACGCCACACCCCTCCCGATCAACATGACCCAGTTTCGGCCGTAGGAGGTCCAAGAGAAGTCTGTTTCCTCCGTTTTGCGGTACGCCAGACCCCTCCCGATGAACAGGATCCCGTTTCGACCATGGCCGGTCGAACACAAGGCTGTTTCCTCTGTTCTGCGGTACGCCAGGCCTCGTTTCGATTGGTTGTTCCGTCCAAGCCAGTTGGCTCCTGATGAACATGATGTATTCCGTTGCCTCCCGACGAACACGACGCATTCCGCTGCCTCCCCATCAACACGATGACGACGCAGTTTCTCCGTTTCGACCCAGCCATGTACACGAGACATGGCCGTACGTATGCGCGAGTAGGCGTTTGAGACCCCTCCCGTATGTACGTACGTGGCCGTATTTACTTTCTTGCACCCTGGCCGCAGTACGTACTTGTACATGCTACGTGCGCGCCTCTACTACGACACGTGCCCTTCCTTACACGACCACGGTTCATCGTTGCAGCCTGTAGACAGACCGATCGACTAGTATGTACGTACATGTTCGCGACCAGAATGACAACGCTACGTACACTTCGACCAGGTGGGTTCCGACTGTCAGGCACTTCCTTGCGTGCGAAGATGTAGCTGGTGGGTCCCAGCAGTCAGGGGCGAATCATTTTTTTGCCCGTAATACGGACGCACTTCCTTGCATGCGAAGATGTAGCTGGTGGGTCCTAGTAGTCAGGGGGGAAACATTTTTTTCATGAAATAAGGTGGCCCGTCCGATGCGTCCCTGCTGTCAAGTGGAGGCACTTCCTTGTTGCGGTCGTGCACCCAGCTGTCAGCCTCTCCACGTACAGTACTCTTCCAATGGAAGTCATTCCTTGACCACGTTGACCACGCCGTGCCAAGAGCACCAGGGCGGTGGACGACAGTGAGGCCTAGTAAGGGGAAGGCGCAGAGCCGGGGAAGACGCAGCAGTGCATGCCCATGCGGAGGGGAGTACGTGGGTTGACTGCTTCGGCTATGGTGTGAGGCTGTCGTCGTCGGAGAATAACAGGAGGTGTGGGTGAGTATAGAAGGATGGCATGCCCAGCGGTTGCAGCACAGCCGAACACTGGAGGCAGGAGCAGGCGGCACGGCCGACGCTGGTTTGGGCGGTTGGACCAAGAAGACCAAAGGTTGAAGAAGCACTATGGCTGTTGGATGGACATCGTATGGTCACTGGAGCTAGAATCGTTCATATTGACTAAGTTGAAAAAGCCCTCCATCCTCGTCAACTTAGTAGGCCCACAAGTCAGCCTCACACTATGGTGGGTCCCAGCTAGCAGGGGGTATTCATTTTTTGTGCATAATAAGGAGGCACTTCCTTGCGTGCGAAGATATAGCTGGCGGGTCCGAGCTATCAGCGGGGGGGGGCGTTTTTTTGCGAAATACAGAGGCCCTTCCGGTGGGTCCCAACTGTCAGGTGGAGGAATCATTATTTTGCACGTAATAAGGAGGAATTTCCTTGTGTGCAGTCGCGGACCCAGCTGTCAGCCTCTCCACGTACCATCCACTTCCGATGGATGTCGTTCGTTGACCACGTTGACCACGCCACGCCGAGAGCACCAGGGCAGTGGACGACGGTGAGGCCTAGGAAGGGAACAACATGGAGCCAGGGAAGACGCGGCAGTGGATGGCCATGCTGAGGGGAGTACGAGCGTTGACAGGTCGGCTGCGGGGTGAGGCTGACATCGTCGGAAAATAATAGGATGTGCGGGTGGGTAGGGGGATGGCCTGGCGGCAGCACAGCCGACCACGAGAGGAGGGAGCAGGCTGTCCCGTCGGCGCTGGTTTGGGCGGCTGGAGCAGAAGATCAGAGATTGAAGAAGCATGGAGGTCGTTGGATGGACATCCAACAGTCACCGCTCTGTGTTGACTAAGTGGACCAAGCCTTGCGTATGCGTCAAAAAGTTTTTTAGGACAACGTCATCATGAACCTAGTAGGCCCAGAAGTCAGGCTCCAAATCTGTGGAAAACAACATACATCCCATTAGCCATTATTTTCAATAATTTACACCCCGTTTGCTAATTCTTAAGGATATTTTGGAGCCCATATTCTTTTTATTAGCATTACAGACCATATATTCTGGGCACTGCTAAAAAATTCAATGAAATATTTCATATTTCGGTGGGGTCTGAACTATTTTAATCACAAAATTTCGAGTCACGTTAAAAATAATTTTAAAAAGATTATATCAAAAAAATTAAAAAAAATTCTCCGCCAAAAAATGAATGAAATTTAAAATATTTACTAGCAAGATGCTCGTGCGTTGCACGGAACATGAAGATGCATTTGTATGAGTAGTTTATCTTGTGGGAGAAAAGACGATATTTTAATGTAATTGCCAGTTGGCTTTGGTTTTTATAAGAGTAGAGAGTAGAGAAATCCAGAAAAAAATGATATTTTAATGTAATTGCCGGTTGGCTTTGGTTTAAAAACTTAGAGCCCATTTCTTACAACTTATAGCCCATTTTTTGGGCAAGCCCATTTCTTACTACTTACATCCCTCGTCGTCTTGAAAGATTTGCAGCCCAGTAGGGCTGAGAAAAGCAAGTAGGCCTCAGTTTTGGTATTCTCAAAAAAAAGAACTGGGCTAGCCATTTTCAGAAAGAAAAAAGATATCAATTGGGCTCGTCATGTGCTTAAATAAAAGCGTAAGCGTGGGCTAGACGGGCCATAGCCCCCGCACAGCGCGCAGTTGAGCTCCATCTCTGAAACTAAAAAACAATTGGGCGAGCTGCTGGGTCCCTGGTGTTATCTGCTCATTGTGTAATTTTCTCGTTTGTTGACTACATTGACAATGGTGTGGGACCTAGTTTTCAAACAATTGGGAGGAAGTATTTCATTTGGCTTGTAATAACGAGGCACCTGCTTGCGTAATGGAATGACCCTGGTGGGTCCCTACTATCAGCCTCTCCACGTACAGTCATCTCCTGATTCCTCTTGGTTGTTGACCATGTTGACAACGCCAAACGGCGGCGGTTACAATGAGCAAACCAAGGCGGAGAATGACGACGAGGCCTCGGACGGGAACGGACAGCAACCGTGGAAGATGCGGCAGTGTAGTGGCAGGTGGAGGGGAGTACCAGGGCAACAACATGCAACTCAAGCTTACAAACGGTACAAAAAGCCCAAGGATTAATTGTTCATCAATTTTTTAGACAAAACCCAGATTGAACATGGTAGTAACATCTAACCCAACCACTCTTTTTCGCAGTCACAAACAAATGGATCGGTCTGATCCATGAAATCAACATCCTGTACAAAAAAATTATTTTGGGATGACTACACTTGTTGTAAGTAGAAGCCGAGCACATTTAGAAGCCCATTTGTCCACCCGAAACTTCTTTTTTTGCTGTTCAACGTGTCCGTCCGTGAGATCTCTTGCTGTAAAACTTAAGCCTCATGGATAATAGTAACCTCGCATGCAACAGGAAGAATGTGACAAAGCTTATGTTTGCCTGGTTGGATGCATATCTTTCCATCATTATTGTCCGCAAACGAATGTCATGAGAACTGAGAAAATCCTGGTGCTTATTACGCCACCGATTGGTTATATGTTTTTCTCCATGTGGTTGCAGTACCTAAGTAGACATGAAGATTTGAAAACAGTTAAGGTCTGAAAAAAGAGTATGTCGAAAGAGCAACAACTGAATGGTTAATTCTAGTACAATATATACGGTCTTTCAATGTGCATGCAATCATCACCTTTATATATAAATTCTCTAGAGACTGAAAGCATCGCAGCAAGCCAATAATTATGTTTAGATCATAACTAAACATTCTTATATATAAGATCTTGACAGAATCCAGCGGCATTGATAGGCTATCCATGGACGAACTCTTCATTGAGCATATAACATAATATTAGTACCCAAAGTGTACTCCAAGATGATATAAAACTTATGCGCACAAATGAAAAATGCATCTTATGATTATAAATGTGTAGATGATAATATACGGTACCTAAAAAGTGTGGAGCCAAACACCAACTTGTTGTGATCATCAAACGGAGCACTAATTAGACCCAAGGTCTCCAGTTTGGGCATAGAGACGATAGTTCTTTGTGAAGGTTTATAACAATTATCAAGGAGCAACCTTTAAAGTGAAGGGGCATCTGCAATGATGAGCCGCCGTCCTTCAAAACAAATTCCAATGCTTTTAAGGTGAGGCGACTTTATTTGGAGACAACTGATAGGGATTTCTATTCCCAGAACAATCAGCAAGCGCTCCAGGGCAGGGCAACTGGAGTGGATGATGCTGTGCAGTGAGGCCTCTGACAGATAAACCACCACAAATGAAAGTTTTTTTAACAGTGGGAGTCAAAGCATTTGTACCAGATCGTCTGGTAGATGGCACTGGGTGAAGGTGGCGGCGTGGAGAGAGGAGGAAAACCGTGAGATGGACAACGGTGGTGTGGGCACGAATTCTTGGTGTGTTCATGGTATGGAACTTTTGTGGTAATGGTAGAACTCAAACTGCTAGAGTTTTCCGAATTTAGGGGATGTCAGCCAAGCGTCCACCATGCAGGGTATGGATAGCAGGTAGTGTGTCAAGATGTAGAGGCGTTGAACGAGGCCCTTCTGGTGAGAGGAGACGATGGCTCTAAGGAGATCAAATTCAGGAAGGTCAGATATCTAACGATAGTCGAGATTGAGGGGCGCAGTGCGCCATAGAGGGCGCCACTGAGTTGAGAGGACTTGTGTGCGGCAGCAATCCTTTGTGGGGAGAAGCGAGATGATCTCCTCAAGGATGACATCCGGGAGATCGCTGATGCGGTCCACCGGAGACTCTACCGGTTCCTCAGATCCGGGTGGGGGTAGTGGGCTCGCCGCTTCTCCCCGCGCTGCTGGGTGCGGGATCTACAACCGCATCGCCGCTGGCGGGAGCCTCATCTTCTTGGTGCTGGGGCCAGCCGACTCCATTTTCCTTGTGGGCGTCGCGCCGAGCTCACGGATTTGAGAAGAGTATCCAGAGATGAGCCTAGTGGCAGTGCGAGTGGGGAAGAACGAGGGCTCGGGTTTTTTGTAGGAGTGGAAGAAGAGGAGCATGTGTTTTCTATACGAGTGAGGAATAAGGTGAGCGGGGTTTTTTTGGACGAGTGAGGAAGATGGGGAACAGTGGGAATTGGGGGGCGACGGAAGCGGGAGAGTCCAGCGAGCTGCAGTATAAGTGGAAGCGAGGAGGAAGGAGGGTTTTTCTAGGATCGCCCCCTCTTCAAGAAATATGGGCTTCTCCTCGCAAAAAACAAAAACAAATGGGCTTTAAGATGGATAGGCTTTTGTATCGGCCCAGTCGGCTGCCCATGTTTCGTACTGGAGGGCCTTAACACTAGAGGCAGCCCGAGACACTCTCCAGCTTATTGCCCATTCAAAAGAAAAAAAGAGACACCTCCGGCTTATGGCTACTCATCGGTAACCTTTTTCAACTTGGCATCCACCAAATTAGAGGTGCAGTACTGGATGCACACACTCACACTGGTCGCGTAGCGCGGCAAAGTGAGGTGTTAAATAACAGACCTACAATATACTTACTAGATTGTAAAGGTTCACATGCTAGTCAATATTCACAATAAACTAAGCTTCAGACGATACGGTATGCATACTAACATTCAGAAGAACAAACGTTCAGCATGTTCATGCATCTCAATGATTCACCAAACTGTTGAGGATATCACTACTGGGCGTAAACCGGCCTATCTGGGCCGGGTTAACTTCTTCAATAGTTAACTATGTTGAAACCCAAGAAGGCAGATGAGGGCTCAAGGCCCATAGTCGGTTCAAGGCCTGTAGCCGTAAACCAGCGTTGGTATGTAACTTGTATTGTAAGTTAGGAATAAGTAGAGACCAAACCAGACACATCTGTGAGCCGGTATTGGGAATCTGTGAACCGACGGGTGTCACCCATGTATATAAGGGGACGACCCGGCGGCGGTTCATACAATAGACAACAACTCGAGACATAGGCGAAGCTTGTTTGCTCCCTAGTCATCGAAACCCCATCAATCCCATCACAACTAGACGTAGGCTTTTACCTTCATCGAAGGGGCCGAACTAGTATAAACTCTCTTGCGTCCCTGTGTCCGCTTTAACCCCTTCAAGCTAACCCGTCGCGATGGCTCCATGACTAAGTCCTTTCTCTAGGACATCTGCCGTGACAAAACCACAACAATTGGCGCCCACCGTGGGGCTATCGCACGATGGTTTCATGTTCTTGGAGGGACACTTTGAAGGACTCAAGGGCTACGCTGTGGGCCGGATGACTAAGAGTCGTCGCGGCAAGCTCTACATCGATGATGCAGGCTGGGGCCCCGAGGCCGGCTCAGTTGAGTACGGGTACCGGGTCCCCTTTGGTGGCATACACGTTTTCATCGGCAAGATCGGAGAACCGGGCCCTGAGCCGGACATTTGCACCGACCTCGTCGAAACGGCTCAGTGTGCACGATCTGCCCGGGTTAAACCGGCCGTGAAGCGTGCCTTCATGGGAGTCATCCATGGAGGAAGGTATGAGGATGGATCGGAATCTCGCGGCGAGACCGTCGTTTATTCCGGCGATGAGTCATCAACTGGCGAAACCGAATCTCTATATCAGCTACAAGATGGCCGGATTGGGGGCTCTTCCGATGGCGACAGTATTCCGGACCCCTCTGATCAACCCAACCGAGTTGGAATATTCATGGCCGGCACACAAGCAGCGCTTCATTCTTCGACCGCTGCGCCAATAACCTCCGGTTCAGTAGCGGCGACAGCTGCCGGGGCAGGAAGCTCTGCACGCCCGCCGGCTCAAGTTCTATCAGATCTATTTGATGCATTGGCTGTGCTTAGGGCAGAAGCTAATCCGACGGATCAGGAAGTCCACAACGCGGAGATTGCAAAGGTGAAGGAACAGATCACCCAGGCCAAGGCGAACCTGGCAGCTGAGAATGCCAGGATGACCACAGAGCGGGCTGCTTTAGACGCACAAGCCTACAGGCTCATGTTGGACTAGAACGTGTCACATGAAGTCATGAGGAGGAAGTACCTATCCCGTTTGCCTTCGGTTTTCGAGGCCAGAGACCTTTTCAACACCCCAGGAGCAGGAACCAGTAATCCGCTGGAGGGGAACCGGGCGGAAGCTCCTGGGACCGATGCGTCGGTTCAGCCCCGTCTGATGGATCTGCCTTGTCAAAACACTGTTATACCTCAGGCTGTTTCAACACCTCCGGGTCACTACTCCAACCCAATGGACAATCTTGTTGCCGCTGCTGCACGGCTGGAGGCCATTCCAATTGAAGGCGACTCACCGCAGGCGATAGAGACGCGACGGGTCAAGGAGCTTCTTAGGACAGCTTTGGACCAACAGGAAGCATACTCATACAGCCGCGACCGGATCCACTTGACCCCTTGCCCAAGCCGGAGCTATAGCAGGCGCATGGATGAACCGGCAGTGTCAAGCAATGAACGACGTGGAGCACCCCGCGGCAACAACCCGGCGGGTGGTGCTGATAACACTCAGGAGGTGGTGGACCGGGCCCGAGCACGCAGGGAGGCCGAGTTAGCCGCACAGTATCAGCCTCGGCAGCTTACGCCGGTTCGTCCAACTATCTCGGTCGAACCCGGTGTTACTTCTAGTTCTTTGGGGGTGCCTTGCCTTGTCCCCGCTTTACGCAATGTGCGCCTGCCCAAGGATTTCAAAGGCCCGCGCAAGGTACCAAATTACACGGCGGATCAACCCCCAGAGACGTGGGTGGAGAGCTATGAGATGGCCATGGAGATGCTTGATGTGGATGATGCGGCATGTGCGAAGTACTTCACCATGATGCTTGAAGGAACGGCCCGCACTTGGTTAAAAAGCTTACCAGCCAACTCTATCAGTTCATGGGCCCAATTACGAGCCCGATTTATCAGTAATTTCAAGGATACATGTAAGCAACCTATGTCGATAGTGGACTTAGCTGCCTGTGTCCAGGAGGAAGGAGAATCAACGACTCATTGGGTGCACCGGGTCTCACAAGTGTTGCATTCATCAGACCGCATCAACGCTGACACCGCAGTCTTAACCCTAGAAGGCAACTGCCGATTTGGGCCCCTAAATCTGAAGTTGGGACGGATGAAGCGCCATTGCACTGACATGGGGACCCTCATGGATGCTTTGGTAAAGTATGCTGATTCTGATAGTACCAAGGATCCCGAATCTGATGATGACAAGGCAGGGAAGGTAAAGAGGAACAGCAACTCCAAAGGTTAGCAGCATCACTTGGCAGGCAATGGTGGTGGAGGCAAGCGTAAAGCGGATGGTAACATGGACTTTGTGGCTAATACCAACGCGCAGGACAAGGGCCAGCGACGCAGGGCTAAACCGCCAAATCGCAGTGGGGCACCCAACCCTAACCCGGACCGCCTAAATTATCTACTGAGCCAGCCCTGTCCAAGACATGGGACGAAGGAGGTGCCAGCAAACCACCTTTGGAAGGATTGCTTCATTATGCAGGAGTTCAAGAATTCTAATGCTTTCCTGTATGATCATGGCTCCGGCGGTGGCTCAGGATCCGGACCGGGTTACGGTGGAGGAAATTCCGGTTCAGGATTTAATGGTAATCCGGGCGGACATAATAATCAAAATAATCAGAGCAACCAGGGTGGTTACAACCAACAGCAGCAACAGTCAGGTTACCAAAGCAACCCAAAGCAGTTGAATAGTGGGCAGTACCATGTGTTCAATCATATGGAGCAGAGAGGATCACCCCCCCCCCAGGTTGATAATCCGGGTCAGTTGGCTCTGGTGGTGGCGCCTCAGGTGGGAGGTTACAAGTTCACCAAAGTGCTCATGGATGGAGGGAGCAGCATTAATATCTTGTACTATGAGACCTTCCGTGGTATGGGACTAACAGATAAAAATCTCAAACCGTCTAATATGGTGTTCCACGGTGTGGTACCTGGCAAGTCAGCATATCCTGTTGGGAAGATAGCTCTGGAAGTGGCCTTTGGAGATGATCATGATTCCAGGTCGGAGACATTGACGTTTGAAGTGGTGAAAATCCAAAGTCCATATCACGCCCTGTTTGGGCGACCGGCCTATGCCAAGTTTATGGCACAGCCCTGTTATGTGTATTTGCAGCTCAAGATGCCGGGTCACAAGGGGACAACAACGGTTCACGGAAGCCATAAAATCGCTTTGGAGTGCGAGGAAGGAGATGCGGCCTACGCAGAGTCAGTTTGTGCCACCGAGGAGCTGAAGTATTATAAGGACAATGTTGATCCGGCGGACATGACTCCATTAAAGAAGCCAACTACGGAGCATGATCCGGCCCTGAAGTTCAAATCGGCAGCAGAAACTAAGCTTGTTGACTTCGTACCTAGTGATTCGTCCAAGCAGTTCAGCATCAGTGCCAACTTGGATCTGAAATAGGAAAGCACGCTCATCGAGTTCATCCGTGAGAATCGGGACATTTTTGCATGGAAACCCTCTGAGATGCCAGGTGTACCGAGGCAACTCGCTGAGCACACCCTTAATGTGGATCCTAAATACAAACCGGTGAAACAGTTCCTCCACCGGTTTAACGAAGAAAGACGCAAGGCGATTGGAGAAGAGGTAGCCAGGCTCTTAGCAGCTGGCTTTATTGTTGAAGTTTTTCACCCTGAGTGGCTTGCCAATCCGGTGCTGGTCCTTAAGAAAAATGGCACCTGGCGCATGTGTGTGCATTATACAGATCTTAATAAGGCTTGTCCAGCAGATCCTTTTGCCCTCCCCCGTATTGATCAAATTATTGATGCTACGGCGGGTTGCGAGCGTTTAAGTTTTTTGGATGCATACTCTGGCTATCATCAGATCAAAATGGCAGTTAAGGACCAGGAGAAGACGGCATTCATAACTCCCTTTGGAGCCTTCTTCTATGTGTCTATGCCCTTTGGGCTCAAGAGTGCCCAGGCAACTTATCAACGGTGTGTACAAAATTGTCTTCACAAGCAAATTGGCCGTAATGTACATGCTTACGTGGATGATATCGTGGTTAAGTCCAGGGAGAAGGAGACTTTGGTTGACGACTTGAAGGAAACCTTTGATAACCTGAGGACGTACAAGATGATGCTTAATCCGGCCAAGTGTGTCTTTGGTGTACCGGCAGGCAAGTTATTGGGTTTTCTGGTGTCCAACAGGGGAATTGAGGCTAATCCGAAGAAGATCACAGCCATCACCTCCCTGGCTAAACCAAAGTGTATTAATGATGTTCAACGCCTGGCAGGCCGGATTGCCGCGTTAAGCCGGTTTATCAGCCGCCTTGGTGAGAAGGCAATACCTTTGTATCAGATGTTGAAGAAGACGGATCAATTCGTCTGGAGTTCCGCTGCTGATGAAGCATTTGAGGACTTAAAGCGGCAATTGGTTAATCCGCCTGTGCTCGCCGCTCCCATTGACAAGGAGCCGTTACTACTATATGTTGCTACTAATGCTCGTGCGGTCAGCATGGCTATTGTGGTGGAGCGAAAGGAGGCAGGTAAGGAGCATCCGGTTCAACGTCCGGTCTATTATATCAGCGAGGTACTCATTGAGTCCAAGCAAAGGTATCCGCATTGGCAGAAGCTGGTGTACGGAGTTTTTATGGCAAGCCGGAAGCTTAAGCAATACTTCCAAGGGCACCCAATTACGGTGGTCAGTTCTGCTCCTTTGGGGGATATCATCCAGAACCGGGAAGCGACTGGCCGGATTGCCAAGTGGGCTATAGAGCTTGGGCCGCACGGATTGAAGTATGTGCCTCGGATGGCGGTTAAGTCTCAAGCACTTGTTGATTTCATCAATGATTGGACGGAACTGCAAGCACCTGAAGAAAAGCCGGATCACACATATTGGACCATCCATTTTGATGGATCCAGGCAATTGGAAGGCTCGGGGGCTAGAGTCGTATTAACTTCCCCATGAGGTGATAAGTTTTGTTACGTTCTCCGCTTAATGTTCCCTTGTACTAACAATGCAGCTGAGTATGAAGCCTTGCTCCATGTTCTCCGGATGGCTAAGGAGATGAATCTAAGTCGAGTTAAGTGCTTCGGTGACTCGGACCTCGTGGCTCAACAAGTATTTGGCACTTGGGATTCCAAGGACCCACTCATGGCAGCGTATCGTCATGAGGTGGATATTGTTGCAGGTCATTTTAAAGGCTATCAGGTGGACCACGTGGACCGACGGAAGAATGAAGCGGTGGACGCTTTAAGCCGGCTGGGCTCTCAGCGCAAACCGGTCCCGCCCAATGTTTTTCTGGATGTGCTGCACAACCCGTCTGTCAAGCTCCCTGGTGAAGCGGATTTGGCTATTCCTGATCCGGAGGCTCAATTGGTGGCAGCTCTTCATGTCATTCCGGATTGGACGCTTCCTTACCTGGCGTACATGAACCGGGGCGAGTTACCAGAGGATGAGACTCTGGCCCGACAGATAATCCGGTGGTCCAAGTCCATGACTATTGTCAATGGCGAGTTGCATCATTGCAATGTGTCAGGGGCGTTTCAACACTGTGTGTCTCCTGAAGAAGGCTGTGAAATTTTGCGTGAGATCCACGAAGGAGATTGTGGTCACCACGCCGGTTCAAAATCTTTGGTAGCTAAAACGTTTCGCCGTGGCTTCTATTGGTTAACTACTCATGCTGGTGCGGAGGATCTGGTCATACGATGTGACGGTTGCCAAAAGTTTTCAAGACGTGCTCATGTGCCGGCTCAAGAATTGAGAATGATTCCAATTACTTGGCCGTTTGCGACTTGGGGGCTGGATATGGTTGGGCCTTTCAAAAGGTCCAAAGATAAGAAGACCCACCTCCTGGTGGCGGTTGACAAGTTTACAAAGTGGGTAGAAGCAGAACCTGTTAGCAAGTGTGATGCGGCCACGGCGGTTCAGTTCATCAAAAAAGTGATTTTCCGGTTTGGCTTTCCACACAGTATCATCACGAATAATGGTACCAATTTTTCCAAGGGTGCCATGAAGGAGTTCTGCGAACGGGAGCACATCCGGCTTGACGTTTCATCAGTGGCACACCCACAGTCCAATGGTCAAGCAGAAAGGGCTAATCAAGAGATCTTGAGAGGCATCAAGCCCCGGCTTATGGTTCCTTTGCAGAGAATGCCGGGTTGTTGGGTAGAAGAGTTACCATCTGTGTTATGGAGCATCAATACTACAACCAACAGATCAACAGGATACACGCCGTTCTTCATGGTCTACGGAGCGGAGGCGGTTCTCCCGAGTGATATCCGTCATGACTCACCTCGTGTGGCGGCTTATGTTGAAGCGGACAACAAGACAGCACGGCAAGACGCTTTGGACCTGTTGGATGAAGAACGTGACATAGCAGCCGCCCGCTCGGCGATTTACCAACAGGATCTTCATCATTATCACAGTCGCCGAGTCAGAACCAGAGCCTTTCAGGAAGGAGATTTGGTGCTTCAGCTCATTCAAGACCAGACTGATATGCATAAGCTATCCCCACCTTGGGAGGGACCTTTCGTGGTCAGCAAGAATCTGCACAACGGGTCATACTATCTGATCGATATTCAAGAGCATAAAGACTCACGTACATCACAGGAAGAGACCAACAGGCTGTGGAACATAGCTCATCTTCGGCCTTACTATACATGAGCCATTGGCTCTACTTATGTACATATTACGACGATGTATATCTTATGATTAAATATAATAAACCGGAACCTCAGCTAAAGCAGGGTATCTGTCCTTTAACATCATGTGTGGTTACACGGAGTTGTTCTAAAGCGGCCTCCAGTTTACCCCTTGAGTTAGCTTTTCAAAAGCATCATGTTATATCACTTGGGGGCTTGGTTGTGTCCGAACCAATGCAACACCTCTTGATAGGCGAGAGCCACCAGATCACTTGGGGACTTGGTCACATCTGAACCAGTCACGCCTCTTGATTGGCCTAAGGCCACAGAATCACTTGGGGGCTTGGTCGAACCCGAACCATTGCCACGCCTCTTGATCGGCATAAATGCCACGGTTTCATTTGGGGACCTGGCTGACTTGAACCATAGCTACACCTATCGGGAGCTTGGTCATGTCCGACCATGGTAACGCCATCTGATCGGCTCAAATAAGCCTCTTTTTGCAAATGGTTTTATCATTGGCTTTGCTTAAAAAATTTCTTTGATAGATATTTCTTTCTTTTTGTTGTGTTTTTTAAACCGACAAAATTTTAAAACCGGTTCACACTGTCAATTGACAGAACACGATTCATTTTTAATCCGGAGACTATTTGCCCGGTTTGATTTTTTGTTAACATCCTATTACGGAGTAACACGGTGCTTTATTATAACCCGGCACGGGCATTATATATATACAGGAGCTGCTATCTCCTCCAATAGTGTGGGTTTATGAAACCTCCGTTTCAAGATTGGCTAAGCCAACTTCATGCCCAACGATGGCAAGTACCATGTATCTCAAAGATTTGATCATATGCTTACATTTCAGATATTTTGATTTCACATATGCAGACATCATACTCCGCCTGACAGTACAACCGCGGTGGCACTTTAAGATTTTTATATTGCAGAAAATAATTTGGAAAGTTCATCACCCAAAGGAAGAACAAGTTGCAGTAATTATGCACGAAGGCATATCAAAATCAAGAGTATTGGCTAGCCTATTACAAGGCAACATGGTGCCCAGAACAAGATCATTGTTTTTTCAAAGGAGAAGCAGTTTAAACCGGCTTCCGGTTCAAGCTTGGTCACCAGCCTGGCCTGATGGTTGTGGGTCATCCCGCGCCGCTTCAACTTCAGTTTCTCTACCCAGCGGCTGGAAATCAACAGTTGTCCAGTCGATTCCCATTAATGCTCGAAAAACAGCTTCATCATGGATCAGCAACGACGGTTCAATATCGGGAGCGTAAGTATGCTTACGGATTGGAGGGATAAGATTTTCCGCTCCATGAATTGGTGCAGCTACTCGCTTGTTTTGATTATCATATTGGGCTTGATAATGAGACAAGTCTGCTTCTTCAGCCAATTGACAAGCTAGCGGACGCACCTCCCGGTTTATTGCTCGTAGATCCGCTTCACTAAACTCTGACCCGTCTTCCTTCAAGCTGGGATAGCCCTGAGCCGCTTCAATAGGATCAAAATCCGGCACCCAAGCTTTTGCCCGGATTAAGGCATTGATCGCACCGGTTCGAGCAGCAGATTTCTTCAGCTCTTCAACCCGGGCAGGAAGCACCGACAGTTTCTGCAGAGTGTCCTGAATCAAAGTGGGCACCGGCTTGTTGTGGGATGCAGTACAGATGATCCGCTGTGCACCAGTGTACAGTTGTTCGATCAACGTATAGGCGGCTTTCAATTTCTTCCGCACATCTGACCCCAAATGACCAATGTGTGTCCCTGAAATATCACAAAGGGTTAACAAACTGGCAGCTCTGTAAGACGGCAGAATCAATTCAGAAATCAAACCGGCTTACCAAAGATAGCAGCGGTCATGGCATGCACGTGCCGCTTTATGCTGGTCAATTCATCCACCATCGGTTTTAGTGCAGCCTCAGCGTCTTCTGCTCGTTTGGTTAAAGCGGATTTTTCAGTAGCCCAATCCGCCCGCTCCTTCTTGAAATCCTTCTTAAGTTGTTCCATGACGCTTAAGGCGCTGGTCAACTCCTCTTTTGCTTTTGAGGTTTCAGTTCTTTGGGACTTCAGATTTTCTTGGAGATCGGCGATTTGGGTCTCGTTTGTCTTCAGCTCAGCCTGCATACAGACAGTTATATGATTCAGCAAGCAGTGCAAGAATTGAAGCACCAACCACATAACAAGTTATGCACTTGGCGCTTGGGGGCTAATGCCTATTTGATCTTCATATTTCACTTGATCATAAAGTCCCAAGCTCAATACAAGTATTCAACTTGGCACTTGGGGGCTAATGGCTATTTGTTCAAATAAGTTCTGATGCGGCGATATTAATTACTTAAGTCCCGGTTTAACTACACTAAGTTGAACCGGCCCTTGGGGGCTACATCAGCGGATTTTGAGGCATTAAGATTTATATTAGTAAGTCCCGGTTTGAAAGAAGATTACAAACCGGTCCTTGGGGGCTAGGCGAGTCAGCAAGAATTGAAGCATACAAGCAGGAAAGAGCATATGGAAGTTACCTCATATTTATCTTTCATCATGTTAACCAGACCGGCTTCATAGTCACGACTGGTATACAGCCGGTTCAGATAGCCGGAATGGATGTCTTGGGCGTTCAGAGCAGCGTAAGTCGCCAGATCAACATTCCACTTGGCCTTGCCAAAGGCAGCAAATTCTTCCTTGGCAGTATGTTTAGACAAAGCGACAAGATTGCTTGGCTCTGTATGGCCAATGCCAGTAATAACAACTTCATCATCCTTGGCGTCGCCAGTTTGCATTGGGGCCGTCAGTTTATCAGTAGACTTGGATGGACTGGTGGATTTCTCAATCCGGATGGGGCTTCTGGGCTGGTCAACAGGACCGGAGGTATCAACATGTCTCTCTTCGGTAATAAAATCATCATCTTGTGGTGGTGGGTCGTTTGGCACATCCTCACGGATGGCCGCTTCAGGGTTGAGTACTCTGTCCGGTTCAGGAATAGCATCTTCTTCAGCCGCTTTATCTAGGCGAGCCTTCTTGCTTGGCTTAGGCTTGGCCCTGAAAGGAGTAACAAAGGTCAGTACAGTATATGCTACAACGTAATACACCAGAAGCATTATGATAAGTATGGCTTACCCAAGCATCGTTTTGAGCGGTGGCAGTTGGGTAGCTGATGACTCGCCAGATGATGAATGGGAAGTGACTTGATAATCGGAGTCAGACGGATTAAGAGGTTGACGAAAACAGCCCATTTTAGGACAAGCACTGACATGCAAATTAGAGACCTCTGAATGGCGTTTCCGAACCGGACTATTCGGTAAACCGGCGGAGGTAACTACCTGGCCACTATGCCGGGTCGTGCGGCGAGCTTCGTGCTGTTGGGTCTTCATAAGAAATTTGGGATCCAAGTAAGCAAGAGGATGAGAAAATTTAACCTTCCGGTTTGCCTGACGGATTTTTAGTGAAGGCAAAGGATCTGAATCGGAGGAAATAATAATTACCTCTGCAACATCAGCATGACTGGCTTCGGCATCATCCTGAAAAATATCAGCATGACTGGCTTCGGCTTCAACATCAGCGTGAAAAATAAGCCAAGTGAATCAAGTTCTACCTCAAGGTCCGGGTTACCCACATCGTCATCAGCGGCCGGATCAGAGGATGCAGTGGTTCTTTTCCTGTGGGTAGTCTTCTTCACAGCTTTAGTCTTTTGCCGGATTGATCTTTCTGGTTTGTCTGGTTTTTCTGGTTTCTCCTGTGGCAGTTTCTTGCTCCAAAACAGATCATTGCCCTGTTTAAACAGGCATTGATATTACACAATGACCAGATATATCAATAACAGGTTCAGAAAAAAGAACAATCAAACCCTTACATCTGGCGGTTTGTTGGTGGCACAGAAGGGAAGCAGGCCGGTTCGAGCACAGACGTATTCCGGTTCATTCAGCATTTTGTTCACAGCCTCTGTGATTTATTCGTCGGTAAGCTGGATGTTAGCATGTCAAAATGGGTCATCAACACTGCCAGTATACTCGCACATCAAACCGGAGCACTGACTAAGGGGCAGTATGCTCCACGATATCCAACAGCGAGCGAGATCAACTCCTGTTAAACCATTGGCCATGAAGGCTCTGAGCTTGGACAGTTGAGGAGCGTATTTGCTTCTCTCCTTGGCAGTCAACCTTTGCGGAGAGGGGTGTGTATTGCTAAGCCTCTCCGGACGAAAGCCAGGCAAAGGATTTTCACCAGCGGGGGAGGTGTCTCTGCAATAGAACCATGTTTGATTCCACTCTTTGGGGTGGCTGTGCATCTTGGCATGAGGGTATGTGACCTCGTTCCTTTTCTGAATCGCCACACCGCCCAATTCCGTATTGGAACCGTCAGAAAACTTAGTACGGCGGTTTAGATGGAAACAGCCTCTGAACAACTCAACTGTGGGCTCCTCTTGAAAAAAAACCTCACAGAGCACTTGGAAGTGACACATGTTTGTAACAGAGTTGGGACCAGTGTCTTGTGGGTGGAGTTGAAAATCGGCTAAAACGTCCCGGTAAAATTTAGAACCGGGCGGCTTAAAGCCCCGGGTTAAGTGATCTACGAAAACGATGACCTCTCCTTCTTGAGGTGTGGGAGGGAATTCTTTGCCAGGAGCTCTCCAATGGATGGTGTTTTTGCTGCCTAAAGCACCGATCAGGACTAAATTATTCAGTTGAGTCTCTATGACGCGAGAAGGAACCCAGTTGCACTCATATACTTGCTTGGCCATGATGAAATCTACAAGATAGGTAATTCCGGTTCAAGAATGCATTTATTAAAGTGCACTGGTATGTACAATGTTAAACCAGAGACAGCTCTATCTAAACCGGAGTTTTATGAAGCAACAGCATCTGGCGGTTCAACAAGGGGACTAATGGTATATACCGGTTTGGCAATTTTTCTACAAAGTTAAACCGCCGGATCTAAGTATTGAAACAGTTGAGATTGCGGATAGATAAGTGTACAGAAACAGATTTCACAAGATTTCTCTACAGCGACGGATCTGAAGCAAGTTCAGAAAAGAAGGAAAATATTCAAGGTTCAAAAAAGAACAGTACCGAATCAATGGGCAGAGATACAGGTAGATCTATGGTCTTGAGGCATATAAGTAAAGGCGGATGCTAAGAACTACCGCTACACAGAGCAAAGGTTCACAGGTTCATCTAGGATCTATCATATGAGTACAAAGCAGACGATGAACACTGAAGAACTTGGAAACCCTAGAACGGATCTACGGAGGAAAAGGTGAAGAACTCACCGGAGCCGAGGAAGAAACAGAAGGTCGTCGTGATGCTCTGGTACAATCAGGGTGATGCAGCGACCAAGGTTGGAGCAGAAGTCGTCGACAGCGGCGGAGCTCCGAAGCTGGACGACGCGGGGAAGACGAAGCAGAAAGGCACGAAGGGGAAAAAGAAATGACCCTTCGGTCTTATTTATAAGGCAAGGGGCATGTGTCAGGCGCGAAAATCAAGGAACCGTGGGTCTGGAAATGGAGTTGTCGCCTCGATTGTCGCAGACCTATTAAACAAAAAAGGTATCATGGATAAGTTTCTTTATAATAGGTGACGTCATGCCGGTTTACAACGACCAGAGAAGATGACGTCACGGCGATTCAACAAACTACAAGAAGGTGTTGAAGATGAAGATTTTTGCTAAGGATTGACATGAACCTGTTCAAATCAATCTGGGGCCTAATGTTGAGGATATCACTACTGGGCGTAAATCGGCCTATCTGGGCCGGGTTAACTTCTTCAGTAGTTAACTATGTTGAAACCCAAGAAGGCAGATGAGGGCTCAGGGCCCATAGTCGGTTCAAGGCCTATAGCCGTAAACCAGCGTTGGTATGTAACTTGTATTGTAAGTTAGGAATAAGTAGAGACCAAACCAGACACATCTATGAGCCGGTATTGGGAATCTGTGAACCGACGGGCGTCACCCATGTATATAAGGAGACGACCCGGCGGCGGTTCAGACAACAGACAACAACTCGAGACATAGGCGAAGCTTGTTTGCTCCCTAGTCATCGAAACCCCATCAATCCCATCACAACTAGACGTAGGCTTTTACCTTCATCGAAGGGGCCGAACTAGTATAAACTCTCTTGCGTCCCTGTGTCCGCTTTAACCCCTTCAAGCTAACCCGTCGCGATGGCTCCATGACTAAGTCCTTTCTCTAGGACATCTGCCGTGACAAAACCACGACACAAACTATAACCAATACAAAGCTGTGAGAAGGTGTGGAAATAAAGAAAATCGGATAATGCTTCTCTGAGCAAAGGGCCTCCCTGCGCACGCATTAATTTCCTAGGCATGCATGTTTCTTCTCAATGTTGCGAGCACTTTGAGCATGTTGGCAACTCCACAGCTAGCTAGCTGCCTCATCTTGCAATTAATGCTGACACATTTGTAGAAAACACATGAGGCAATAGAGATGACTCAACATGAGTCCATATTGTGCAGTTCCCATGAAATAATCTTCATTGTCCTGAATCTTAAAAGATAGGAAAACAATAGCTATACTTAAACGGTGTTGCAAAACAGTAGCACATATCAATAGCTCGGCATGACAAAGCACGATCATCTATACGAAGGGGATACTAAACTGCCTGAGGAAGATTATATATAATTTCGTAAGTCCTTAGTTGATTTTCATCTTCGGTTGCACTGCTTGTTTGATCCTCCACACATGACAGGACTGTTCCGCACTGCAATCAGCAAGTCAACGTACGAATAAGATTATTCCATCTTGCGGTGGTCATTGTACCTAGTTACGAATGTAGGAATACCTGGAGCACCATGAGGTTAGCTGACAGCGGGTAGATGCAGCCATATAAATTTTGTGTGGTGCTACCAAAATTGAGATTTGTATCCCTTCCCGTTATGAGAATTCTTGTTGAAGTTGGTAGAATGTGACGGCTTGTTCTTTGCATCAAACTTGCCTTTCCCCTAAGATTTATTCTTGTTGTTTTGGGGCTGGTTGGGCTGGAAGTTCTTCTCGTGTACCATGTGGGCACTAGAAGCTCCATCAGCGATCTGAGCACGTGTGTCTTTTGCTCTCGCCTTCTCTTCAAAATCAATAGTGCTAATGAGATCCGAAATGGAAAACTCATGTCTCTTGTTTTTCAGAGAAGTAGCAAAATTGTTCCACAAAGGTAGAAGCTTGGCAATGATGGTCCCAGCAACAAATTTGTCCGGCAACACACACTTAAAGTACTCAAGTTCCTTAGCGAGTGACTATATCTCATGAGTCTGTTGAACAATAGAGTGCTCATCAGTCATCTTGTAGTCACAGAATTGCTCCATGACGTACAACTCGTTGCCAGCGCCCGAGGCCCCAAACGTGGCCTCGAGCGCAGCTCACATGTCTTTGTCGTTGTCAAACGACATATATGAATCCACAATGGAATCATCAACAACACTCAGCAGGGCGACTTTGAAGAGGGTATCCATGTTCTCAAAAGCTTCTTGCTGTGTAGGATTAAGACCGCCCTCATGCTTACCCTTAGTGGCGTCATAGCAGTACATGATCTCAAACCAATATACTTCTCTTGTGCGCCACCTTTTATATTGCACCACCTTAAAAGTAGGCGACTTCAAAAGCGCAGTAAAACCACTCAGAGTAAATTGCCTATAATCAAATTTTCGGATTGGATTGTTGAATATATGAGCAATTTACTATGAGATTTAATCTGAATCAACAACAAATAGATCATGACGACAATTGCAAAGATCAAAGTAATGATGCGAACTAAATGAGGAGGACAGAATCACATACTGCACAACGGGAGTAGAACCGCTGTGGTTGATGTTGTTACTCATGTCGTTGATGAAGAGCTTACCGAGGTTAGGGAAGAAGGTTGTCGTTGAGGAAGTCGGCGCTGGCAGCAGTCACAGGAGTGTACTCCCCAAAAACCTGATTGCCCTCTCCCATACAGGATCACAAAAGGCGGGGTTTGGAGGACTGTTGTCCCTTCTCACGGTGCACACCGGAAGGAGGGATGGAGAAGAATTGCATGGCGGCGCTAAGATCTGGAACGGTGCGAAACCATATGATACAACGGCGGCTAGGGTAGAGCCTGTCAGGTCGGTCGTGCGAGTAAGACCAAGTATAATAGTAGGCCTTTGGCCCAAACCCCACGTCCAAGTCAATAATAGCCCCACTATCCAAAAGAATCAGAAACGACTGAGTAATTAAGGCGTCTGTTAGTTATTAATTAATGACTTAATAAATTTTCTGACCAAGAAAAATATAGACCACATGCATAGCTTTTGTCCTTGGACAGGCTCATTCCCGAAGAGAGCACGTGTAGGTTTCCTATTATCATGCTCATGCAAATGCTAGAATAGATCACATTATAAAGTGGTCCAACTCACACTCACCTACTCACACCACACTTAGAGCATGGTTAATAGTATAGTCAACATCCGGCTATATGAAGTTGACATATCATCTAGAACCAACCTAATAGCCTGCTAATACAATAGTTAGTCCCTTTAGTATAATACTATATCATTAATAATGGCCCCACCTTTTGTCTCACAAAGTATGTTGGAGCTCCTGCTACAACCGGCTACAAGTTTACAACCCGCTTCTCTTCTCTCTCCTTCAACTAAGCACAAATACTACTCCCTCCGTCCGGAAATAATTGTCCTCGAAACGGTTGTATGTAGACTTATTTTAGTTATAGATACATCCATTTTATCCATTTATAGGACAAGTATTTCCGGACGGAGGGTATTTAAATCCTTATAGCCTACTTATGTCATCTAATTGTAGTACTTGCTCTAAAGTTACTCTCCACTGTGTAGTCTGAAATGTCGGGCGTGCAGCGGGCAACCCTTGGTCGGCGCGCCACTTCAACGGCGGAAGTAGTGAGAGGTCGTGTCGCCCTAACTTGCCATCAATGTGGAGCGACGGGCTCAGCTGGTGCCGGGCGGGAAGCGCGCACGGGAGGGGGAGGGTTTTTTGGTGGGCCAAGAAAGTGAGAAGCCAACTTGGGATCGGTCCGGACGGGGAAATATCATGTGCTCCCATACTCACTAGTTTCATGCATATGACACTAGTCTATGTTACTACTCCCTCCTTTCTGGTTTATAGGGCTTATCTCAAAATCTTAGTTTTTCCATTTTATAAGGATCAATTTGGTTGTTCCCCATCACAAGTTTAGATTTCAAGGTGCATTAAATAATTGCATGCAAGTATTAAGATAAAATTGACCAATGCATGTACTTTATGCATGCATGCATTGCAATTAATACAATGGTAAACATAAATTTTTGAGGAAAACAAGAGCATTAATTGGGTGCTTTTACAAATTACAAAAAGTATTCCACCGCTCATCATCTACCTTGGTTGGTGAGATTTTCGAATTGAGCCCTATAAACCGGAAAGGAGGGAGTAGTATAGTAAGAGCATGGTTAATAGTATGGCCAGCTGCTGGCTATATGGTCTTGCCACATCATCTATAGCCAACCTTATAGCCGGCAAGTACAATAGTTGCATGTATATGTACTACTTTTTTTATACATGGCCCACCTCCATCTCTCACAACATGCCTAGGAGCATATGCTGCAGCCGATTATTAATCAGTAGCCCGCTTCCCTTCTCTCTCCTCCTCTCTCTCCTCCAACTCATCCAAAATATAATATTTAAAGGCTTACGACCCTCCTACTGAGGGAGTCCTGGATTAGGGGGTCCTCGGACAACCGGACTATATCCTTTGGCCGAACTGTTGGGCTATGAAGATACAAGATTGAAGACTTCGTCCCATGTCCGGGTAGGACTCTCCTTTGCGTGGAAGGCAAGCTTGGAAATTCGGATATGTAGATCTCCTTCCTTCTAACCGACTCTGTGTAACCCTAGCCCCCTCTGGTGTCTATATAAACTGGAGGGTTTAGTCCGTAGGACAACAACAATCAGAATCATAGGCTAGCTTCTAGGGTTTAGCCTCTACGATCTCGTGGTAGATCAACTCTTGTAATACTCATATCATCAAGATCAATCAAGAAGGAAGTAGGGTATTACCTCCATCGAGAGGGCCCGAACCTGGGTAAACATTGTGTCCCCCACCTCCTGTTACCATCCGCCTTAGACGCACAGTTTTGGACCCCCTACCCGAGATCCGCCGGTTTTGACACCGACATTGGTGCTTTCATTGAGAGTTCCACTGTGTCGTCACCATAAGGCTTGATGGCTCCTTCGATCATCGGCAACGATGCAATCCTGGATGAGGTTTTTCTCCCTGGACAGATCTTTGTATCCGGCGGCTTCGTACTGCGGGCCAACTCGCTTGGCCATCTGGAGCAGATAGAGAGCTACGCCCCTGGCTGATAACCCACAATTATAGGGGATCGCAACAATTCTTGATAAGTAAGAGTGTCGAACCCAACGAGGAGCTAAAGGTAGAACAAATATTCCCTCAAGTTCTATCTACCACCTATACAACTCTATGCACACTTGACGTTCGCTTTACCTTGAACAAGTATGAAACTAGAAGTACTTTGTAGGTGTTGTTGGATAGGTTTGCGAGATAATAAATAGTACGTAAATAAAAAGTAGGGGATGTTTAGATAAAGAAACGATAATGTAAATATAGCTAGTGTGGAAAAGTGGTGGTAGGAGTTGTGGAATTGCCCCTAAGCAATTGACTACTTTACTAGACCGATAGCAAGTATTATGTGGGAGAGGCCACTGCTAGCATGTCATCCCTGACTTGGAATTCTATGCACTTATGATTGGAACTATTAGCAAGCATCTGCAACTACTAACGTTCATTAAGGTAAAACCCAACCATAACATTAAGATAAATTGGTCCCCCTTCAATCCCGTATGCATCAATTTCTTTGTTAGGTTGAAGCTTCTGTCACTCTTGCCCTCCAATACATAGTCCTATCAACATACAACTAACCCTATGGTGTGATCCACGCGCGCTCTCATATGATGGGCACCAAAGGACAGCAACATAACCACAAGCAAATTAAATCAATCATAGCACTTCATCAAACACCAATAGGACAACGAAAATCTACTCAGACATCATAGGATGGCAACACATCATTGCATAATAATATGAAGCATAAAGCACCATGTTCAAGTAGAGGGTACAGTGGGTTGCGGGAGAATGAACCGCTGTAGATAGAGGGGGGAAGGTGATGGATATGTTGGTGAAGATGGCGGAGGTGTTGGTGTAGATCGCGGTGATGATGATGATGGCCACGGCAGCGTTCCGGCGCCACCGGAAGAGAAGGGGAGAGGGGGCCCCTTCGTCTTCTTCTTCCTTGACCTCCTCCCTAGATGGGAGAAGGGTTTCCTCTCTGGTCCTTTGCCTCCATGGCATGGGAGGGGCGAGAGCCCCTCCGAGATTGGATCTGTCTCTCTGTCTCTCTCTGTTTCTGCGTTCTGTTCTGCTACCCTTTCACCGTTTCGGGTATATATGGAGATCCGTAACTCCGATTGGATCGAAACCTTCGCCATGATTTTTTTTCCGAAAATTAGCTTTCTTGCGGCCGAAGAAGGGCATCAACTGCCTTACGGGTGGCCCATGAGGGTCAGGGGCGCGCCCAGGGGGGCAGGCACGCCCCCTGCCTCGTGGCCACCTCGGGCACCGTCTCGCGTGGATTTTTCTTCCGTAATTTTCCAAATATTCCAAAAATAAGCTCCGTCCGTTTTTATCCCGTTTGGATTCCGTTTGATATGGATATTCTGCGAAACATAAAACATGCAACAGACAGGAACTGGCACTGGGCACTAGATCAATATGTTGGTCCTAAAAAATAGTATAAAAAGTTGCCAAAAGTATATGAAAGTTGTAGAATATTGGCATGGAACAATCAAAAATTATAGATACGACGGAGATGTATCAGCATCCCCAAGCTTAATTCCTGCTCGTCCTCGAGTAGGTAAATGATAAAAAAGATAATTTTTGATGTGGAATGCTACCTAGCATAATCTTGATCACATATCTAATCATGGCATGAATATTAAGACACGAGTGATTCAAAGCAATAGTCTATCATTTGACATAAAAACAATAATACTTCAAGCCCACTAATAAAGCAATCATGTCTTTTCAAAATATCAAGGCCAAAGAAAGTTATCCCTACAAAATCATATAGTCTGGCTATGCTCCATCTTCACCACACAAAATATTAACATCATGCACAACCCCGATGACAAGCCAAGCAATTGTTTCATACTTTTGATGTTCTCAAACCTTTTCAACTTTCACGCAATACATGAGCGTGAGCCATGGACATAGCACTACAGGTGGAATAGAATATGATGGTGGAGAAGACAAAAAGGAGAAAATAGTCTCACATCAACTAAGCGTATCAACGGGCTATGGAGATGCCCATCAATAGATATCAATGTGAGTGAGTAGGGATTTCCATGCAATGGATGCACTAGAGATATAAGTGTATGAAAGCTCCAACTGAAACTAAGTGGGTGTGCATCCAACTTGCTTGCTCATGAAGACCTCGGCCATTTGAGGAAGCCCATCATCGGAATATACAAGCCAAGTTTTATAATGAAAACTAGCGGAGTGACCCGCGCATTTGCGCGGCTAGATTTACCTACATATTATTATATGTGTTTTAATTTCAACTCGGTTTGGACAATCCTATACACCTTTTTTTGTCCATATAACTGCGTCAACAATGCATGTTGACATATATGAGAATGTATGTTGACAATTTTCCTCCATCGCTCCGTACTAATTGTTCTGGAATGAGAACATCAATCTTATACTACTGAAATTGATATTACAAATCAAAATGTGGACTTTGTATATATGGAGTTGCCTCTACCCAGCGATATGAATGTTTCCTCTCACCGTCATGCTATGATGTCAACTTTTTCTAATCTTCACAGTGCGGAAATGGTTGATATCGACATCTATGACATACATTTCTTAGTTTTATGTTGGCAGGCATGTTGATACATTTGAGATAAGTTACATCGGCAATTTTTCTCAGTCACTACTTGCATGTTACAACAATGAAATAAATTGCCTATTAATTCCAAGTTTCCCCTTTGTAGGTTAAATTCAATATATAAATAACATTATTTCTTGTAAAAATGTTTCATATTTTAGTTATTAATAGACAATGCATAATGTCCATAAGAAAATCAATTTACTGTTCCTTATCTAACAAATACATAAATAGTTGTATCTATACACCCAATAAGATTTTTTTCTATAAATCATATTCCAAACTTAGTTGTTGAAGTATTTCATATAAAGTTTGTACAAAGCCGAATTGATAATTCTTATTCGTACTTTCCTATATAAAATATGATTTCATTATGTAAAATCAATTTTATTTTTATATAGATTATGCCGCAAATATAAGCTAATTAAGGACTATCTAGAAATATTTTAAGAAAACAAATATGTTGCATCCGTTTTGTTCTGTATACTAAATTTCATATACAAACAATAATTTTCTCCTACATGAACATAATAAGATGCTTATATTTACATATATTTTTTTGCGGGTCACTTATATTTACATATTTAGCTATAAAGATTTTCATAAAATACTTATATGTCAATAGAATCTGATTTTTTACTGCTAATTTTAGTTCTATATTTAAAATAAATTTGCGTCCTCCAAATTCGACATCCATTGAGAAATAACATTTTTTATTTTAGGACACACCAAGTTAGTCTGATTTACCCCGGAAAAAATAGTCCTATTCAAAATTAACTTGCTTATGTCAGCATGATGTCTCGTGTTTTCTTGCCGCTGTATAACCCAATGGCTTTAGAATATTTCGGTCTCAACTTGTTCTTTGATATATTGAATCTTTTAAAGCACATTTTCAAATGACTCGCTGAGTATTCTAGCTTAAGGCCCTGATTACCTTGTAGCTGCACGTTGTCATATGTGTGCTCCCTGAATGTCCCCAACGTTTTTTCATCACTTCGGGCCATTGCATATTCTCCGCTAGCGCTTTCTATAAGCTTCTTGTTGGTTGGGCGGTAGAATCGGACTAAAAGTATTTCATCGTGTGAATACAATAGTTTGGCTTGAATTTTGGAAAATATTGACTGTATCCTCCCGTCGGGCGCTGGGATGCATATCTAGTACGGGTACAAAAAATTTCTGAGTACGTATCCAGTCAGAATTTTAATCGGCAATTGTGGCTTCTCGTGTTCACATCTTGCACGTGATCGTGATTACACATGACGAACGCGTGACGGATTAATACGGCAATATACTTTTTGTAGGAATATATGGCGATATAATAATACTAGCTTGTATGCAAAAATCTATTACATCTCGACCCATATTTCCTGATCTGATTTTGGACGTGCCATGTTGCACTCAATTTGTACATGTCAATGATATATTTATTTTATTGTAAAAAAAGATAGATTTATATCAACTATTTTTTTCATAAAAAAGTCGTCCCAGATTTAGCGATTTTTGGATGTGACAGTCCATAGGATTTTTCTTATTTATTTAATGTATTACATGTGTATCAAAAAGTGTGATGCATAACAAATATTCCAATTTGTGTTGACTACCTCTTGGATCAATTTTGTTTTGAGGGGTACTCGCAACTTTATTACTTAAACAATGTTGGGAATGTCGTTCGTTACAATATGTAAAATGCAGTCGGGTGGCACATCAGGCCAAACCATCTCTAAATCATTGCTAACCCCCATTTTAGCTAAAACATGAGCAGCTAGATTAGCTGTATGCCGAGCCCCGGTGACCTTGTACTCTTGTATAGATCTAAGCATGTCTTTGATTTCTTCTATAAAAGGTCCCAATGCTGAGTGATTCTTGCTTCAGTCATTCAACATAGAGACAACGCTTTTGCTGGCTAGTTCCAGATGAATTTTCTGTACTCCTCTCTGTCGCTAGTTTAACCCCCTTCCTCGCAGCCAACACTTCAGCAACTTGAGGGTCAGTAGCACTGGGGAAGAACGTTGCAGCTCCTCCTCTATAAGCACCTTCATGGTCTCGTAGGATCACTCCACCTCCCCCTTTGTCTTGCACTTTCGACACAGCACCATCTGTATTAACTTTAATCCATCCTTGGTCAGGCTGCTTCCAATGCTTGACCGATTTCGGCGTCTTGATCGTTTTTTGTTTTGTATGCCCCGAGAGCCACTCCTGTACATGATCACAAACGCTTTCTGCCACTGCCCGGGGATCTGCAATTTTCTTGCCATCTCTCGCCTCATTCTTTGCTAACCACAACCCATATAGTTCCTGGATCATGAACTCTCTCAGTGTGGCTTGCAGCAGCGAACCAACTCTGCATCCATGTTGATATTTCATGTTGGGTGCCCTCCATTGGCAGCGGAAGCACCATCGGAGCTCCCTTCTCCTCGCAGGGCAGCTTCCAGAACATGGCAAAATGTGGGCAGGCCTAGGACCTGTGTTGATTGGTTTCTTCTCAAACACATGCAACACAAAAAACAGCCGGCTTGATCCGTCGTGTATGCAGTTCAGTACCAGCCGCAAGTCCGTTCTTCATGAGTCTCCAGTTAGTGGCCAAAGCGCCAGCCAACCTTCGTGCTACACCGCTGTAGTTGAAGATCCCGACTGTCTGGATTTCAACCCTTTCATGCTCATACGAAGATGATAGACAGACTTCACAGTGAACTGACGGCTTTGATCAATTTGTCTTGTAGAAACCGAGTCAAACAATAATTGGTAAATTAGTCACGGTACAGTTATTCGGAAAAAAATCGAGTACAGTTGTGACTCCGTTTTGTTAAAGGATCCAACCATATAGTCCGTAGTTTCCTTCCGGCAAGCACGCAATTGATTTTCTTAGTGCGTACGTGATGGGATAAGCAGCCGTGACTTGTAGCTGTTTTTTGGAAACTCTACCAGTTTCCTTTTTTTTGACAAACTCTGCCAGTTTCCTTAATATATATTCCCACATGATCTATTTCTATCTATCATGTCATGTCACACGTACGTGATTGATTGGGTTTCTTTTGAAAAGAGAGGTCTTTACAGGCTATAGGTTTCCCAAGAATACATGAGACGTGCCTATTCTTTTTTTTCTTTTGAGGTGTAGAGACGTGCCTATTCTTTTATAACTATTCCTATGTCCCTAAGAAAATAATCCTATGTGACAGGTTAAAATGTTTGTATGTGCCAATATTTTTTTACGTAAAGCTTAGATCATTAAATCTCCGCTGTTAATATCAAAAATTGATGGTAAGATAATTTAATATATGTGGACGAACGTAAAGGCTTGTTTGACTCTTATTTTAATTATGTAATAGATTCACACTAGTATATGAAAGTGATAACTCAAGAGACTCTCTATATGAAGAACATGGTGCTACTTTCAAGCACAAGTGTGGAAAAAGGATAGAAGCACAGCCCCTTCTCTCTTTTTCTCACATTTTTTTATTTTTTGGTGGGCTTCTTTGGCCTCTTTTTTTTATTTGGGCTTCGTTGGCCTCTTCTATTTTTTGTAAAGTCCGGAGTCTCATCCCGACTTATGGGGGAATCATAGTCTCCATCATCCTTTCCTCAGTGGGCAATTCTCTAATAATGATGATCATCACACTTTTATTTACTTACAACTCAATATTACAACTCAATGTCTAGAACAAAGTATGACTCTATATGAATGCCTCCGGTGGTGTACCGGGATGTGCAATGATCTAGCGTAGCAATGACATCAAAAAACGGACAAGCCATGAAAACATCATGCTAGCTATCTTACGATCATGCAAAGCAATATGACAATGAATGGTCGAGTCATGTATATGATGATGATGGAAGTTGCATGGCAATATATCTCGGAATGGCTATGGAAATGGCATGATAGGTAGGTATGGTGGCTGTTTTGAGGAAGATATATGGTGGGTTTAAGGTACCGGCGAAAGTTGCGCGATACTAGAGAGGCTAGCAATGGTGGAAGGGTGAGAGTGCGTATAATCCATGGACTCAACATTAGTCATAAAGAACTCACATATTTATTGCAAAAATCTATTAGTCATCGAAACAAAGTACTACGCACATGCTCCTAGGGGGATAGATTGGTAGGAAAAGACCATCGCTCGTCCCCGACCACCGCTCATAAGTAAGACAATCAATAAATAAATCATGCTCCGACTTCGTTACATAACGGTTCACCATACGTGCATGCTACGGGAATCACAAACCTCAACACAAGTATTTCTACAATCCACAACTACCCACTAGCATGACTCTAGTATCACCATCTTTATACCGCAAAACTATTGCAAGGAATCAAACATATCATATTCAGTGATCTACAAGTTTTATGTAGGATTTTATGACTAACCATGTGAATGACCAATTCCTGTCATCTCTCTAAATAGATATAAGTGAATCAAGAGAGTTTAATTCTTTCTACAAAAGATATGCCCGTGCTCTAACAAATATAAGTGAAGCAAAAGAGCATTCTACAAATGGCGGTTTTCTATGTAAAGAGAAACAGGCAATCCAAACTTCAAATGATATAAGTGAAGTACATGAAGCATTCTATAAAGCCATACTCAAAAGATATAAGTGAAGTGCATAGAGCATTCTATAAATCAACCAAGGACTATCTCATACCAGCATGGTGCATAAAATAAAAATGAAAACTAAATGCAAAAGACGCTCCAAGATTGCACATATCGCATGAACGAAACGAATCTGAAAACATACCGATACTTGTTGAAGAAAGAGGGGATGCCTTCCGGAGCATCCCCAAGCTTAGACGCTTGAGCCTCCTTGAAAATTTACTTGGGGTGCCTCGGGCATCCCCAAGCTTGAGCTCTTGCCTCTCTTCCTTCTTCTCACATCGAGACCTTCTCGATCATCGAACACTTCATCCACACAAAACTTCAACAGAAAACTCGGTAAGATCCGTTAGTATAATAAAGCAAATCAGTACTCTAAGTACTGTTGAAAACCAATTCATATTTTGTTTTTGAATTGTGTGTACTGTAATATAACTTTTCCATGGCTTAATCCATTGATATGAATCGATAGTTTCATCAAACAAGCAAACTATGCATCAAAAACAGAATCTGTCTAAAACAGAACAGTCTGTAATAATCTGAACATTTACCATACTTCTGATACTTGAAAAATTCTACCACAATTAGGAAAAATAAAAAATGTGTATAGGAAGATAGTGCAAAAAGAATGAGAACCATTTGACGTTCCAGCAAAAAATGTAAAATCGCGCACTACAGCCAAAGTTTCTGTCCTGCACCGTACAAACCATCAAGCAAATGTAAACATCCTAAAGGCAAACCTTGGCATGTTATTTTTATAATACAATGGAATTGTACAAGGGGATAATTATTTTTATTGAAAAGTTTCTGTAATCAAGATTCACAAAGTTTCGTGAGCATGAACAAAGTTCAAGGCTAGCTCCCACTTCAACAATGCTTGTCTTTCTCACTTTCGCTTTCCTTTTTGAAAAAGTTTTGGGTTCCCCTCTTTATTTTTGTTGTTTTTAAACTAAATAAAAGCACTCAACAGAAATAAATGACTCTCTAACACTTCTGGGTTGTCTCCCTAGCAGCGCTTTCTTTAAAGCCATTAAGCTAGGCATATAGTGCTCAAGTAATGGGTCCACCCGGATCCCAAGGTATATCAATGCCAATTTTAATTAACAATGATTTGTAATTTAGTGGTGAGCACAAGGTAACATATATCATGTAATGACGAAGTCTAACTCTCTTCCTATGCATCGGCATGTCATAAAAGAACAATTCATGCACACAAAGTAAAGGCCAATGCATAGTATAAATAGTTTCTTGCAATTTTATCATATTGGAAACATAGAGAGGTGGAGATATAGTTCCTATATCATAATAATTGCAAGTAGGAGCAGCAAGCACATGCATATTATATTCATCAAAATCATCATATGCAACAGTAAAAGGCAACCCATCAATATAATCCTTAATAAGTGCAAACTTCTCCGATATAGTGTAGTCGGGAGAATTCAAAAGGACAATAGGACTATCATGCGTGGGTGCAATAGCAACAATTTCATGTTAAAATAAGGAACTATAGCAAGTTCATCTTCATAAGCATAATTCATATTGGCATCTTGGCCACAAGCATAGCAAGCATCATCAAAAAGGGATATTTCAAAAGAATCAACGGGATCATAGCAATCATCATAGCAATCATCCTTTGGTAAGCACGAAGGGAAATTAAACAATGTATGAGTTGAAGAGTTACTCTCATTAGAAGGTGGGCATGGGTAGCTAATCCGCTCTTCCTCCTTTTGTTCTTCGCTCTCCTCCTCATCTTTTTCATCCAATGAGCTCATAGTTTCATCAATTTCTTCTTCCATAGACTCCTGCAAAATATTAGTCTCTTCTTGGACAGCGGGGTAGTCCTCAATATATGGTTCAACATAGGCATTAGAAGCATAATTATCATAGCAATATTTAAGTATGTCAAAAATTTCAGATTTGTAAAGAGTAGCATCATACCTTTCAATCAAAGAAGCAATTTCATAAGCACCTTTAAAAGAAACAAATTCTTCAATTTGTTGAACATCATAGTAACTATAAACACCCTTAGCATACGAAGATACGATTCCATTATCACTAAACTCACATTGATAGGGAAGGTGTTTCTTAGGGTTTTCAGAACAACAAGTAATATCATATATTTCGCATAAATTCCAAGCATAGCATTGCAAACGATGAATTTGACCCAGTAAAATTTTCCCTTTTTCAGATATTCGGTGTCGCACATAACGAGCATGCTCATCTAAAGATTTGCCCTCAACTAAGCTAGTTGCGGTTTCAGCACGAGCACATAGGGATCGAAGATGATCCAAGTAATAAGCTTCAACAGTGTGATAGATTTTGAGTGGTTCTTCAACCATTGGTTTAGTAGGTACAACTAATTTTTTTGGTATTTTGTGTTTCCTACCCATAACTAAAGATAGAAAACAACTAAGAACAGCAAATAAAAATTACTTAGAGATAAAGCAAACAAGCACACACAAGAATATTCACCCCACGCTATTGCTCCCCGGCAACAGCGCCAGAAAAAGGTCTTGATAACCCATAAGTATAGGGGATCGCAACAGTTTTCGATAAGTGAGAGTGTCGAACCCAACGAGGAGCTAAAGGTAGAACAAATATTCCATCAAGTTCTATCTACCACCGATACAACTCTACGCACACTTGACGTTCGCTTTACCTAGAACAAGTATGAAACTAGAAGTACTTTGTAGGTGTTGTTGGATAGGTTTGCGAGATAATAAAGAGTACATAAATAAAAAGTAGGGTCTGTTTAGATAAAGAAACAATAAAGTAAATATAGCTAGTGTGGAAAAGTGGTGGTAGGAGTTGTGGAATTGCCCCTAAGCAATTGACTACTTTACTAGAACGATAGCAAGTATTATGTGGAGAGGCCACTGCTAGCATGTCATCCCTGACTTGGAATTCTATGCACTTATGATTGGTTAGCAAGCATCCGCAACTACTAACGTTCATTAAGGTAAAACCCAACCATAACATTAAGATAAATTGGTCCCCCTTCAATCCCGTATGCATCAATTTCTATGCTAGGTTGAAGCTTCTGTCACTCTTGCCCTCCAATACATAGTCCTATCAACATACAACTAAGCCTATGGTGTGATCCACGCGCGCTCTCATATGATGGGCACCAAAGGACAGCAACATAACCACAAGCAAATTAAATCAATCATAGCAATTCATCAACCACCGATAGGACAATGAAAATCTACTCAGACATCATAGGATGGCAACACATCATTGGGTAATAATATGAAGCATAAAGCATCATGTTCAAGTAGAGGGTATAGCGGGTTGCGGGAGAGTGGACCGCTGTAGATAGAGGGGGGAAGGTGATGGAGATGTTGGTGAAGATGGCGGAGGTGTTGGTGTAGATCGCGGTGATGATGATGATGGCCACGGCAGCGTTCCGGCGCCACCAGAAGAGAAGGGGAGAGGGGGGGCCCTTCGTCTTCTTCTTCCTTGACCTCCTCCCTAGATGGGAGAAGGGTTTCCCCTCTGGTCCTTGGCCTCCATGGCATGGGTGGGGCGAGAGCCCCTCTGAGATTAGATCTGTCTCTCTCTGTTTCTGCATTCTGTTCTGCTGGTCTTTCACCATTTCGGGTATATATGGAGATCCGTAACTCCGATTGGATCGAAACCTTCGCCGTGATTTTTTCCGAAAATTAGCTTTCTTGCGGCCGAAGAATGGCATCAACCGCCTTACGGGTGGCCCAGAGGGTCAGGGGCGCGCCCCCTGCCTCGTGGCCACCTCGGGCACCGTCTCGCGTGGATTTTTCTTTTGGAATTTTCCAAATATTCCAAAAATAAGCTCCGTCCATTTTTATCCCGTTTGGATTCCGTTTGATATGGATATTCTGCGAAACATAAAACATGCAACAGACAGGAACTGGCACTGGGCACTGGATCAATATGTTAGTCCCAAATAATAGTATAAAAAGTTGCCAAAAGTATATGAAAGTTGTAGAATATTGGCATGGAACAATCAAAAATTATAGATACGACGGAGACGTATCACTGGCCATCAGGTCAGGTTTGGAAGCTTAAACTATACTGCCGACATCTGCGGAGACTTGATCTTCGACGGATTCGAGCCCATGTCAGCTGCGCCGCACAGTCACGACGAGCATGACTTAGCTCTGCCGCCGGACGGTGTTAGGGAGATCACACCTGTGGCTACTCCGTCCCTCAATCCGGAGCAGAGCGTGCCGTCCGAGGACGGGTGGATGGACCCCGCCACGGAGGCTGCACACCCAGCGGCGATAGAGCTGAATACTGACTCCACCTCCTACGAGACCTGTGTTCCCGGATCCTTGGATTCATCCCCGTCCACGGGCTCCGAACCACCTACGTATGTGCCTATCGAATCTGATTGGGCACCGATCATGGAGTTCACCTCTGCGGATATCTTTCAACACTCGCCCTTGGGCGACGTGCTAAATTCATTAAGGTCTCTCTCCTCGTCAGGAGGCCTTGGCCGAACTGTGTCCGGCTTGAGTGGGAAGCGGACGATGAACAAATTCGTCCCCCACCCACCACCCACTTAATAGCCACTGTCGACGACTTAACCGACATGCTTGATTTCGGCTCCAAAGACATCGACGGTATGGACGACGGTGTAGGAGAAGAACAGGGACCACCGCGCACAGGGCGCTGGACAGCCACTTCATCACACGATATATACATGGTGGATACACCCAAAGAAAACAATGACGAGGAACGGAAGGATGCAACAAAGGATAATCCCCTCAAGAAGCAACCAAAGCGACGACGTAGGCGCCGCTCCAAATCCCACCTCGGCAAAAACAGCGATAACAACGCAAGAAAGAATAATACCTCGGTCGACTCCAAAGCAAACGACGATCACATGGACCCAGCGATAGAGCAGGATGAACCAGCAGACGGTGAACATAGTACGGAGCCGCCGTCCAATCACGGCGACGCCGAGGGTAAAACTCATCAACCTGTCTCCGGAGAGGAGAACAGTCCGGACGACGATGCACACATCATCCCGGAAAGGCACTTGGAGCAAGAGGACCTCCATAGAAGGCTTATTGCCACCACGAGGAGTCTAAAGAAGCAGAAGCAAAGGCTTAAGGCCGCGCAAAATACACTCGACAGTAGATGGAACAAAGTGCTCTACACTGAAGAAAAGTACGGTGGCAGCCGCCACACAAAGAGCTATCCAAAGCGCAAGCTGCTGCCCGAATTCGATGACGAGGCTTTAAAGCCTATACAGCCGAAAAATAAAGCGGCCGATCAGCCGGATCGACCACCCAGTGGCCGCGATAGGGCGGCTAACGATGTCGCACATAAGACAGCACACGATTTACATGATGACTTGCACCAAAAAGCTGGTATGACCAGGTCCATCTACGGATCTAGGAAGCGCGCTCCGACGCAGAATCAAAACCGAACACTACAACTATCAGCATGCCATGACACATCCAAATACAGGGGTGCCGCACACCCCCTTGTTGGAAATATGCCCTAGAGGCAATAATAAAAGCATTATTATTATATTTCCTTGTTCATGATAATTGTCTTTATTCATGCTATAATTGTGTTATCCGGAAATCGTAATACATGTGTGAATAATAGACACCAACATGTCCCTAGTAAGCCTCTAGTTGACTAGCTCGTTGATCAACAGATAGTCATGGTTTCCTGACTATGGACATTGGATGTCATTGATAACGAGATCACATCATTAGGAGAATGATGTGATGGACAAGACCCAATCCTAAACATAGCACAAGATCGTATAGTTCGTTTGCTAGAGTTTTCCAATGTCAAGTATCTTTTCCTTAGACCATGAGATCGTGTAACTCCCGGATACCGTAGGAGTGCTTTGGGTGTACCAAACATCACAACGTAACTGGGTGACTATAAAGGTATACTACGGGTATCTCCGAAAGTGTCTGTTGGGTTGACACGGATCAAGACTGGGATTTGTCACTCTGTATGACGGAGAGGTATCACTGGGCCCACTCGGTAATGCATCATCATAATGAGCTCAAAGTGACCAAGTGTCTGGTCACAGGATCATGCATTACAGTACGAGTAAAGTGACTTGCCGGTAACGAGATTGAACGAGGTATTGGGATACCAATGATCGAATCTCGGGCAAGTAACATACCGATTGACGAAGGGAATTGTATACGGATTGATTGAATCCTCGACATCGTGGTTCATCCGATGAGATCATCGAGGAGCATGTGGGAGCCAACATGGGTATCCAGATCCAGCTGTTGGTTATTGACCGGAGAGCGATCTCGGTCATGTCTACATGTCTCCCAAACCCGTAGGGTCTACACACTTAAGGTTCGGTGACGCTAGGGTTGTAGGGATATGTATATGCAGTAACCCGAATGTTGTTCGGAGTCCCGGATGAGATCCCGGACGTCACGAGGAGTTCCGGAATGGTCCGGAGGTAAAGAATTATATATAGGAAGTGCTATTTCGGGCATCGGGACAAGTTTCGGGGTCACCGGTATTGTACCGGGACCACCGGAAGGGTCCCGGGGGTCCACCGGGTGGGGCCACCTGCCCCGGGGGGGCCACATCGGCTGTAGGGGGTGCGCCTTGGCCTATATGGGCCAAGGGCACCAGCCCCAAGAGGCCCATGCACCTAGGGTTCAAGGAAGGGAAGAGTCCCAAAGGGGGAAGGCACCCTAGGTGCCTTGGGGAGGAGGGATTCCTCCCTTGGCCGCACCCCCCTAGGAGATTGGATCTCCTAGGGCCGGCGCCCCCCCCCTTGACTCCCTATATATAGTGGGGAAAGGAGGGCCTCTCATAACACGCCTTTGGTGCCTCCCTCTCCCTCTCCAACACATCCTCCTCCTCCATAGTGCTTGGCGAAGCCCTGCCGGAGTACTGCAGCTCCATCACCACCACGCCGTCGTGCTGCTGCTGGTGCCATCTTCCTCAACCTCTCCTTCCCCCCTTGCTGGATCAAGAAGAAAGAGACGTTACGCTGACCGTACGTGTGTTGAACGCGGAGGTGCCGTCCGTTCGGCGCTAGGATCTCCGGTGATTTGGATTACGTCGAGTACGACTACCTCATCCCCGTTCTTTGAACGCTTCCGCGCGTGATCTACAAAGGTATGTAGATGCAATCCGATCACTCGTTGCTAGATGAACTCCTAGATGGATCTTGGTGAAACCGTAGGAAAAATTTTGTTTTCTGCAACGTTCCCCAACACCCCTATGCTTCACCGATGAGGTTCTGGATCACGAATTCCTAGAAGGATTCAAACACGTGAACATAGAGGCATACGACGGAACGACAGACCCTGGGGTCTGGATTGAGGACTTTATCCTTCATATCCACATGGCTCGCGGAGATGATCTCCACGCCATCAAATACTTGCCCCTCAAGTTGAAAGGACCAGCTCGGCACTGGCTGAAAAGCCTCCCCAAAAACTCAATTGGAAGTTGGGAAGAGCTTGAAGATGCTTTTAGGGCTAATTTTTAAGGGACCTATGTCCGACCTCTAGATGCAAGCGATTTAAGTCATATAATTCAACAGCCCGGAGAGTCAGCCCGAAAGCTTCGGAACAGATTCCTCACTAAGAAGAATCAAATTGTCGACTGCCCGGATGCCGAAGCCTTAGCGGCTTTTAAACATAGTGTCCAGGATGAATGGCTCGCCAGACACCTCGGCCAGGAAAACCCGAGGACAATGGCAACCCTAACAAGCCTTATGACCCACTTTTGCGCGGGCGAAGATAGCTGGCTGGCCTGTAGCGGCACCAGCGACCCAGGCACATCCGAAGTCAGGGATGGCAATGGAAAACCATGACGCAATAAAAGCAAGCGTCGAAACAATGAAGACAGCCTAGACAACACGGCGGTAAACACCGGATTCAGGGGCTCTCGACCCGGACAACGAAAAAAACCATTCAAAGGCAGCAGAGATGGACCGTCCAGCCTAAACAAGATTCTAGACAGATTACGTCAGATTCATAGCACCTCCGACAAACCGGCAAATCATACCAACAGAGAATGCTGGGTCTTCAAGCAGGCCGACAAGCTAAACGCCGAACACAAGGAGACGCCAAGCGAAGACGAGGATGAGCCTCACCAGCCGAACACTGGGGGACAGAAAAAAATCCCACCAGAGGTCAAAACAGTGAAGATGATTCATGTAACAAAGATGGGGAGCAAACGCGCACTCTGAGACGTATGCGCCGTGGAGCCCGTCACCCCCAAGTTCAACCCTTGGTCAGCCTGCCTGATCACTTTTGATCGCAGGGATCACCCGACTAGTATCTGCCATAGAGGATCGGCTGCCTTGGTACTAGACGCAATAATTGACGGATACCATCTCACCCGAGTCCTTATGGATGGCGGCAGTAGTCTTAATCTGATATATCAGGACACGGTCCACAAAATGGGGATAGACCCGACAAGAATCAGCCAAAGCAATACTACCTTTAAAGGAGTAATACCAGGCACAGAGGCCCGCTGCACGGGCTCTCTAGTACTAGAGGTTGTATTTGGTTCTCCCAACACCTTCCGAAGTGAGAAGTTAACCTTTGACATCTCTCCATTCCGAAGCGACTATCAAGCACTACTCGGAAGAACGGCCTTCGCTCGTTCTAATGCAATACCGCATTACGCTTATCTTAAGCTTAAGATGCCCGGTCCATGTGGCATCATCATAGTTAGCGGAAACACAGAATGTTCCTTACGTGCGGACGAACGTGGGGTGGCTTTAGCAGCCGAACACTAAACGCCCTCTCCAACCAGAATAAATGATCGGTCGTCAAGACCGCGGACACGGCTAGACGAGTCTGGTGCACCACTAGCTGTAACAGCTCAGATAAACCTAAGACTGGGTCGATGGATATACCCCCATAGGTGTTGCTAGGGGCTTCCCGTATGTAAAAAGGACTACGATCGGCTTGACCTTATTTAGATCGAATTTGAATGGTCTATTAAGAATAACCAATTTTATGCACGAAAACTTCCACCTGGGCTTTTCTCTCTTACAGATGATCATTGTGCTACACCCTTCCAGAATACGGCACAACAGAGACACAGGCGCAGACGTGCAGCAGGCGTTCAAAGGTTTCTTTTTAGATTAAGACCCTATGTAAACCTTTTTTACTGTGTCTTGTTGCTTCACACCCTCGGGATACTCAACATAACCAAGAGGGATGCTGGCGTTATTGACATTTCGTCACGTCAGACTAATGCACGTACCTGGAAATTCAGGGATTATTATCAAGGGTGTTACTCAGCCCAGTATACGTTATAAAGACCAAATACCTTAGGGAGTGTTCGGCGTCACGAGTTTGGCCTTATATGCATCAGTTCCGAATCATGTCTTTGGTCAATAGTTGGGTTTGCCCGGCTCCCGTGTTTTGCTACCTTACGTTCCGCTCTATTGGCTAAGTAGGCACCGGGAGAACTACTACGATTGTGCCCTGGTTCATCTGGATGAGCACCTCAGTAGAGAAAGCAGAAAACTGACTATCATGATAAAGCGCGAGACTGGTCAACCACTCGAGGACTCAGTGGAATCTTCGTGATTCCTCCGCATTAACGAAGGACCAGTTTCCCGGTCATGTATGTACGCGCACCATATTCGGATAAGCGCGGAAGTAACAGGGGCTATATAGTAGCCCCACTATCAAACTCCTATGGCTAAGTGAAAGTGTTAAAGCAATATAGTCTGATTGCCTTGTTCGCCGCGCTATCACCTCCTTAATGGACCAAGACATTGGATCAAGTATGAATACATGCTTTTCCGAACACCCCTGCATTATATGTGTGGGGGTTGAAGCCGACGACTGCAAACTTTCAGGTTATATACATACATAAAACTGCCGCACAGGAGGCATCATAATACTTTCAGGCAAAAGTATAAACACAGCCTTTTATAAGACAAATAGCATTGTTTTTACAAATTGGGATACATGTCACTCAAAGATGATACTATTCGAGCACTGAGCCTCTATTAGACGAGCGCCTTCTAGGACTTCTTCAAAATAGTGCTCGGACATGACCTGGCCTATGGCCGGACCCCGAGTTGCAATAGCGGTGGCATCCATCTATGCCAAGTATGTATTAACACGAGCAAGATCCATCCGCGCACCTCTATGCACGCCGACCTCTTTACAACGTCGATATGTGGCACAGCACCAAGGAATCATTGCACTAAACCAAAATAACTATTAGGCCTTGGTCCTTCCGGCCAAAGATGATCCATGACAGCCCTCATGGCAAGCCCGGACAACCTATGGAGCTCAGCCCACTTGGCCATTTGCTCATTTAACAGCAGCGGACGCGTTGGAGCACTGAACTGCGACCAGAACAACTTTTCCACTTCGTGATCTTTTTGGTCTTTGAAAAATGCAGTCGCATCAGCAGCACTCATTGCCAAGTCCAAATACGCGTCTACAGCACTCCATAATTGATCCAGAGGGGCATACTTCGGATCTCCGAACTTCGTCCGCAACAAAAAGGGCTTCCCAGCCGTGATATCTCTGGCTTGACGAAGCTCCTCCTTCGCCGCTCTGATTTTAGAGCGGGTCTCCTTGGCTGCTACCATGGCTTTCTTCAGGTCCGCCGCTTTCGCTTGGCTTTCCTTTTCAAGCAGCTCATACCGGTCGGCGGCATCCTTCAGCTCAACGGCCATCTTGGCTATTTTATCTTCGCTCTGGCGATGAGCAGCCCATTCGGCTCTTAACTCTTCGGCCGCCTTTAGGGCGGCCGCATCACTTCTCCTGGCTTGTTCCTTTGCTTGGGCAAGCTCCGCCCGAAGGGTCTCCACGGCGGCAGCTCCACCTGCAGTCACAGCATGTTATAGATACCAGCATCATGCTCCTCTTAATATCTATTGACCACCGGAGAATACATACCCTATGCCTCGTCAAGCCGCTTGTTAACAAGCATGATGTTGGCATCTGCCGTATCAAGCTGTCGCTTCAGTTCGGCAAACTCACCAGTCCGGCCAGCCATCGGACCCTCAGCCGCCTGCACATGTGAGCAGCATGATCATTACATGGGACTATGATCCTCTGTTTGCCGCCTCTGGACAGCAACCAGAGTCTCAAGGGCTACTATCGTTATAGAGCACACCTAGCGTGTGCGTTACCGTCAATTTTTTTATATATTACTTTGCGTACCTGAAAGCCTCTTAGCAGGCTCGTAAAATTTTCATGCAACCCACTTTTGGTGGATGAGATCCTCTCAACCACCGTACCCATTAAAGTACGATGCTCCTCCGAGATAGCCGCTTGCTCCAGAAGACCCATCAGTACGTCCAGTTGTGCACCGGACAATCCCAGACTCTTTATGTTGCTCTCCTTAGGAGCTGAATACTCCAGACTTTGGGTGGCTGAAGGGTTACCTTATGGCCCTGGCGGATCAGGAGAAATCCTCCGTGATGACACCTCGGGTCATCCGCCCCAGGAGACTGGGAGACAGGGGGAGGCGTTTCGCTCTCCATCATCTCCGGAAGAAGATCCCCCGAAGACGAACTCTGTCGAGAAGGGCTACAATCTGGACTGCAAGACATATGTCTCGGTTTTTGTCCTCGAAGATAAAGCAGGATATATTTATCAAAAGTACTCTGGTTCACTTACAGCTCGGTGGAGGGTTGATCCCCTTGCGGGCACTGTGTGGCAAGGATGCCCTCCGGGGCAGGGCCCCCTGGCGAAAGATTCTTCCCTCGTTTGGAAACCCTCGTTTCCAAGTCCTCAGAGGCGGTCCTCTTCTTTCCTTGGGGAGAGGGAACTTTAGATTCTTCTCCCCGGTTATCCTCCTTCGCGGAGACACTAATTCCCCCGGTTTGGATGAGTAATGCGTGAGGCCCGCTTTCGGCTTCCTTATTCCTCCCTTTATCTTCCCCAGATGGCACTTGGTAAGGCGCGAGCTCAAGCATCCTGGCTAGTATAGGATCCAGTGAGCCTTCAGGAAGGGGGGCCGAACACCTGATCATCTTCGCCTTTCTTATCCAATCCTGGCCAAGATTGATTTTTTCAGAATGATGTTGTGATAAATAAAAAGACAGCATGTTCGGACGCAGAATTACTTACATGGGTATCTGGACGATTGCAGTTTAGACCCGCGTCCTCGGTGGTGTCCGGACACTTTATTCGTGATCCAAAGAACAATCCACATCCCTTCGAGCGTCATGCCGAAGAATTGCTGAATAGTTTGCGGTCCTTCCGAGTTGAACTCCCACATACGGAGAGATCGGCGTTGGCATGGCAGGACCCGACAAACTAGCATAACCTGCATTACCTTGACGAGACTGACATCCCTCTTGAGGAGATCTCGGATGCGACTTTGGAATGTCGGCACGTCATTAACTGGCCCCCAGTCCAGCCCCTTGTTGACCCATGACGTCAGTTATGGCGGGGGGCCCGAACAGAAGGCGGGGGCAGCTACCCACTTAGTACTTCGGGGAGCTGTGATGTAAAACCACTCCCGCTGCCATAAGTTGGACACCTCCGGGGAGGAACCCTTTGGCCATGGAGCATCGGCGCCTTTGCTTATTATGGCACCTCCGCATTCTACGTGTCGCCCATTGATCACCTTCGACTTCACATTGAAGGTCTTGTGCCATAAGCCAAAGTGTCGGGTGATGCGGAGGAAGGCCTCACACACGACGATAAACTATGAGATGTGAAGGATGGAATCCGGGGCTAGATCATGGAAATCGAGCCCGTAATAGAACATAAGCCCTCTGACAAAGGGATCAAGACTAAAGCCTAGCCCTCAGAGGAAGTGGGAAACAAATACGACGCTCTCGTTGGGTTCGGGAGTGGGGATGACGTGCCCTTGAGCAGGTAGCCTGTGCGAGATTTTGGCGGTCAGATACTTGGCTTCCCTTAGCTTCTTGATGTCCCCCTCTATGACAGAGGAGGCCATCCACCGGCCTTGAAGGTTGGATCCGGACATGGTTGAAGGTCCGAGGCGCTTAGCCTGAACCTTGGGTGTTGGAACTCGAGGTGGGGGATGGGAAGGATTGAGCGCGAGAAGAAAAGGACAGGCCTTGGCCCCTTTATAAAGAGGGCGAATATCAAGCGTCCTCCGCGTGCCCGTTTGGAACTTGCCTAAAATCGAGGACTCATATTAACAAGCACGATTGGGTTACCCACGCTCGTATTGATGAGACTCTCGTGATAAGGGGAACACGATCTCTGCTTCAACAAGACGTGCCAAGAAAACCGCCTCGCAATATGTGCAGTAGTTGGTTGGGAAAAACGGTTCGAATAATGACCGTGCCATAGCGTGATGTCATGTTATAAAAATTTGTCAGCAGATTAGACTTGTGGAATAATATACTCTCTACGGTGGTATGTGGAATTTGTTTTGCAGAGCCGGACACGATCCTTGTGTTCAAAATCTTCTATGGAGTATTCGGAGAAGGAACCCGCCTTGCAATGCCGAATACAATCTGTGCGCCGGACTCATCGTCATTGAAGCCTGGTTCAGGGGCTACTGAGGGAGTCCTGGATTAGGGGGTCCTCGGACAACCGGACTATATCCTTTGGCCGGACTGTTGGGCTATGAAGATACAAGATTGAAGACTTCGTCCCGTGTCCGGGTGGGACTCTCCTTTGCGTGGAAGGCAAGCTCGGCAATTCGGATATGTAGATCTCCTCCCTTGTAACCGACTCTGTGTAACCCTAGCCCCCTCCGGTGTCTATATAAACCAGAGGGTTTAGTCCGTAGGACAACAACAATCAGAATCACAGGCTAGCTTCTAGGGTTTAGCCTCTACGATCTCGTGGTAGATCAACTCTTGTAATACTCATATCATCAAGATCAATCAAGCAGGAAGTAGGGTATTACCTCCATCGAGAGGGCCCGAACCTGGGTAACATTGTGTCCCCCGCCTCCTGTTACCATCCGCCTTAGACGCACAGTTCGGGACCCCCTACCCGAGATCCGCTAGTTTTGACACCGACACCTATGTCATACTATTATACTTGCTCTAATGTTATGATGGCTTCATTTATTAGCTTGTAGACTCATCTTGTCTTAGGAAACGCTATGTTTCAGTAACATACAATATTATGTTACCATTTCTCATTAACTACTTGCCAAGGAGGAGGGGAAAACGAGAGAACTTAATGTTTATTTGCTAATTAATAGCATTGCATGCAATGAACTAACCACTGTATGTCGTGTTTGGTAGTCTCAAGTCATTAAAAGCATGCACACCCACATCTCTTAGTATAGTGGATATGTCAAGAAACAAGAAACGAGGTAGAAGTTAATGCAACGCGCCAAAGTGTTTTGGGATTATTTGGTTTTCGTAAGATAACTTACACACCTAAAACGGAGGGAGTACTACTAGTTGGCATGCATGATACTCCCTCCATTTTTATATACAAGGCCACAAACTCATATTACAGGTACCATGGTAAAATTTAATGTCTTGCTTTGTAAACTAGATTTTATTTTCGTTTACTAGGTTCATTAATACATCACATGAATGCAAGGAAGGGATAGAAACCTGATTGGAGTGTCATTATAACTGCATGCATGCAAGTATTAAATAGGCTGCTAGTTCGAGGAAATATCATTAACTTTTGTCTCGATTACAGTTGATGGCCTTGTATAGATGCAAAGTGTATTTTTCATAGTGGCCTTGTATAAGTAAATGGAGGGAGTACTACTTATAATACTCCCATTACAACCAGCCTGGTCGAATTAAAATACCTAATCTAAATGGTCGCTGCCCGTTCTCTTTGTCCTCCTCCAACATCCGGCAGAAGAAGAATCGTGCAAGACACCGGCTGCATTCGCTGGCGTCGCCTCGGCGGTGGCCTTCATGGGATACAATCGGCGGCGGCCTCCCGTGTTCTACTTCTCCTCGATGATGGCGGCGGGCGGGGACGTGCTGCCCGTCACCTCGTCGACATCTGCATAGCCGCATCACCTCATCGACATCCGCGGCGGCTTCTTTCTCCGCCTGCATGTTGCGGCTACGCATGTGTTGACAGCGGATGGCGCAGTCGCAAACACTGGAGGAGCCGTACGACGCGGCGGCGTCGAGGGCAGCGACCATGCTCATGCCGCCGTGCTCCCCGACAAGCTGGCGTGGAGTAAGTCGGCACTCTTCCTCGATCTGTATTGGAGAGGCCAGCTGCGGAACCACTCACCGACTTAGTGCAGCAACTGCCTCCGACGGGCTAGGCAAGGTAGGTGGAGAAGCGAGATACCTTGCTCGTAACTGCCGGGCTCGGCGGGCCACCCAGACGGCTTTTATGTCAGAGAACTGCTCTTCCTGCTCGTCGGATGTCGCCGAAAGAGTGGACAAAATGGTGGAAGGAGGAGCTTGGCCGGCGTCCTGCTCCTGAACGGATGTGTGTGGCCGGAGTTGGTTTCTCCCATTCCATGTGGGTTTAAATGTAGGTTTTTGAATGCGGTGAGGAGGCGGGTACAACTGGGAGTGCAGTGGGTGGCGCCCCGGGCCGGCGCGCCGCTTCAAATGACGGACGCAATGAGGGATCGCGTCCGTCCTGACCCCTTGACCGTGGACCTTGGCGATGTACGTCACCTTGTGTCCAGATCTGAGATGCCACGTGTACCAGATGAATGACTCCAAGCTCGACCACCGCGATGCGAGAGGTGCGAGCTGAGGAACACTGTTGGAGACACCCCCTCATAATTTTCATCGTCATCATCTGAGTCCTAGAAGATCTCACCCACATCATCATTAGGCATGCAGCTGCCTTCTTAGACAATGTGCCTAGAAGGAGTAGAGGCGACTTGGGACGCACCACGTCGTGGGCACTCCATACGTGCTTGTGTGCGTGCAGCGTGCATACTTTTCCATCGGTGCTAGCTCTAAGGCCGAGGCTGCAGTCGTCTTCGTCTCTGGCTAGTCGTTGAGCAACGACGACAAAGAGGTGCTGCAAGATATGCGTAGGCGCCATTGTGTACGAACTTCGCCATAGCACGACGAACCGGACGTCGCCGCATGCAGATGGCACACGCCTCCATGCAGCTGAGTGTGTGCGCATGCATGTGTTATTCACATGCATTCTATGGCCGAGTGTGTGTGCATGCATGTGTTGTGTATGTGCAACGTGTGCTCCATGATGTGCGCGTATGTGCATGAGTTGGATCGACATGAGTTAGTGCGTTGGCGTGTATACATGCATGGTTGCATGCGTCCTGTACATGTGTGGCTTCTTGCACATGTGGTTATCAATATAAGCTATAAAATATCTTCAACTTAGCATCCTGATGTATCGTCTCTAGTGGTTAGTGAAGAGTTCATATTCTTTTATTTGTTTATAGGTGGGCAGGTGGCAAAAAATAGGGGAAAACACGCAAGGTTCCTTGCAGACGCTCCACCGCGAGGTTCCTTGCTCCTTCTCGGTCGTAGGGAATCTATGTTCTTCCACTCTTTTTTTATGTGAGCTTTGTTCATCCTTTTGCCAACACGCGGGACATCTAGCATCAAGGTGCACGTGTCATGCAAGAAAATGGAGATAATCAGATAAGCAGTGCATAAGTGAGTCGTGCACTTCGATGGCACCTACTACGCAATATTTTTTCTCCTCGATGGCACGTGAATTGTGCATGTACTCAATGACGGAGCATGGGATGGTAACCACGACATGGTCATCCCTTTTTTGGAGAGAGTACGTACTAAATAACTTTGATGTGTCCCGTCAACTTGCAGAACGACGAGAAGCTTGCTTACTACGCCTTCTCCCTCGCCAACGCGTGCGTGGTGGCTCGCGGCACGAGGAGAAACTTTTGCTTACAAGCGATGGACGTGCAGCAGTTCATTTGGTGTCAGATTGCCATGTGTCCTCTTGCCTCAGGATTATATCGTTACAACATTCCATCAAATACAAATGAAACTACCATGGCTGCTAATTCATCTCAATGGTTCGCAGATCAACACCCATATTCACATCATAACTGAAGACAAAGTTGTGAGAAGGTGTACAAATAAAGAAAAAAATAATTGATCGATGTTGTTCGTAGGCATGGCTCCATTTCCTGGGCACAATGTTCATTCGTTGGTAGCTAGTTTCACCCAGCTCTGTAGCCAAAAAAGAGGTATATGGAGGACACCAACATCCGATCATTTTGTGAAGCTCCACTAAAATCGAGCTAACCATCCCTGTTTGCAACATATCCAGTCACATTATCACGTCAAACTTTGTTCCGTCTAGGCGTGGTACCCGACTCTCCTTCGAGTAAACAACCGCTACACACGTCACATTATCACGTGGGCTGCCTTTTCATACAGAAACGAACTCCACCGTGTACCCGCGTGGGTGTGGCCGGGAACGAGACATGAGTACGTGTGTCCTGCGTGCACCTCTTCTTTAGGTGCAGGTACGTACGTGGGTGGGTGTGAGAGAGATGGTTTGTGCGAAATAGAGGCAATGTGTCGATGATATCTCAAACAAAAAAACATAACATATGCAATGTGTGTGAAACAGAGTCATGGATATATCATATATAGAGGGAGCGGTCCACGAGAAGAGAGTGGAGGGATCATCGGCGTGAGATATCGATAGAATCGAAAACATGGATGAAGTGTGTGGCTACGCGATCGATAAAGAGTGCCATCGAATTTGTGTTTTCCCGCGTCAAAGATACAGGGCGGCTGGCCTGCTGGAATTTGAGAGGGCAGAGGTGCAGTTTTTCTCTGTGGCATGGATACCTACCTACAACGTTCGACTATCGATGTGTGTCGGGGGGAGAGACCTAACTATAGAGAGGTAGATCGACTAGTATATGTGTGGAGAAGGAGAGAGACCTAGCTATGTATTAAGGGAGATCGATCGGCATCCATGGATATGTGTAGCAGAGGAATAAGGTTGGGAGAAAGACAAAGGTAGAGTGTCGGAGGGTTGGTGGTGGAGTGGCGTCTCACAAATGGGCGGAGAGGCCTGCGAGATAAATGGAGGGTACGAGTGCAATATCAATAAGAGAGGGCCGGGGATGTCTATCTGTCTATGCACGTGCGTGTGAGAGACGGGTCGGGAGGTCTGCAAGGATGATGAGGGAAGACTATATGGTTGTGGTAAGCATATGTAACTACATAGGAAGATGAACCGTCGTGTGTCCGAGAAAGGGAGAGACATAACTAGTGAGGTAAGTCTATCGGTGCGTGGGGAAAACAAATTATAGTCGACCTAGCTATATGTAGGGAGATCGGTACGTATACATGCATGCATGTGTACGAAGCAAATAAGGTCTGGAGAGACAGACAGGGGGAGAGGGGTGCGGCTAGGAGGTGGTGCGAGAGGCCTACCATGTAGAGGGGGAGGAGTGTGCGAGTATAAGATCGATGAAAATAGGGGTGGGAGTGTGCACCTGCGTGGAACCGTATTGGACATAGGGGGCATGGACGGTGAGAAGAGAAGAAGGGAAGTATGTGTTTGTGGTAGGCACACTTGGCTAGAGAGATATATCGACTAGTGTGTGTCGGAAAGAAGGAGTCGGGGGGTACCTAAAGAGAAATAACGAATGTGCGTGATGGGGGGGACGCTTGGAGGTGAGAGGGGGGGCGGGCGTGTGCATACACGATCGAAATTTAGCGCTAGCTAGCTACGAAGAGAAGAGGATAGTTAAGGTGTAAAAGACGAACAGAGATCATAATTCATTATGAGAAAGTGGATATGGATACTTGAAGAAGATATCATAATGTAGAACATTGATTATAATTTGTGCCAATGTGTGGCTTTTGCAGCTCAGGGCTAAATACTTGTCATAATGTAGGGGGCGGGGTGATACGTCCATTTTGCATCATGCTTTTATATTGATATTTATTGCATTATGGGCTATTATTACACCTTATGTCACAATACTTATGCCTATTCTCTCGTATTTTACAAGGTTTACATAAAGAGGGGGAATGCCGGCAGCTAGAATTCTGGGCTAGAAAAGAAGCAAATATTAGAGACCTATTCTGCACATCTCTAAAAGTCCTGAAATTTCACGGGAGCATGTTTTAGAATATATATAAAATATTGGGCGAAAGAAGTACCAGAGGGGGGCCACCCACCATCCACGAGGGTGGGGGCGCACCCTACCCCCTGGGCGAGCCCCCTGCCTGACGGGCCCTCTGATGCCCATCTTCTGCTATATGAGGTCTTTCATCCAGGAAAAAACATAAGCTAGCTCACGGGATGAAACTCCGCCGCCATGAGGCGGAACCAATCTAGGGCTCTGGCAGAGCTGTTCTGCCGGGGAAACTTCCCTCCGGGAGGGGGAAATCATCACCATCGATCCTCTCATCGGGAGGGGTCAATCTCCATCAACATCTTCACCAGCACCATCTCATCTCAAACCCTAGTCCATCTCTTGTATCCAATCTTTGTCCCAAAGCCTCAGATTGCTACTAGTGGGTTGCTAGTAGTGTTGGTTACTCCTTGTAGTTGATGCTAGTTGGTTTATTCGGTGGAAGATCATATGTTCAGATCCTTTATGCATATTAATACCCCTCTGATAATGAACATGAACATGATTTGTGAGTAGTTACGTTTGTTCCTGAGGACATGGGAGAAGTCTTGCTATAAGTAGTCATGTGAATTTGGTATTCGTTCGATATTTTGATGAGATGTATGTTGTCTTTCCTCTAGTGGTGTCATGTGAACGTCGACTACATGACACTTCACCATTGTTTTATCCTAGAGTAAGGCATTGGAAATTAAATAGTAGATGATGGATTGCTAGAGTGATAGAAGCTTAAACCCTAGTTTATGTGTTGCTTCGTAAGGGGGTGATTTGGATCCATATGTTTCAAGCTATGGTTAGGTTTACCTTAATACTTCTTTTGTAGTTGCGGATGCTTGCAAGAGGGGTTAATCATAAGTGGGATGCTTGTCCAAGGAAGGGCATTAACCAAGCACCGGTCCACCCACATATAAAATTATCAAAGTACCGAACGCGAATCATATGAGCGTGATTAAAACTAGCTTGACGATAATTCCCATGTGTCCTCGGGAGCGCTTTCCTTTATATAAGAGTTTGTCCAGGCTTGTCCTTTGCTACAAAAAGGATTGGGCCATATTGCTGCACCTTATTTACTTTATTTACTTGTTACCCGTTACAAATTATCTTATCACAAAACTATCTGTTACCGATAATTTCAGTGCTTGCAGAGAATACCTTACTGAAAATTGCTTGTCATTTCCTTCTGCTCCTCGTTGGGTTCGACACTCTTACTTATCGAAAGGACTACGATCGATCCCCTACACTTGTGGGTCATCAAGACTCTTTTCTGGCGCCATTGCCAGGGAGTGAAGTGCCTTTGGTAGGTGGAATTTGGTAAGGAAAAATTTATATAGTGTGCTGAAATTTACTGTCACTTGTTACTATGGAACATAATCCTTTGAGGGGCTTGTTCGGGGTATCTTCACCCCGACCAGTAGAGCAAAGACTTGCTCCTCAACCTACCGAACCTACTGAAAATGTTTACTTTGAAATTCCTTCGGGTATGATAGAGAAACTGCTAGCTAATCCTTTCACAAGTGATGGAACATTACATCCCGATTTGCACCTAATCTATGTGGATGAAGTTTGTGGATTATTTAAACTTGCAGGTATGCCCGAGGATGTTATCAAGAAGAAGGTCTTCCCTTTATCTATGAAGGGAAAGGCAGTGACATGGTTTAGGCTATGTGATGATATGGGATCATGGAACTACAACCGATTGAAATTGGAATTTCATCAGAAGTTTTATCCTATGCATCTTGTTCATCGTGATCGTAATTATATATATAATTTTTGGCCTCGCGAAGGAGAAAGCATCGCTCAAGCTTGGGGGAGGCTTAAGTCAATGTTATATTCATGCCCCAATCATGAGCTCTCAAGAGAAATTATTATTCAAAATTTTTATGCTCGGCTTTCTCTCGATAATCGCTCCATGCTCGATACTTCTTGTACTGGCTCCTTTATGATGAAGACTATTGTATTCAAATGGGATTTATTGGAAAGAATTAAATGCAACTCTGAAGATTGGGATCTCGATGAAGGTAATGAGTCAGGTATAATACCTAAGTTTGATTGTGTTAAATGTTTTATGGATACTTATGTTTTCTGTGAATTTAGCACTAAATATGGCCTTGACTCTGAGATAGTTCTTTCTGTGAATCCTTTGCTACTCGTGTTGATCTCCCTAAGGAGAAGTGGTTTAAATACAATCCTCCCATTGAAGTAAAAGTAGTTGCACCTATTAAAGTTGAAGAAAAGACTATTACTTTAATGATTCTATTGTTCCTACTGCTTATATTGAGAAACCACCTTTCCCTGTTAGAATAAAGGATCATGCTAAAGCTTCAACTGTTGTTCGTAAGAGTAATACTAGAGCACCTACACCCTCTGAGAAAATTAAAGTTGAACCCAGTATTGCTATGGTTAAGGATCTCTTGGCCGATAATATTGATGGGCATGCTATTTACTTCTATGATGAAGCTGCTAGAATTGCTAGAACCGAAACTAAAAATAAGCATAGACATGTTGTAGGTATGCCTGTTATTTCTGTTAAAATAGGAGATCATTGCTATCATGGCATGTGTGATATGGGTGCTAGTGCAAGTGAAATACCTCATTCCTTATATAAAGAAATTATGCATGATATTGCACCCGCTGAGATTGAGGAAATTGATGTTACAATTAAGCTTGCCAATACAGACACAATTTCACGAGTTGGGATTGTTAGAGATGTTGAAGTCTTGTGTGGGAAAGTTAAATATATTGCTGATTTTCTTGTTCTTAGTTCCCCACAAGATGACTTTTGCCCCATTATATTTGGTAGACCCTTCTTAAATACTGTTAATGCTAAGATAGACTGCAAAAAGGATGTTGTTACTATTGGTTTTGGGGATATGTCTCATGAGTTTAACTTTGCTAAATTTCGTAGACAACCTCATGATAAAGAATTGCCTAGTAAAGATGAGATTATTGGTCTTGTTTCTATTGCCGTGCCTCCTAATGATCCTTTAGAACAATATTTGCTATAACATGAAAATGATATGTTTATGAATGAAAGAAGGGAAATAGATGAAGTATTCTTTAAACACGGACCTATTTTGAAACACAACTTGCCTGTTGAAATCCTAGGGGATCCTCCTCCACCCAAGGCTGATCCCGTGTTTGATCTTAAACCTTTACCTGATACTCTTAAATATGCTTATCTTGATGAGAAAGAGATATATACTGTTATTATTAGTGCTAACCTTTCAGAGCATGAAGAAAAGAAATTATTAAAAACTCTGAAGAAGCACTGTGCTGCTATTGGATATACTCTTGATGATCTTAAGGGCATTAGTCCCACTCTATGCCAGCACAAAATAAAATTGGAGAAAGACGTGAAACCAGTTGTTGATCACCAACTACGGTTAAATCCTAAGATGAAAGAAGTGGTAAGAAAAAGAAATACTAAAGCTTCTGGAGGCAGGTATAATTTATCCCGTTGCTGATAGTTCGTGGGTAAGTCATGTCCATTGTGTCGCTAAGAAGGGAGGTATTACTGTTGTTCCCACAAAGAATTGTTACAGGCTATAGAATGCTAGTTGATTTCCGCAAATTAAATAAAGCTACTAAAAAGGATCATTACCCTTTACCTTTTATTGATCAGATGCTAGAAAGACTATCCAAACATACACAATTTTGCTTTCTTGATGGTTACTCTGGTTTCTCTCAAATACCTGTGTCAAAAGAGGATCAATAAAAGACCACTTTTACTTGTCCTTTCAGTACCTTTTCTTATAGACGTATGCCTTTTGGTTTATGCAATGCACCTACTACCATTCAAAGATGTATGACTGCTATATTCTCTGACTTTTGTTAAAAGATTGTTGAGGTTTTCATGGATGATTTCTCCATTTATGGAACTTCTTTTGATCATTTCTTAAGCAACCTTGATCGAGTTTTGCAGAGATGTGAAGAAACTAATCTTGTCATGAATTGGGAGAAGTGCCACTTTATGGTTAATGAAGGTATTGTCTTGGGGCATAAAATTTCTGAAAGAGGTATTGAAGTTGATAAAGCTAAAGTTGATGCTATTGAAAAGATGCCGTGTCCTAATGACATTAAAGGTATAAGAAGTTTCCTTGGTCATGCCGGTTTTTATAGGAGGTTCATTAAGGACTTCTCTAAAATTTCTAGGCCTCTAACTAATTTCTTACAAAAATATGTTCCTTTTGTCTTTGATGATGATTGTGTAGAAGCATTTGAAATACTTAAGAACGCTTTGATTTCTGCACCTATTGTTCAGCCTCCTGATTGGAATTTACCATTTGAAATTATGTGTGATGCTAGTGATTATGTTGTAGGTGCTATTCTAGGACAAAGAGTTGATAAGAAATTAAATGTTATCCAATATGCTAGTAAAACTCTAGACTATGCCCGGAGAAATTCTGCTACTACTGAAAAGGAATTTTTAGCAGTTGTATTTGCTTGTGATAAGTTTAGACCTTGTATTGTTGATTCTAAATTAACTATTCACACTGATCATGCTGCTATTAAATACCTTATGGAAAATAAAGATGCTAAACCTAGACTTATTAGATGGGTTCTCTTACTACAAGAATTGATTTGCATATTATTGATAGAAAGGGAGCGGAGAACCCCGTTGCAGCCAACTTGTCCAGGTTAGAGAATGTTCTTGATGACCTACCTATTGATGATAGCTTTCCTGATGAACAATTAGGTGTCATAAATGCTGCTCGTACTGCCCCATGGTATGCTGATTATGCTAATTATATTGTTGCTAAATTTATACCACCTAGTTTCACATACCAGCAAAAGAAAACGTTTTTCTATGATTTAAGACATTACTTTTGGGATGACCCACACCTTTATAAAGAAGGGGTAGATGGTGTTATTAGACGTTGTGTACTTGAGCATGAACAGGAACAGATCCTACGCAAGTGTCACTCCGAAGCTTATGGAGGACACCATGCTGGAGATAGAACTGCACATAAGGTACCACAATCCGGTTTTTATTGGCCTACTCTCTTCAAGGATGCTCGTAAGTTTGTCTTGTCTTGTGATGAATGTCAAAGAATTTCTAATATTAGTAGACGTCAAGAAATGCCTATGAATTATTCCCTTGTTATTGAACCATTTGATGTTTGGGGCTTTCATTATCTGGGACTGTTTCCTTCCTCTAATGGGTATACACATATTTTAGTTGTTGTTGATTATGTTATAAGTGGGTAGAAGCTATTCCAACTAGTAGTGCTGATCATAACACCTCTATTAAGATGCTTAAAGAAGTTATTTTTCCGAGGTTTGGAGTCCCTAGATACTTAATGACTGATGGTGCTTCACGTTTTATTCATGGTGCCTTTCGTAAAATGCTTGCTAAGTATGATGCTAATCATAGAATTGCATCTCCATATCACCCACAGTCTAGTGGTCAAGTAGAATTGAATAATAGAGAGCTTAAATTAATTTTTCAAAAGACTGTTAATAGATCTAGAAAGAATTGGTCCAAGAAACTTGATGATGCATTATGGGCATATAGGACTGCATACAAAAATCCTATGGGTATGTCTCCGTATAAAATGGTTTATGGAAAAGCATGTCACTTACCTCTTGAACTAGAACATAAGGCCTATTGGGCCATTAAAGAGCTCAATTATAATTTCAAACTTGCCGGTGAGAAGAGGCTTTTTGACATTAGCTCACTTGATGAATGGAGAACCCGGGCCTATGAGAATGCCAAACTGTTTAAAGAAAAAGTTAAAAGATGGCATGACAAAAAGATACAAAAATGTGAGTTTAATGTAGGTGATTATGTATTGTTATACAACTCTCGTTTAAGATTTTTTACAGGCAAACTCCTTTCTAAATGGGAAGGTCCTTATGTCATTGAGGAGGTCTATCGTTCCGGTGCCATAAAAATTAACAACTTTGAAGGCACAAATCCGAGGGTGGTGAACGGTCAAAGAATCAAACATTATATCTCAGGTAATCCCGTAAATGTTGAAACTAATGTTATTGAAACCGTAACCCCGGAGGAATACATAAGGGACACTTTCCAGAACGTTTCAGACTCCGAGAAGGAAGAGGTATGTGGTACGGTGAGTAAACCGACTCCAAAACAGTTCTAATAAAAAAATTCTTTGTTTTGGAATATTTAAGAAAATAGGAAAATAAGAATCAGTGCGGGAAGGACACGAGGCTTCCACGAGGGTGGAGGGCGCGCCCCCTGCCTCGTGGGCACCTCGTGTGCTCTCCGGACTCCGTTTTCTTGCATGATACTTCTTTTGGTCGGTAAAAATTCATTATATAATCTCCCGAAGGTTTTGACCACCGTACCATGCAAATATCCTCTGTTTTTGTTTCGAGCTGTTTCTGCTGCAGGTCTAGAGCAAGATGTCTTCTCAAGAGTCAGTCGGGGAGAGTCGGGTGTCTCATCCGATACTGGGGCCAAGAGCAAACAATGATGCTGACCACTTTGGGCCATCAACTGAGAAGGATAGATGCCATGGAGGAGGATCAAGAAGTTACCTCTTGTTTCCAAGCCGGATTCACGACGGGGGAACTACAGAGCTCAGCTATTCCAAACTCGGTCATCCCTTCCAATGTTAGATTTCTTTCTTATGAAAATATGAAAAAGAGTGTTACTTGTTCTCCCGCAGCTATGCAACATCCTTGGGTGAAAGGAGTGTCGGTGTCAAAACCGGCGGATCTCGGGTAGGGGGTCCCGAACTGTGCGTCTAAGGCGGATGGTAACAGGAGGCAGGGGACACGATGTTTTACCCAGGTTCGGGCCCTCTTGATGGAGGTAAAACCCTACGTCATGCTTGATTTATTCTTGATGATATGGGTATTACAAGAGTTGATCTACCACGAGATCGGAGAGGCTAAACCCTAGAAGCTAGCCTATGGTATGATTGTATGTTATTGTCCTACGGACTAAAACCCTCCGGTTTATATAGACAACGGAGAGGGTTAGGGTTACACAAGGTCGGTTACAAAGGAGGAGATATCCATATCTGTACTTCCTAGCTTGCCTTCCATGCCAAGTAGAGTCCCATCCGGACACGAGACGAAGTCTTCAATCTTGTATCTTCATAGTCCAACAGTCCGGCAAAAGGATATAGTCCGGCTGTCCGGAGACCCCCTAATACAGGACTCCCTCAGTAGCCCCTGAACCAGGCTTCAATGACGATGAGTCCGACGCGCAGTATTGTCTTCGGCATTGCAAGGTGGTTTCCTCCTACGAATACATCACGGAAGAATTTGAATACAAGGATAGTGTCCGACCCTGCAAAATAAGTTCCACATACCACCGTAGAGAGAATAACATTTCCACAAATCTAATCTGCTGACACGTTTTGGCAACATGACATTATGCCATGGCCCTGTAATTATTCGAACTGTTTCCTTTAACTAGCCCCGCACACAACGCGAGGAGGTTTCTTGACACATCTTGTCAAAGCAGAGATCGTGTTCCCCTTATTACGGGATTATCATCAATATGGGCGTGGGTAACCCAACCGTGCCATCGATTACGGCGCTTGGGGGATAAGCGAGTTTTACCAGGCTATGGGGGCGCATGGCTTCGGCCGCCCTTATAAAGGGATAAGGTTTAACCTTTTTCTACCCATGCCTTCCTCCTCCTTGCCTATCCGTTCTTGCGCACTCGAGCTCCAACACCCAAGTCCACATCCTTCCCCTCAACCTTCTCCAAACATGTCTGGAGCGGGGGGCAAATGGATGGCTTCCTCCATTACGGAGGGGCACATCAAAAAGTTGCGCGGCGCCGGATACTTAACCGCGAATATCGCGCATCGGCTGCCCGCTGCGGGGCAGATCGTTCCTACCCCGGAAGCTCATGAGAGGGTAGTTTTCCTCCACCACTTCCTCCATGGACTGGGATTTCCCCTTCATCCATTCGTCCATGGTCTCATGTTCTACTACGGGCTGGACTTTCATGATCTGGCCCCGAACTTCATCCTTAACGTTTCGGCGTTCATCATCGTCTGTGAGGCTTTCCTCCGCGTCCGGCCCCACTTCGACATGTGGCTGAAGACCTTTAACATCAAGCCGAAGGTGGTGGTAGGCCAACAAGCAGAATGCGGTGGAGCCATGGTGGGCAAGATGCCCAATGTCACATGGCTTGAGGGCTCCTTCATGGAGACCATAAAGGGGTGGCAATCGGCCTGGTTCTACATCACCGAGCCATGCGACACCAAATGGGCGGCGGCCCTTGAGTTTCGATCTGGATTCCCTACATGGCTCACTTCCTGGAAAGAGAAGGGCTTGTCGTGGGGTTCATCGGTGGAGCTGGATGGACTCCAGAAATGTATCCGGAGTATGGCAGGCAAGAAGCTCAAGCTTATCAACATAGTCCAGGTCATACTCATCCGCCAGATCCTCCCGTGCCAACAACGGGACTTCAACTTGTGGGAGTTCGACCCGGCCCAGCACCAGAATCTGAGCGAGCTCTTCGACACGACGCACAAGGACGTCTAGAAGGTGCTGTTTAAGGGCGCCGAGGTCCCTCCCTCTCTCACGAGGACCACGGGCTAAGCGCCGAGCGCATCCGGTGAGTTTTATACATCCGGTAGGATATTTATTTCCCCTAGCTTAACCATGTGCGGGGTCTGATCTCCATGCCTTTGATAGGACTGGGTGGAGACGTCGGGGCAGATTAACTATCCGGCCCCTCTGCCCGAAGACACTGCGGACGCTCTCCTGACGGAGATGCTGACTCCAGCTCCTTACAAGGTGCCGGAGAAGACCAAGAAGGCCAAGGGAACCCGAAAGAGCTCCCGGCGCCAGGTGTTATCGGACTCATCGTCCGATAACTCCGTGACGCACTCCTCCCCCGAAGACGAGGAGGAAGATGAAGATGTTCCCCCTCCAGTCAGGGGAGACAAGAAAAGGAAGGCCGCCCCTACTGGGGGGCCGAAGGGTCCAAGAAGGGAAGGGCTCTCCTTCCGGACTACTCCACCACCACCGCCGAAGGCGAAGACGAGTGGCTGCTCAGGGCCAAGCCCCTGGCGAAGTCGTAAGTATTCGTATACCAGAGTAACTCATAGCATTCCTTTGTCGCACTACTTCTCCTAACGCCGAATTATGATTGTGCAGACCGCCTCGAACCCGTATCGACGTATCCTCGTCGGACGGCTCCTTGGGCTCGGATATGGATAGCGATCCACTTCCGACCACCACCTCCCCTTGCCCTACGGACAATGCCGAGGTGTTGTCTCAAGAGGCACTGGGTCGAGGGGAGACAGTCCCGGAGGCGCCTCAAAGCAACCTTCCGGACTCCGGGAGCAGGGGGAGCAAAGCCCTCGAGGGCTCTGAGTTCGGCCCTCAGCCGAACACCACGCTGGAACCTCCAGTGGTTCCAGACTCGGGCAGGCGGCCTCCTTCCAAGAGGGGCAAGATGCCTGTGCCGATGACCTCTGCCCATCTAGAGGCACCAGACAATCTGCTGGGAGCACTTCGCAGCGCTTCCATTGACGAAGGGCATCGCACTATTATGAGTGCGGTGGTCTAGAAGGTTCATTCCGCCAAGAGCGGACTGACTGAAGCATGTGTCAGCCTTCTAACAGGCTTTGAGGTAAGTTTTTGAAATATAGGAGAAATATTACCGCATAGACAGTAGCCCCTGATGCTTTGTTCGGTGTTCACAAAGAAAAGCCGAACAGAGAATCAAACAATATCGCAGAAGTCTAATATAAGTATGTCTATATGCGTATGCAGGCTTCACTGCTGGCCTCTGCCGCACTGACTGCGGAGGTCGTCGCACTGAAGTAGGACCTCGAGGGGTCCAAGAAAGAGCTCGGCCTTGCCAAGAGGCAGCTCAAGGAGAACAAGGGTAAGTAATACCCTGTCTATAGATATGTATATATAAAAGAAGACGCGATTGCAAAATGAAAGGATCATCGTAAATTTGCCAAGGGCCACAACCGAGGTGGCGACCCTGAAGCAAGCGCTATCCGAGGCCGAAGACAGAGCGGCCAAGGAGCGCACCGAGTGGGAAAGGCAGGAGGCACAGGTGGGCGAGGTGCAGCAAGAGCTCCAAGCTCTCGTGTCGAAGCATGAGGCGTTGGAGCGTGACTCGAAGACGCGAGAGTCCGAGCTTGCCGCGGCCCTCGAAAGCGCGAAAATGCCAAGGCTGAAGCCCAAAGGGCCCTCCAGGAGATTGAGGCGATGAAGAAAATAGCGGCGGGTAAGGCATTCTATATGCAAAGCAAGCATGTGAAAGTAAATTACTTGTTACTTACCCGAATCCGGAGCTCTCCAGGAGCATTTGCAGATTTGCCCCGCAGCGTGTCGGATGCCACAACGTTTTACCAGGCTGAGTAGGGAAGCTCAACGGAGAAGTTGTTATGGGCCCAATATACTGGGACCGAACACCTGGTACCTATGAGCGACCAGCTAAAGCAGCTGGTCGAGCTACACAAGGCGGCCGAACAGGCCATGAAGGGCTTTATAGTCCGGCTGTGGCCTGGTGATGCCCTTCCGAACAGCTACTTCGGCCTGGTGAGGCGGCTTGTGGATGCCTGCCCATGGCTGGAAGTCGTCAAGCGGTCCGTCTGCATCGAAGGTGCACGCCGGGCTTTCGCCCGTGTGAAGGTGCAATGGGCCAAGCTAGACGACGTGAAGCTGATCAAGGAAGGGCCGCCGGAGGGCAAGGAGCATCGCCACCCCGAGATGTACTATGAGGGTGTCCTGAAGGGTGCTCGTCTCATAGCGGACGAGTGTACGAAAGATATAATATTCGAGTGAACTCGCTCGTGTAATCCTGTAGTTATGAAAACTTGTTCATATGCGCTATGCAACGTTGTTTGAATTTAAAATATTACCTTCTGTTTGGCTGTTTATCAAATCTCTCGAAGGTGCTCAGCACAACGAACAAGGCAATCGGATTATAATGCGTTATCACTCTCACTTAGCCATAGAATTCTATAATTTTAAATTTCAGCGAAGCCCCTAGTATTCGGAAGGCCGAATTCGGGGCGCGATACACGCTTAAGCCGGACAGGACCGACTCCTCGCTCTAAGCGGCATAAGTCTTTAGGGACTCGAAAACCTCTCGAACAGCGACCAGTCTCTCGCCTTATCATGACAGTCAGTTTTAGCTTTCTCTACTGAGGTGCTTAGCCCAGCTAAACCGGGGCACAATCGCAGTAGTTCTCCCAGTGCTACCTTAGCCGATATAGCGAAACGTAAGGTACCAAAACATGGGAGCCGGGCAAACCCAACTATTGACCAAAGACATGATTCAGAGCTGATGCATATAATGCTATAAGTTCGGGGTGCCACACTTGTGAAAGTGTTCGGACTTCTCACACCATATTGTGGGGTACTTAAGCCCCTGGTGTATTGGCCGTACCAGAGTGTACGGGTGCTGGATGTCATGAATGAACATATATATATAAAGAAGAATGCAATAAAAGCCTTAATGTAGTGCATTGTTTATTAAAAAACGTGCGTTAGAGTAGAATGATACAGGTAGTGCGATAAGCAAAAAGTAGGACTATGTCCCCTCCAAGGGCAAGCTGAGGAATAATATTAAAGCAAGTATTTCACTCATTATTGTAATCCACCTGGGAGTTCCGTGGTGTGACGTAGCTTTCTGCCTCCTTGGATGCTGCATCATGTGTTCGGCAATCACGCTGCCGGATAGGGTTTCCAGAGATTGAAGTCCTGAAAGAGAAAAATAACAAAGCGGGAAGCCCCTAGTGTGGTTTAAGCTGCGACTTGGGGCGTGCCACCGTCGTGCCCCCCTCCCCGCCTGTGCCCATGGTATTTTTAATGCGTAATTATGTACGCGTGGCACGGATTTCGCCGTTTGGCTGGGACCGGGGTGGGGGCCGCATTGCTATGCGAGCTCAGAACGTGCCAGGCGGTCCTGTTGCCGATTACTCCGGGCGCACTTGAAGGTGTTTGGGTCCTTAAATGCCAAACTAGTGGATTTCCTTGAGAGGCTGCTTTGCACTTCCGCCGCGAGGGCCGCAGTGTGCTCCTCCGTTTGGAGAGAGCGCTCTGTGTTTCCACTAACTGTAATGACCCACCGAGGTCCTGGCATCTTGAGCTTGAGGTATGAATAATGCGGTACCGCATTGAATCTCGCAAATGCGGTTCACCCGAGCAGTGCATGATAACCACTACGGAACGGGACTATATCGAAGATTAATTCTTCGCTTCGGAAGTTATTCGAGGATCCGAAGACCACTTCCAGTGTGACTGAGCCTGTGCAATGGGCCTCTACACCTGGTATGACGCCTTTAAAGGTCTTTTTTGTGGGTTTGATCCTTGAGGGGTCTTGTGGGAGTCCTGGATTAGGGGGTCTCCGGACAGCCGGACTATCTCCATTGGCCGGACTGTTAGACTATGAAGATACAAGATTGAAGACTTCGTCTCGTGTCCGGATGGGACTCTACTTGGCGTGGAAGGCAAGCTAGGCAATACGTATATGGATATCTCCTCCTTTGTAACCGACCTTGTGTAACCCTAACCCTCTCTGGTGTCTATATAAACTGAAGGGTTTTAGTCCATAGGACAAAAATCACAACATACAATCACTAGTAGAAAAAGGGTCAAACGTGAAGCACATTAGTGTCGGTTTGATTTAGGCCTGGTACTAATGGTACCATTAGTGCCGGTTCGAACGGATTTGCATTAATGCCGGTTCGTGTTGAACCTTTAGTACCGGTTCGTGGCACGAACCGGTACTAAAGGCCACCCCTTTAGTACCGGTTCGTGGCACGTACCGGTACTAAAGGTCTAACCTTTAGTACCGGTTCGTGGCACGAACCGGTACTAAAGGGGTCTGACCTATAGTACCGGTTTGTGACACAAACCGGCACTATAGGGCAATTTTCAAACTCTACCCACCCCCCCCCCCCCCCCGTGTCGCCATTTCAGTTTTGAAAAAATCAAAAGAAAATGATAAAAACTTCAAAAAAAATAAAATCCTTCAAGAGGTAGTTATATTACTACATCTACTAGTTAGGAAAATTTGAAAACTTAAATTTGGACATGTTTTGCAAAAAGTGTAGGGAAAATGTAAAACGGTTATAACTTTTGCATACGATGTCGGAAAAAAACGTATAATATATCAAAAAATTCAGCACGAAAATCCGCATCCAATGGAGACCGCCTACGGCCTGTTTGGAATTTTTTAGAATCCTCAAATTTCAAAAGGAAAAAAAGATATGGTCAAATTTCAGTTTTTTTAAAAAAAATTGGTTAAATCTGGTCAAACTACTTATTCAAGAAGTATTAATGTTACTACATAATTATTCAAGAATATTAGTGTTACTAAATAATTATTTCAATTTTTTGAATTTTGGTCAAATCTGGTCAAACTATGGTCAAACTTATTCAAGAAATATTAGCGTTACTAAATAATTACTGTTTTTTTAGAATAATAGTTTCAAACTCAAACGGTGAAATGTGTGACTTCATGCTCAAGCTAAACTCCTAAGGGTTAATAGGATTAACATCTTACTCTTGTCAGGAAAACAACAAGTGCAGACTTGGAAACGAAGGAGAATAGAACCCGAAAGTTAAGTGTGCTCGGGCTAGAGTAGTGAGAGGGATGGGTGACCGGTCGAGAAGTTAGATGATTTGGAATGAGTGATCCACACTTGAGCAGTTAAGAGAGGTGATTAGAGACTAATTCATCAAATAATTTAGAAAAATTAAAAATCAAAAAAATCAAAAAAAATTCCAAAATTTTCAAAAAAAAACCTTTAGTACCGGTTGGTAACACCAACCGGTACTAAAGGTCCCCCATACCAGGGCGTGAGCTCACGCCACGTGGTGGCACTTTAGCGCCGGTTCGTGCCGAATCGGTACTAAAGGGGGGGGGGGGCTTTAGTGCCCACACTTTAGTGCCGGTTCCATAGCCGGCACTAAAGGCCCTTACAAACCAGTTTTAAAGCTCCGTTTTCTACTAGTGAATCATACCATAGGCTAGCTTCTAGGGTTTAGCCTCTCTGATCCCATGGTAGATCTACTCTTGTAACACCCATATCTTCAATATTAATCAAGCAGGACGTAGGGTTTTACCTCCATCGAGAGGGCCCGAACCTGGGTAAAACTTCGTGTCCTTTGCCTCCTGTTACCATCCTACCTAGACGCACAGTTCGGGACCCCCTACCCGAGATCCACTGGTTTTGACACCGACATTGGTGCTTTCATTGAGAGTTCCTCTATGTCGTCGCCGTTAGGCTTGATGGCTCCTACTATCATCGATAGCGATGCAGTCCAGGGTGAGACTTTTCTCCCCGGACAGATCTTTGTATTCGGCGGCTTTGCACTGCGGGCTAATTCGCTTGGCCATCTGGAGCAGATTGAAAGCTACGCCCCTGGCCATCAGGTCAGATTTGGAAGTTTGAACTACACGACCAACATCCGCGGAGACTTGATCTTCGACGGATTCGAGCCGTAGCCGGGTGCGCCCCACTGTCGCGATGGGTATGACCTAGCTCTACAGCCGAACAGTACCCCAGAAGCCACGCCCGCATCAGCTCCGACCCTTAGTTCGGAGCCAACTCTGCCAATTGAGGACGGGTGGTTAGACACCACCTCAGGGCTTGCAGTCTCAACGGCGATGGAGCCAAACACCAACACAAATCTCCATGCAGCCCGTGACTCCAAGGTGTCGGACTCTCTTCCAGAAACCGAACCATCCGCGCCCCTGCCAATCGAATCCGATTGGGCGCCGATCATGGAATTCACCGCCGCAGATATCTTTCAGCACCCGCCCTTCGGCGACATTCTGAATTCACTAAGGTCTCTCTCTTTGTCAGGAGAGCCCTGGCCGGATTATGGCCAACAGGATTGGGATGCAGACGACAAAGAAATTCGACGCCCACCCACCACCCACTTTGTAGCCACTGTCGATGACTTAACCGACATGCTCGACTTCGACTCCGAAGACATCGACGGTATGGACGACGATGTAGGAGACGAACATGAACCAGCACCTATAGGGCGCTGGACGTCCACTTCATCATATGACGTATACATGGTGGACACACCAAAAGAAGACGACGACGAGGAACGGAAGGACGCACCGAAGGCTTGTTCCCTCAAGAAGCAGTCAAAGCGGCGGCGCAAGCGCCGCCCCAAATCCCGCCTCGCCAGAAATAACGATCACACAGACCCAGCGTTGGAGCAGGGCGAACCACTGCCGGACCACGGCAATACGGAGAATCAAACCGAACAAACCAATTCTGTCAAAGATAATAGTCCGGACGACACAACGCCGGACAGGCACCCGGAGCAGCAGAATGCCCGTCAAAGGCTTGTTGCCACCGCGAGGAGTCTAAAAAAGCAGAAGCAAAGGCTCAAGGCCGCGCAGGACACACTCCAAATCAGATGGAGTAAAGTACTCAACACAGCAGCGAAGTACGGTGACAATCGCCCCACCAAGAGCTACCCAAAGCGGAAGTTGCTACCTGAATTCGATGAGGAGGCCTCAGACCCCTCACAACCAAAAATCAAAACAGCCACCTGGCCGGATAGACGACCTCACGGCCAACATAGAGCGGCAAACAATGCCACTCACAAGAAAATACGCGATTCACGCGGGGGCTTGCATCAAAAGGACAGCGCAACCAGATCCATCTATGGACCACGCAAGCACGCCCCAGCATACGATATAACATCCGAACAACGCGGTACACCCAGATACAGGGGTGCCGCACACCCCCTATGTTTCACCGATGAGGTGCTGGATCATGAATTTCTAGAGGGATTCAAACCTGTAAACATAGAGGCATACGATGGAACAACAGACCCTGGGGTCTGGATCGAGGACTATATCCTCCACATCCATATGGCTCGAGGAGATGATCTCCATGCCATCAAGTACTTACCACTCAAACTCAAAGGGCCATCCCATCACTGGCTCAAAGGCCTCCCCGAAAACTCCATTGGAAGCTGGGCAGAGCTCGAAGACGCTTTTCGGGCAAACTTTCAAGGGACTTATGTCCGACCTCCGGATGCGGATGATTTGAGTCATATAACTCAACAGCCCGGAGAGTCAGCCCAAAAGCTTTGGAACAAGTTTCTTACTAAAAAGAACCAAATTGTCGACTGTCCGGACGCCGAAGCCTTGGCAGCTTTTAAGCACAGCGTCCGTGACAAATGGCTTGCCCGACACCTCGGCCAAGAAAAGCCGAGAACGATGGCAGCATTAACAAGCCTCATGACCCGCTTTTGCGTGGGTGAGGATAGCTGGCTAGCCAGATGCAGCACCAGCGACCCCAGTACATCCGAAGTTAGAGATGGAAACGGGAAATCACGGCGCAACAGCAATAACAAACACCGGAACAAAGGAGACAGCACGAAGAACATGGCAGTAAACGCCGGATTCAAAAGCTCTCGGCCAGGTCAGAAGCCGCCCTCTAAAGGCGCGAGAGACGAACTGTCCAGCCTAAATAAAATTCTGGACCAAATATGTCAGGTCCATAGCACCCCTGGCAAACCAGCCAATCATACCCACAGAGAATGTTGGGTCTTCAAGCAGTCCGGCAAGCTCAACGTCGTACACAAGGGGGAGGATACACCAAGCGAAGATGAGGATGAGCCTCTCAAGGGAGACGCTAGGGAACAAAAGAAATTTCCACCAAAAGTCAAAACGGTAAACGTGTTGCACGTGATCAATGGAAGAAACAAAACGGCACTCCCAGAAAAATACGCCCGAAGGCCTGTCACTGCGGAGTCCTGCCACTGGTCGTCTCAACCGATCATTTTTGACCATCGTGATTACTCAGCAAGTATCCGGCGTGCAGGATGGGCTGCCCTGGTATTAGACCCAATAATTGACGAATACCGCTTCGCACGAGTCCTGATGGACGGTGGCAGCAGTCTAAATCTGATATACCAAGATACAATCCGCGAAATGGGGATAGACCCAACAAAAATTCACCATAGCAATATTACCTTTAAAGGAGTAACGCCGGGCCCAGGGGCTCGTTGCACGGGCTCCCTGCTACTAAAAGTTATATTCGGCTTCCCCGATAACTTCCGTAGCGAACATCTAACCTTCCACATCGCTCCGTTCCAAAGTGGCTATCAAGCACTACTCGGACGCGAAGCTTTCGCTCGCTTTAATGCAATACCACACTACGCTTCCCTCACACTCAAGATGCCCGGTCCACATGGCATCATTACAGTGAATGGAAATATTAAGCGATTTCTGCCTGCCGAAGAGCATGCGGCTGCCTTGACAGCCGCACACTAAAAACGGCCTCACCAACTAAAACATTTAGCAAGTCATCACGACCTCGGACACGGTTAGACGAGTCCGGTGCAGCCATATGCAATTTATACCGGATCAATGATCACACCCTATTACAAATACAAGGGGCTCAGCGTGCGTAGACAAGTGGCAATTCTTACTCACCTTGAATTATACATGGTTTATTTAAAAACTATCTTTTTGCACGACAGCTTTTTTACCTAAGCTCCTCTCTTTTACAGATAATCATCGTGCTACACCCGTCCAGGATACGGCACAACGGAGACACAGGCGCAAACGTGCAGCAGGGACCCGCTCCAAGGATTCTTTTTAGATTAAGACCCTGCGTAAACCTTTTTTACTGTCTCTTGTTGATACATATCCACCGAATTCTCAACACAATTGAGAAGGATGCTGATGTCTTGGCATGTGGCCATTTCAGAATAATGCACGTACCTAGACACAAGGGGCTTCTTACAAGCGGCACTATCTCGGCCCGGTTTATACCATAAAGACCAAATACCTTAGGGAGTGTTCGGCGTCGCGAGTTCGGCCTTATATGCATCAGCTCCAAATCATTGTCTTTGGTCAAATGTTGGGTTTGCCCGGCTCCTGTGTTTTGGTGCCTTACGTTCCGCTTTACCGGCTAAGGTAGCACCAGGAGAACTACTGCGATTGTGCCCTAGTTCATCTAGACGAGCGCCTCAGTAGAGAAAGCCGAAAACTGACTATCATGATATAGCGTGAGACTAGTCAACCACTCGATGACCTACCGGAATGTTAGAATTCCTCCGCCTTAACGAAGGGACGTTTTCCGGCCAGGCATATACGCACCCCGTGATAGGGAGAGTGCAGAGCCACTAGGGGCTATCTAGTAGCCCCACTGTCAAACTCCTATGGCTAAGTGAAAGTGTTAAAGCATTATAGTCCGGTTGCCTCGCTCGCTGCGCTATCACCTCCTTATCAGGACCAAGACGTTGGGTTAAGTGTGAACACGTGTTTTTTGCGAGCACCTCCGCATTATATGCGTGGGGGTGAAGCCGACGGCTGCAATCTTTCAGGTTATACACATGTATACATAAACGGCCGCACAGGAGGCATCATACTACTTTCAGGCAAAAGTATAAACATAGCCTTCTAAAAACTTCATAAAAGCATTATGTTTACAATGAGAATACATATCACTCAAACATAATATTTTTCGAGCACTGGGCCTCTATCAAACGAGCACCCTCGAGAACTTCCTCGAAATAGTGTTCGGCAGCCACACGGCCTATGGCCGAACCCTGCGCCGCAACAGTGGTAGCGTCCATAGCCGCCCAGTATGCTTTAACACGGGCAAGGGCCATCTGCGAGCCTTCTATGCACGCCGACCTTTTCATCGCATTAATGTGCGGCACCGCATCAAGGAACTACTGCACTAAGCTAAAATAGTTGTTCGGCTTAGGCCCTTCCGGCCATAGCTGATCCACAATAGACCTCATGGCGAGTCCGGACAACCTATTCAGTTCGGCCCATTCGGCTAGCTGGTCAGTCAATGAAAGCGGACGCTCTGGTATGTGGAATTGCGTCCAGAACAGCTTGTCCACTTCATGATCTGTCTGACCTTGGAAGTGCTTGGCCGCATCGGCAGCGCTCGCCGCCAAATCCATATATGCATCTGCCGAGCTCCACAGCCGATCCAGAGGGGCATACCGTGGATCTCCGAACTTCCTCCGCAACATGAAGGTTTTCCTAGCCGCAATATCCCCGGCTTCCCGCAGCTCCTCCTTCTTCGCTCTCATAGCAGAACGAGTGTCTTTGTCTGCCGCCGCGGCCTTCTCAAGGTCCGTTGCCTTTGCTCGATTTTCTTTCTCAAGGACCCGGCAACGGTCGGCAGTGTCTTTTAACTCTACGGCCATCTTAGCCATCTTCTCCTGGCTCCCGCAATGTCCGGCCTTCTCGGCTTTCAACTCTTCGGCTGCCTTCAAAGCAGCCGCATTACTAATCCTTGCTTGTTCCTTGGCTCGGGCAAGTTCCGCCCGCAAGGCTTCCACGGTGGCAGCTCCATCTGCAGTCACAACATATTAAAGATATTGGCATTATGCTGCTCTTACTATGTGGCATTCACCGGATGATAACACTTACCCTGTCCCTTGTCAAGCCTCTTGTTAACAAGCTCGATGTCGGCGTCTGCCGCATCCAGTTGCCGTTTTAATTGGGTAAACTCATTAGTCCGGCTAGCCATCGGAGCTTCCACCACCTGCACATAAAGGCAGTCTGGTTATTGCCTGGGAATACGATCCTCTGTTCGCCGCCGTTCTCGATGACAACCAGAGTCTCAGGGGCTACTATCTACACAGGGAACACCTAACATGTGCAGTACTATCACATATTATCTCACATACCTCAAAGCCTGTCAGTAGACTCATAAAGGCTTCATGTAATCCGCTTTCAGTGGACGAGATTCTCTCCATCACCGTACCCATCAACATATGGTGCTCTTCTGAGATGGCCGCTCGCCCCACCAACTCCCTCAGAGCGTCCGACCGCACACCAGGCGGTGCCGGACTCTTTCGTATGCTCTCTTCGGGAGCCGGACACTGGGGACTTCTGGGGTCTACGGGACTATCTTCTGGCCTCCGCGACAACACTTCGGGGTCGCTCGCTTCTGGAGCGGAGGAGTCCGGGGGAGGCGTTTCGCTCTCCATCATCTCCAGAAGAAGATCCCCCGAAGACGAACTCATTTGAGAGGGGCTGAGGCCCGAACTGCAAGATATATGCGGTGGTTGTTTTCTCAGAGGAAAAAGATAGCATACTCTTACTATTAAAATATTTTGGGATCACTTACGACTCGTTGGAGGGCTGATCCCCTCGTGGACTTTGTGCGGCAAAAGCACCCCCCAAGGCATGACCCTTTGTGGGAGACTTCTTCTCCCGTTTGGAGGCCTCGTCTTCCGGATCCTCGGAAGCAGTCCTTTTCCTCCCCCGGTTGTCCTCCTTCGTGGAAACGCTCGTTCCCTCGGTCGGAGCGGGTAGTGATGGGGGCCCGCGTTCGCCTGTATTATCCCCCTCGGTATCTTCCTTCAAGGGCTCCGGCCAAGGTGCAACCTTGAGCATCTTCTCCAATACTGGATTTTCCAAACCCTCGGGGAGGGGGGCCAAACACCGAATCATCTTCGCCTTCGTTAGCCAGTCCTGGTCAAAAGGCGAACTCTCAAAAATAACCTCGAATAAAAGACAGTGTGTTCGGCTAGAGGATTTCTTACTTGTTCGGTGGCGCGGTTACTGCTCAGGCCCACGTCCTCGGTGATATCCGGACATTCCACTTGAGGTCCGAAGAATGACTTGTACATCTCCTCGTGCGTCAGGCCGAGGAAACCTTGAATGGCTTGTGGTCCCTCTGGGTTGAACTCCCACAAGCGCAGGGGCCGGCGTTTGCAAGGCTGGACTTGGCGAACCAGCATAACTTGTATTACCGCAACCAAATTGAAATCTCCTTTGAAGAGATCTCGGATGCGGCTTTGCAGTATAGGCACGTCCTTAGCTGGACCCCAGCTCAGACCCCTGCTAATCCATGACATCAGTTGTGGTGGGGGGCCCGAGCGAAAAGCGGGAGCAGCCGCCCATTTGGCACTTCTGGGAGCCGTGACATAAAACCACTCCCGTTGCCATAATTCGGGCACCTCTGGAAAGGAACCTCTTGGCCATGGAGCCCCTGCCATCTTGCCTATTGATGCACCTCCGCACGCTGCTTGTTGCCCCTCAATCATCTTCGGTTTTACTTCAAAGGTCTTGAGCCACAGGCCAAAGTGAGGGGTAACGCGGAGGAAGGCCTCACACATGACAATAAATGTCGTGATGTGGAGAAAGGAGTCCGGGGCTAAATCGTGGAAATCTAACCCGTAATAGAACATCAAGCCCCTAACGAAAGGATCCAGAGTGAGGCATAGACCTCGGAGGAAGTGGGAGATGGACACAACGTTCTCGTTGGGTTCGGGAGTAGGGACGACCTACCCTCGAGCAGGCAGCCGATGCGAAACCTCGGCGGTCAGATATCTGGCCTCCCTCAACTTCTTAATGTCCTCTTCCGTAACGGAGGAGGGCGTCCATCGGCCTTGAAGGCTGGATCCGGACATGGTTGAAGATCCGGAGCATCTGACCTGGGCTTTGGGTGTTAGAACTCGAGGCGGGGGAAGGGTTTGATTGAGCATGGGAGGGAAAAAGCGAAAACCTTGTCCCCTTATAAAGAGGGTGAATATCAAGCGTCCTCTCCGTAGCCGTTTAGGACTTACCTATAATCTAGGAGTCCTAGACACGGTTGGGTTACCCACGAACCGCATTAATGAGAATCCCATAATTAGGGGAACACGATCTCCGCTTCAGCAAGACGTGTCACGAAACCGCCTCGCGTTATGAGTGGATCTGGTTAAAAGAAACGGTTCAAATAATCACCGGGCCATGACGTAACGTCATGTTGCCAAAACAAGCTAGCGGATTAGATCTGCGAAAGCATTATTCTCTCTACGGTGAAATGTGGAACTTATTTTGCAGGGTCGGACACTATCCTCGTATTCAAATTCTTCTGTGATGTATTCGGAGAAGGAACCCGCCTTGCAATGCCGAAGACAACTGCGCGCCGGACTCATCGTCATTGAAGCCTGGTTCAGGGGCTACTGTGGGAGTCCTGGATTAGGGGGTCTCCGGACAGCCGGACTATCTCCATTGGCCGGACTGTTAGACTATGAAGATACAAGATTGAAGACTTCGTCTTGTGTCCGGATGGGACTCTACTTGGAGTGGAAGGCAAGATAGGCAATACGTATATGGATATCTCCTCCTTTGTAACCGACCTTGTGTAACCCTAACCCTCTCCGGTGTCTATATAAACCGAAGGGTTTTAGTCCATAGGACAACAATCACAACATACAATCATACCATAGGCTAGCTTGTACGGTTTAGCCTCTCTGATCTCGTGGTAGATCTACTCTTGTAACACCCATATCTTCAATATTAATCAAGCAGGACGTAGGGTTTTACCTCCATCAAGAGGGCCCGAACCTGGGTAAAACTTCGTGTCCCTTGCCTCCTGTTACCATCTTGCCTAGACGCACAGTTCGGGACCCCCTACCCGAGATCCGCCGGTTTTGACACCGACAGGTCTATACCCATTTTGTGCACCGTGTCCTAATAAAGCAGGTTCAGGCTGCTGCCGCCATCCATAAGGACTCGAGTGAGGTGAAATCCATCAATGATTGGGTCTAGGACCAGTGTGGCAAATCCGCCATGACAGATACTAGTGGGGTGGTCCCTGCGATCGAAGGTGAACGGACAAGAGGACCATGGGTTGAACTTTGGGGCGACTGGCTTCAACGCATATACGTCCCTGAGCGCATGCTTCCGCTCCCTCTTGGGGATGTTGGTTGCGTATATCATGTTCACCGTCCGCACTTGTGCGGGGAACCTCTTCTGTCCTCCGGTATTCGGCTACCAGGGCTCCTCCTCGTCATCGCTATGTGGCCCCTTATCTTTGTTTTTGGCAATTAACTTACCGGCCTGCCTGAACACCCAACAATCCCTGTTGGTGTGGTTGGCTGGCTTGTCGGGGGTGCCGTGTATTTGATACGAGCGATCGAGTATATGGTCCAAACTGGACGGGCCCGGATTGCTTCTTTTGAATGGCTTTTTCCGCTGACCGGGTTTAGAGCCTTTGAATCCAGCATTGACTACCATATCCTCGGTATTGTCGCTGTTAATGCGGCGCTTATGTTTGTTGTGACGTGGCCTGCTATTGCCGTCCTTAGTATCCAAAGTACCATGGTTCTTTGATATGTTATTACTACGAGCCAGCCAGCGGTCTTCCCCCGCACAAAAGCGGGTCATGAGTGTCGTGAGGGCTGCCATAGATTTTGGCTTTTCCTGACCAAGGTGTCCGGCTAGCCACTCGTCGCGGATGTTGTGCTTGAAAGCTGCTAGAGCCTCTGCATCCGGACATTCGACGATTTGATTTTTCTTTGTTATGAACCGTGTCCAGAATTGCCTGGCCGATTCCTCTGGCTGCTAAATTATGTGGCTCAAGTCATCGGCATCTGGTGGTTGCACATAAGTGCCCTGAAAGTTGTCGAGGAATGCGGCTTCCAGATCCTCCCAACAACCAATGGACTCTGCTGGCAAGCTATTGAGCCAATGCCGAGCTGGTCCTTTGAGTTTGAGTGGGAGGTATTTAATGGCGTGTAGATCATCACCACGTGCCATGTGGATATGCAAGAGGAAATCCTCGATCCATACCGCAGGATCTGTTGTGCCGTCGTATGATTCTATATTTACGGGTTTGAAACCCTCTGGGATTTGATGATCCATTACTTCGTCTGTGAAGCATAAGGGGTGTGCGGCACCTCTGTACTGGGCTATATCGCGATGCCGCTCCAATGAGTCTTGCCCGCTGTGTTCGGCCCGACCGGATTTACTTTTACTGTATCCGGCATGACGTTTATCGTCTCGCATAGTGGTGCGCCCTCGTGATCCGTAGATCGATCTTGCATGTTTTGCTTTGTCCTCCAATACGTCTTGTAGGTCTAGCGTATTCCCCATGCCTTTTTATTTGAATGGCGTCGGGGTGCAGGCTGAGCTTTTGGCTGGAATGCCTCTCTGTCGCGGCCACGGGGTGGCCGTTCAGCCGCATCATACGCTTCTTCCTCCAGTCGGGGTAGCAACCTGCATTTTGGGTAACTCTTGGAGGGGCGTTCGAGTTTATATTCCTCGGCCGCCAGGACTTCAGTCCATCTGTCAGCTAGCAGATCTTGATCAGCTTGAAGCTGCTGCTACTTTTTCTTAAGGCTATTTGCCGTGGCTATAAGCCGACGCTTGAAGCGCTCTTGTTCGACGGGATCCTCTGGCACGACGAATTCGTCATCGTCGAGGCTTGCCTCGTCTTCGGAGGGGGCATGTAATTATGATCCTCCGCCTCTCGATCTGTCGCTCTCTCTGGAGGGCTGGCCTCTCCATCCTCCTGTCCTAGATCGTGCTGGAGGGGATTGTTGCCATCTTCGGCACTATCCGGAGTGTTATTATCTCCTGTGCCGGTATCACCACTTTTGCTTTGGCGGGACTTAGAGCGGCGCCGCTGACGTCGGCGCTTGGTTTGCTTCTTGGAGGGGTCATCCTCCGTTTTCTCGTCGCTATTGCCTTCTTTGGGTGTGTCCACCATGTATATATCGTATGATGAGGTCGCTTTCTAGTGCCCTATAGGCGCTGGTTCCTGTTCGTCTCCTGCGTCATCGTCCATACCGTCGATGTCTTCGGAGTTGAAGTCGAGCATGTTGGTCAAATCATTGACAGTGGCTATGAAGTGGGTGGTGGGTGGGCGTCGAATTTCTTCGTCGTCCGCATCCCAATCCTGCCGGTCATAATCCGGCCAGGACTCTCCTGACAAAGAGAGAGACCTTAGTGAATTCAGTATGTTGCCGAAGGGCGAGTGCTGAAAGATATCCGCAACCTTGAACTCTATGATCGGTGCCCAATCGGATTCGATTGGCAGGGGCGCGGATGGTTCAGAGTTCAGAGGAGAGTCCGGCAATGTGGAGTCACGGGCCTCGCGAAGGATAAGGTTGGTGTTTGGCTCGATCGCCGTTGAGGCTGCAGCCTCTGCGGCGGGGTCTAGCCAACCACCCTCGGTCGGCGCAGTTGGCTCCAAATTGAAGGTCGGAGCGGATGCAGGTGCGGCCTTCAGGGCACTGTTCGGCGGCAGAGCTAAATCATGCCCATCGTGATAGTGCGGCGCACCCGGCAAGGGCTCGAATCCGTCGAAGATCAAGTCTCCGCGGATATCGGCCGTGTAGTTTAAGCTGACCTGATGGCCAGGGGCGTAGCTTTCAATCTGTTCCAGATGGCCAAGCGAGTTGGCCCACAGTGCGAAGCCGCCGAACACAAAGATCTGTCCGGGGAGAAAAGTCTCACCCTGGACTGCATCGCTATCGATGATCGTAGGAGCCATCAAGCTTAACGGCGACGACATAGAGGAACTCTCAATGAAAGCACCAATGTCGGTGTCAAAACCGGCAGATCTCGGGTAGGGGGTCCTGAACTATGCGTCTAAGGGGGATGGTAACAGGAGTCATGGGACACGATGTTTTACCCAGGTTCGGGCCCTCTTGATGGAGGTAAAACCCTACGTCCTGCTTGATTTATTCTTGATGATATGGGTATTACAAGAGTTGATCTACCACGAGATCGGAGAGGCTAAACCCTAGAAGCTAGCCTATAGTGTGATTGTACGTTATTGTCCTATGGACTAAAACCCTCCGGTTTATATAGACACCGGAGAGGGTTAGGGTTACACAAGATCGGTTACAAAGGAGGAGATATCCGTATCCGTACTACCTAGCTTGCCTTCCACGCCAAGTAGAGTCCCATCCGGACACGAGACGAAGTCGTCAATCTTATATCTTCATAGTCCAACAGTCCGGCAAAAGGATATAGTCCGGCTGTCCGGAGACCCCCTAATCCAGGACCCCCTCAAGGAGCTTTAGCCGTCACAGGCAAGCTTCGTAAGGAAATAATGGACCTCAAGAAGCAAGTCAATAAGCTCAAGGAAGAGAATTGTATCCTGAGGGGCATCATCGCCAGGAATATCACATTACCACCTACGAAGAAAGAGACATAAACACATGGGTATGGGCACTCCCCTTGGCAACTGCCAAGCTTGGGGGAGTGCCCCGGTATTGTATCATCATCACACTTTTATCTTTACCGTTTTTTATTTTGATCCCTTTGGTAATATCTTTATCTAGTAGAATAAAGTTTCAGTATGTTCTAGTTTTGAGTTTTGCTTTATGATCCTTCTATGTAATCGAGTCCGTGAGCTATATATAATAAAGATTAATGTTGAGTCAAGGGCTTGATTATCTTGCTATGATCTTGAGGGAATTAAATAAAAGAGAAAGAATAAAAAGAATTAAAGAGATCATATGGATCTTATGGAGAGTAATGACTTCACATATAAAAAGTATGATGAACAAAAATTGTTGAGAGTTGACAAGCATAGTTTTGGTCATCGTTGCAATTAATAGGAAGTAATAAAGAAAGAGAGGTTTTCACATATAAATATACTATATTGGACATCTTCTATGATTGTGACCACTCATTAAAATATGACATGCTAAAAGGTTGATGTTGGACAAGGATGACAACGTAATGGGTTATGTTTTCGTACATCTGAAATAAATTATATTTTCATGGATCATCCAAAATTTTGAGCTTGCCTTTCCCTCTCATGCAAGCCAAATTATTTGCACCAAGTAGAGATACTACTTGTGCTTCCAAATATCCTTAAACCCAGTTTTGCCATGAGAGTCCACTATATCAACCTATGGATTGAGTAAGATCCTTCAAGTAAGTTGTCATTGTTGCAAGCAATAAAAATTGCTCTCTAAATATGTATGATTTATTAGTGCGGAGAAAATAAGCTTTATACGATCTTGTGATGTGGAAGAAATAAAAGCGACGGACTGCATAATAAAGGTCCATATCACAAGTGATAATATAAAGTGACATTCTTTTGCATTAAGATTTCGTGCATCCAACCATAAAAGCACATGACAACCTCTGCTTCCCTCTGCGAAGGGCCTATCTTTTATTCTTGTCTTATACTTCATACAAGAGTCAGGCTGATCTTCACCTTTCCTTTTTACATTTTATCCTTTGGCAAGCACAATGTGTTGGAAAGATCCTGATATATATAGCTAATTGGATGTGAGTTCTCATGAACTATTATCGTTGACATTACCCTTGAGGTAAAAAGTTGGGAGGCAAAACTATAAGCCCCTATCTTTCTCTGTGTCTGATTAAAACTTCATACCCATAAGTATTGCGTGAGTGTTAGCAATTGTGAAAGACTAAATGATAGTTGAGTATGTGGGCTTGCTGAAAAGCTCTTATATTGACTCTTTCTGATGTTATGATAAATTCAATTGCTTCAATGACTGAGATTATAGTTTGTTAGTTCTCAATGAAGTTTATGATTCATACTTGAAATTGTGAATGAATTGTTACTTTAGCATAAGAAATCATATGGCAATATATATATATATATATATTGTTGTTCTAAGAATGATCATGATGCCCTCATGTCCGTATTTTATTTTTATCGGCACCTCTGTCTCTAAACATGTGGTCATATTTTTTGACATCGGCTTCCGCTTGAGGACAAGCGAGGTCTAAGCTTGGGGGAGTTGATACGTCCATTTTCCATCAAGATTTTATATTGATATTTATTGCATTATGGGCTGTTATTACACCATATGTCACAATACTTATGCCTATTCTCTCTTATTATACAAGGTTTACATGAAGAGGGGGAATGCCGACAGTTGGAATTCTGGGCTGGAAAAGGAGCAAATATTAGAGACCTATTCTGCACATCTCCAAAAGTCCTGAAATTTCACGGGAGCACGTTTCAGAATATATAAAAATATTGGGTGAAAGAAGTACCAGAGGGGGCCACCCACCATCCACGAGGGTGGGTGCGCGCCCTACCCCCCTGGGCGTGCCCCCTGCCTCGTGGGCCCTCTAGCAGCCCTCTGATGCCCATCTTCTGCTATATGAGGTCTTTCGTCCAGGAAAAAATCATAAGCTAGCTCATGGGACGAAACTCCGCCGCCACGAGGCGGAACCTTGGCGGAACCAATCTAGGGCTCCGGCGGAGCTATTCTGCCGGGGAAACTTCCCTCCGGGAGGGGGAAATCATCACCATCGATCCTCTCATCGGGAGGGGGTCAATCTCCATCAACAGCTTCTCCAGCACCATCTCATTTCAAACCCTAGTTCATCTCTTGTATCCAATCTTTGTCCCAAAGCCTCGGATTGGTACATGTGGGTTGCTAGTAGTGTTGATTACTCCTTGTAGTTGATGCTAGTTGGTTTATTCGGTGGAAGATCATGTGTTCAAATCCTTTATGCATATTAATACCCCTCTGATTATGAACATGAACATGATTTGTGAGTAGTTACGTTTGTTCCTGAGGACATGGGAGAAGTCTTGCTATAAATAGTCATGTGAATTTGGTATTCGTTTGATATTTTGATGAGATGTATGTTGTGTTTCCTCTAGTGGTGTCATGTGAACGTCGACTACATGACACTTCACCATTGTTTTATCCTAGAGGAAGGCATTGGAAATTATATAGTAGATGATGGGTTGCTAGAGTGACAGAAGCTTAAACCCTAGTTTATGCGTTGCTTCGTAAGGGGTGATTTGGATCCATATGTTTCATGCTATGGTTAGGTTTACCTTAATATTTCTTTTGTAGTTGCGGATGCTTGCAAGAGGGGTTAATCATAAGTGGGATGCTTCTCCAAGGAAGGGAAGTACCCAAGCACCGGTCCACCCACATATCAAATTATCAAAGTACCGAACGCGAATCATATGAGCGTGATGAAAACTAGCTTGACGATAATTCCCATGTGTCCTCGGGAGCGCTTTCCTTTATATAAGAGTTTGTCCAGGCTTTTCCTTTGCTACAAAAAGGATTGGGCCATCTTGCTGCACCTTATTTACTTTATTTACTTGTTACCCATTACAAATTATATTATCACAAAACTATATGTTACCGATAATTTCAGTGCTTGTAGAGAATACCTTACTGAAAACTGCTTATCATTTCCTTCTGCTCCTCGTTGGGTTCGACACTCTTACTTATCGAAAGGACTACGATAGATCCCCTACACTTGTGGGTCATCACGGGGCACTATACTTTGTGTGATAAACACGGTGTAGTATGGAACATGGTTTAGATTAGTAATATATAGTTAGTACATCAAATGTACTATTATTTGGAATCAACATCGAGTGTATTCAAAAAATTGAATTCGAGTTCATATAGTACACATAGTTCATATCTATGTCTATAGTAATCATGTGGTGTGTTGTTAAGGTAATACACGAATGATGGTTGAAGTTGGCAACAATCATGATTATAGATTCTTATTGAAATAGAGAAACGAATTCAAATTTAGTTCAAATTGCAGCGGTATTATAGACATTTGGAATGCACTAACATGTTGGTATGAGTAGGTTACATGCATTATACAGCCAACGAAAAATATTAATTGGACATAACATGTTGGTATGAGTAGCTTTGAATAGCATTTGTATAGTAAAACGGGACAATAATCTCTCTTTGCGTGGTGTGAATAGTTTTGTTTTTTTTGTTTTTTTCGTTGAGGGAAGTGTGAATTGATTTGGTACGTACAAGTACAATATTACACGTTAGGCTTGTCCCTAGAATTCAACCCGCGCCTTGTTATATCCCGAAAATTCAGATATCGTGCTCCCAAAACTGGCGCCTTCACAACCCGCACCTTGCTATCCCGAAATTACAACACGCGCGAAAACTCCCTCCAGCTGCCAAATCCCGACACACGAAATCCCCCTTCTAGCCCTGAGCCGAAAGGGCCACTAGTTCAAATAGGTGGAGGTACTTTTGTAACACACCCTACATTTTGGACAAGCGCGTCCCTAAGTCATGGTCCCCCCCTCCCATCGCCTCCTTTTCCCCATTTGAAATCCCAGGCCGCCATAACCTCTTCGCTCCAGCCGTGAAACCCCACCCTCCTCCGTCCTCCACCTCACCGTTGCCCAAACGGAGCCTCTTCCCCGACGACATCGTCCACCGCAATATCTCGACGTCCCTCATCCACCTCCCCGGATGAGGATCCGTCATCCATCTTGTTGTCCCGTTGGTTCAGCCACCCCGTCCTCCACCTCCAAGGAGCTGCTCCGATGATCGCCTCGTCTATCGTGGCTGCTCCATCCCCACAGCACCGCCTTAACTTGCTCCACCGGAACTGCAACACCTCACCGACTCCTTGGACGAAGCCGAGGCCTACTCGGCGCCACCAAAGAGGTTGTACACTCATCGCATCGCACCTTCTCCTTAACTTGACCTCTCGGTGCCAACGGTGCTCCATCCCACACCCCCATGGAGTGGCTACCTCAAAGCCGGCGCCGCAGGCGACATCTCCACGGCGGCTCTCCCCAAGTGCGAGGCCCCTTCGGCGGTGGCGACCATACCAGCCGGATTTGTTGCTTCTGCTCCGGCTCTTGCTCGCTCGTGGAGCTACTGCTACTCCGGCTCTCGCTCACATTGCTGCTGCTACTCCGGCTCTCGCTCGCTCACTCGCACCGCTGCAGCTACTCTTCCCCTCGCTCATGTTGCTGCTCTGCTCCGATTTAGCTACACTTTAGTCGACTTGATCGACTTTTGGGTCAGTCAATTTTCAGGGGGTGGGGGGGCTCACCGGAGTTAAGGAAGAACCACCCACAGCGGGAAGGGGGGCTCGCCGGAGAGGTGCCCCACTATCTATTTTAGGGTTCAGGGTGGGGGCGGTGGTCGTCGGCGGTGGGAGCACGGTGGTGGGGCGGTGACGTGGGGATCGCCGAAGAAAAAGTTCGGCGCGGGGGAGGGGGCTAGAGGGCTGGCGGGGGCGGCGAGGCGGCGCGGGGGCCGGTGGTTCGGCCGGTGGTGGATGGCGGCTCAGGGGGGTGCAGGTTGAAGATCAACTGCAGGCTCTCCCTAAACTACATGTGAAGTGCCTCTCTGCTACCATTGCATCCAGTTTCGACAGTAACATTCAGATTCCACAGTAAATTTTAGTTTCGACAGTTAAGTTCAGAGTCAACAGTTTTTACCTCATGTGTTGTAGTCGGGTGGTTTTTGGTGATGTAAATTTTACATCTATCACTTTTTGATAATGTATTTTACATCATCTGTTGGAGATGCTATTAGAATCTCACTTGAGATTAACGATGTCTGTCTTGTGTTGCTTCAGCCTTGATGTCTTACGGCTCACCGGAGCTGCTCCAATGACAGAACGATCCATCACAAGATAACAGTGCCCTGGACGCGGTCTACAGATTCCCCAGATCTTCCTCCACGCCTCCGACAGCCACCTCTGCCTCAGCTTCTTCAGCGACCAACCCAATGATGTTGAGGTCGACAAGGCTACAGCAAAGAGGTTGTACACTTGTTGCATCACTTATTACTCTACATTCATGTCGATCCATTAGGGCTATTTTGGTTCAACGAAAAAACATAGCAAGAGGAAATTTTCCTATGGCACTCTACTATTCAATTATTCATGCATTTTGTTGAAAGGAATGGAGCAAAACATCCACATGGACCTACTTTTCAAAATCCTATGCATGAAAACAAGACCAAGTGCATTAGTGGCAGAATAACATTCTAACTGTACACGCTTTCATATGTTTTCACTTTATTTTGGCCATGTTTCTTTGCATTCCTCTGCTCTTCCAATTCCTATGAACCAAACACCCAAGTTGACAGAAATCCTGTGTTAACAAATGCTTGGTTTACCATGTGCATTCCTATCCTATTCCGGTGTTTTTCCTATCCCTGCGTTTTTAGAATCATGCAAGCCAAATGAGCCCTTACAAAATTATTTCAGTTACAGGTAGGTGTCGAAGAAAACTTTGTGTGGTTTGTCCTGCTCCTGCCGTGACGTCGTCCACCTCACCTGAGCTGCTCCGTCGATAGAAACATCCACCAAACCAAAAATCACGACTCCTGACCGTCTTTCGCCGCCTCAGATCTCCTTCCCTACCGCCGGCACCCACCGCAATGGCATCACCATCATCGACTCAGTAGATGAACCTGAGGAGTACACGGGTCCACAAGAGAGGTCGCACTCTTTTGTTTCTGCTTATGTTATGCAATTCTTAAAATTACCTGCTACTTTATCATCATGTTCACCTCTTAGACTCCAAGTCAAGTCCAAATTAATGTTCAAACTTGAGTTCTAAATTAGTTGTGGGGCACATATCGAGGCAGCAACGAATAGTATCTCTGTCTAATATCTGGTTCACCTAGGGTATGCCTATGTTGTTCATCTTGGGTGGGAAACAAATAGTAAAGCAATCCTCGTCTGTCTTTTTAATATATTAAAGCAATCATCAACCTGCTATCATTATTTTTGGATCCATCCACTTGTTTTTACCATCACTCTAGATTTCTGCATGCTCTCCTTACATAATCTCACCATTTTTTCGTATGCATGTCAGATATTATACACAGTCATGCTGAACATGTAGAGAAAAAGAGAAGAGTTTTGCGTGGCAATACAATGTCATGCAGACATCGCTCAATGGTGGGCTCAATGGCAAACCCTCCCCCCTCTCCAGATTGTAATCCAAAGGAAGATGTATGGTCTGTGGCGGATTCAGACGCAGTTGACCACTCCTATTTACCCCCCCCCCAAGGTGTTTTCTCTACCTTAGCATGATGGTGCTAGTCATATCATGCATATGTTGCCTTGAAGTGCCTACTTTTGACATCATATATGTCATCTGCTTAGTTTAGACATGTTCTGTTATGCCACCTGTTTAGTTTCTATATCATATATGGGAATTATGCAGTCTCATTTCTTTTAGCCAGTTGTGGGAGTCCTAGATTAGGGGGTCTCCGGACAGCTGGACTATCTCCATTGGTCGGACTGTTAGACTATGAAGATACAAGATTGAAGACTTCGTCTCGTGTCCGGATGGGACTCTACTTGGCGTGGAAGGCAAGCTAGGCAATACGAATATGGATATCTCCTCCTTTGTAACTGACCTTGTGTAACCCTAACCCTCTCCGGTGTCTATATAAACCAAAGGGTTTTAGTCCGTAGGACAACAATCACAACATACAATCATACCATAGGCTAGCTTCTAGGGTTTAGCCTCTCTGATCTCGTGGTAGATCTACTCTTGTACTACCCATATCATCAATATTAATCAAGAAGGACGTAGGGTTTTACCTCCATCGAGAGGGCCCGAACCTGGGTAAAACTTTGTGTCCCCTTCCTCATGTTACCATCCGGCCTGGACGCACAGTTCGGGACCCCCTGTCCGAGATCCGCCGGTTTTGACACCGATATTGGTGCTTTCATTGAGAGTTCCTCTGTGTCGTCGCTGTCAGGCTTGATGGCTCCTACTATCATCGATAGCGATGCGGTCCAGGGTGAGACTTTTCTCCCTGGACAGATCTTCGTATTCGGCGGCTTTGCATTGCGGGCTAATTCTCTTGGCCATTTGGAGCAGATTGAAAGCTACGCCCCTAGCCATCAGGTCAGATTTGGAAGTTTGAACTACACGGTCGACATCCGCGGAGACTTGATCTTCGACGGATTCGAGCCACAGCAGGGCACGCCACACTGTCGCGATGGGTATGACCTAGCTCTGCCGCCGAACAGTACCCCAGAGGCCGCGCCCGCATCTACTCCGACCCTTAGCTCGAAGCCAACTGCGCTAATCGAGGACGGGTGGTTAGACACCGCCTCAGGGGCTGCAGTCTCAACGGCGATCGAGCCAAACTCCAGCATAATCCTCTGCGCAGCCCGTGACACCAAGGTGCCGGACTCTTTTTCTGACTCCGAACCGCCCGCGCCCCTGCCAATCGAATCCGATTGGGCGCCGATTATGGAATTCACCGCCGCATATATCTTTCAGCACTCGCCCTTTGGCGACATTCTGAATTCACTAAGGTCCCTCTCTTTGTCAGGAGAGCCCTGGCCAGATTATGGCCAACAGGATTGGGATGCGGACAATGAATAAATTCGACGCCCACCCACCACCCACTTCGTAGCCACTGTCGATGATTTAACCGACATGCTCGACTTCGACTCCGAAGACATCGACAGTATGACGATGATGTAGGAGACGAATATGAACCAGCACCTATAGAGCACTGGAAAGCCACCTCGTCATATGACATATACATGGTGGATACACCCAATGAAGGCAATGGCGGCGAGATAACGGAGGATGACCCCTCCAAGAAGCAACCCAAGCACAAGTGGTGATACCGGCACAGGAGATAATAATACTCCGGACAGTGAAGAAGACAACAACAATCCCCTCCAGCAAGACTTAGAGCAGGAGGATGAAGGAGCCAGCTCTCATGAGAGAGCGGCAGATGGAGAGGAAGAGGATGACAATTACATCCCCCCTCCGAAGACGAGGCAAGCCTCGGCGATGATGAATTCGCCGTCCCAGAGGATCCCGTCGAACAAGAGCGCTTCAAGCGCCGGCTTCTGGCCACGGCAAATAGCCTGAAGAAAAAGCAGCAGCAGCTTCAAGCTGATCAAGATCTGCTAGCTGACAAATGAACTGAAGTCCTCGCGGCCGAGGAATATAAACTCGAGCGCCCCTCCAAGAGTTACCCAAGGCGCAGGTTACTACCCCGACTAGAGGAAGAAGCGTACGACACGGCTGATCGGCCACCTCGTGGCCGCGATAGAGAGGCATTCCAGCCAAAAACTCAGCCTCCACCCCAACGCCATTCAAATAAAAAGGCATGGGGAGATACGCTAGACCTGCGAGACATGCTGGAGGACAAGGCAAAACATTCAAGATTTATCTACGGATCACGAGGGCGCATCACTCTGCGAGACGACAAACGTCACGCCGGATACAGTAAAAGCAAACCCGGCCGGGCCGAACACAGCGGGCAAGACTCATTCAAGCTGCGTCGAGATATAGCCCAATACAGAGGCGCCGCACACCCCTTATGCTTCACAGACGAAGTAATGGAACATCAATTCCCAGAAGGTTTCAAACTTGTAAACATTGAATCATACAACGGCACAACAGATCCTGCGGTATGGATTGAGGACTTCCTCCTCCACATCCACATGGTCGGTGGTGATGACTTACACGCCATCAAATACCTCCCACTAAAGCTCAAAGAACCAGTGCAGCATTGCCTTAACAGCTTGCCAGCGAACTCCATTAGCTATTGGGAAGATCTAGAAGCCGCATTCCTCGACAACTTTCAGGGCACTTATGTGCGACCACCAGACGCCGATGATTTGAGCCACATAATTCAGCAGCCAGAAGAGTCAGCCAGGCAATTCTGGACTCGGTTCCTTACAAAGAAAAATCAAATCGTCGACTGTTCGGATGCGGAGGCCTTAGCGGCTTTCAAGCACAACATCCAAGATGAGTGGCTAGCCCGACACCTTGGTCAGGAAAAGCCGAAATCTATGGCAGCTCTCACGATGCTCATGACCCGCTTTTGTGCGGGAGAAGACAGCTGGCTGGCTCGCAGTAATAACATATCAAAAAACCATGGTACCTTAGATACCAAGGACGGCAACAGTAGGTCACGTCGCAACAAGCATAAGCGCCGCATTAACAGCGAAAGTACTGAGGATACGGCAGTCAATGCCGGATTCAAAGGCTCTAAACCCGGTCAGCGGAAAAAGCCATTCAAACAAAGTACGCCGTGTCCGTCCAGCTTGGACCGAATACTCGATCGCTCGTGTCAAATACACGGCACCCCAGACAAGCCAGCCAATCACACCAATAGGGATTGTTGGGTGTTCAAGCAGGCCGGCAAGTTAATTGCTGAAAACAAGGACAAGGGGCCGCATAGTGATGACGAGGAGGAGCCCCAGCAGCCGCACACTAGAGGACAGAAGAGGTTTCCCCCGCAAGTGCGGATGGTGAACATGATATACGCAACTCACATCCCCAAGATGGAGCGGAAGCGTGCGCTCAGGGACGTATATGCGTTGGAGCCAGTCGCCCCAAAGTTCAACCCTTGGTCCTCCTGTCCGATCACCTTCGATCGCAGGGACCACCCCACTAGTATCCGTCATGGCAGATTCGCCGCACTGGTCCTAGACCCAATCATCGACGGATTTCACCTCACTCGAGTCCTTATGGACGGTGGCAGCAGCCTGAACCTACTTTATCAGGACACAGTGCGCAAAATGGGTATAGACCCCTCAAGGATCAAACCCACAAAAACGACCTTTAAGGGCGTCATTCCAGGCATAGAGGCCCATTGCACAGGCTCCATTACACTGGAAGTGGTCTTCGGATCCCCGGATGACTTCCGAAGAGAAGAGTTAATCTTCGATATAGTCCCGTTCCGCAGTGGTTATCATGCGTTGCTCGGACGAACCGCATTTGCTAGATTCAATGCGGTACCGCATTATGCATACCTCAAGCTCAAGATGACAGGACCTCGCGGAGTTATTACAGTCAATGGAAACACAGAGCGCTCTCTCCGAACAGAGAGCACACCGCGGCCCTCGCAGCAGAAGCGCAAAGCAGCCTCTCAAGGCAATCTACTAGTTCGGCATTTCAAAGCCTGGACACCTTCAAGCGCGCTCGGGGCAATCGGCAAATAGACCGCCTGGTGCGATCTGAGTTTGCGTAGCAATACGGCGGCCACCCCAATCCCAGCCCAACGGCGATATTCGTGCCGCGCATACATAATTATGCATTAAAAATACCATGGGCACAGGTGGGGAGGGGGGGCACAACTGCGGCACGCCCCAAAACGCGGCCTAAACCGCACTAGGGGCTTCCCATTTGGTTATTTTTCTTTTCCTTTCAGGACCTTAATCTCTGGAAACACTGTCCGGCAGCTCTATTGCCGAACACTTGATACAGCAACCAAGGAGGCAGACAGCTATGTTATACAACGGAATTCCCAGGTTGATTACAGATTTCATATCATTCCTCAGCTCGCCCTTGGAAGGGACATAGTCCTACTCTTTTGCTTATCGCACTATCTGTATCACTCTGCTTTAACGCAATTTTTCAATGCATGACATTATGACTATTATTGCATTCTTGTTATATATATATATGTGTGTGTGTGTGTGTTCATTAATGACGCCTTGCAACCGTACACTCTGGTACGGCCAATACACCAGGGGCTTACATACCCCACAATGCGGTGTGAAAAGTCCGAACACTTTCACAAGTGCGGCACCCCGAACTTATAGCATTATATGCATCAGCTCTGAATCATGTCTTTGGTCAAATGTTGGGTTTGCCCAGCTCCTATGTTTTGGTACCTTACGTTCCGCTCTATCGGCTAAGGTAGCGCTAGGAGAACTACTGCGATTGTGCCCCGGTTCTGCCGGGCTGAGCACCTCAGTAGAGAAAGCTAAAACTGACTGTCATGATAAGGCGAGAGACTGGTCGCTGTTCGGCGAGGTTTTTCGAGTCCCTAAACACTTATGCCGCTTAGGGCGAGGGGCCGGCTCTGTCTGGCTTACAGGCGTGTATCGCGCCCCGAATTCGGTCTTCCGAATACCAGGGGCTTCGCCGAAATTTAAAATTATAGAATTCTATGGCTAAGTGAGAGTGATAAAGCATTATTAGTCTGGTTGCCTTGTTCGTTGTGCTGAGCACCTCCCTCGAAGGACCCAAACATGGGAACAAGAGTGCTCAGGTTTATCCCGAACACCCCAGCACTCGTGGCATGGGGGCATAAGCCGAGGTCTAGCCATCTCTCAGATTGGATAAATAGCCAAACATAAGGTAATATTTTAAATTCTAACAAGCATTGCATAGCAAATATGAAACAAGTTTTCATACATATAGGACAAAACGAACAAGTCTCATTCAAATATTACATTTTTTGAACACTCATCTGCGATAAGACGGGCACCCGGCAGAACACCCTCATAGTACATCTCGGGGTGGCGGTGCTCCTTGCCCTACGGTGGCCCCTCCTTGATCAGCTTCACGATGTCTAGCTTGACCCACTGCATTTTTACACGGGCGAAAGCCCGGCGTGCACCTTCAATGTAGACGAATCGCTTGACGGCCTCCAGCCGTGGGCAGGCATCCACAAGCCGCCTCACCAGGCCGAAGAAGTTGTTCGGAAGGGCGTCGCTAGGCCACAACCGGACTATGAAGCCCTTCATGGCCTGATTGGCCGCCTTATGTAGCTCAACCATCTGCTTCAGCTGGTCGCTCATTGGCACCGGATGTTCGGCCTCGGCATACTGAGACCAGAACAGCTTCTCCGTCAAGCTTCCGTCCTCGGCCTGGTAAAATTGTGCGGCATCGGACACACTGCGGGGCAAATCTGTGAATGCTCCTGAAGAGCTCCAGATTCGGGTAAGTAATCGGTAATTCACTTTTACATGCTTGCTTTGCATATAGAAAGCCTTACCCGCCACTATCTTCTTCATCGCGTCGATCTCCTGAAGGGCCTTCTGGGCCTCGGCCTTGGCACTCTTCGCGCTCTCACGGGCCGCGGCAAGCTCAGACTCTCGCGTCTTCAAGTCAAGCTCCAACGCCTCGTGCTTCGTCACAAGAGCCTGGAGCTCTTGTTGCACCTCGCCCACCCGAGCATCGTGCCTCTCTCGCTCGGTGCGCTCCTTGGCCGCTGTATCTTCGGCCTTGGTCAGCGCTTGCTTCAGGGTCGCCACCTCGGTCGTGGACCCTGGCAAAACATACAATGATCCTGTCATTTTGCAATCGCGTCCTTTTTTATATATACATATCTATAGATGGGGTATTACTTACCCTCATTCTCCTCGAGCTGCCTCTTGGCAAGGCCGAGCTCTTTCTTGGACCCATCAAGTTCCTGCTTCAGTACGGCGACCTCCGCAGTTAGTGCGGCGGACGCCAGCAGCGAAGCCTGCATATGCATATCAACATACTTATATTAGACTCCTGCGATATTATTTGATCCTCTGTTCGGCTTTTCTTTGTGAACACCGAACAAAGCATCAGGGGCTACTGTCTATGCGGTAATACTTCTACTACATTTTAAAACACTTACCTCGAAGCCTGTTAGAAGGCTGGCACAGGCTTCAGTCAATCCGCTCTTGGCGGACTAAACCTTCTGGATCACCGCACTCATGATGGTGCGGTGCTCCTCATAGATGGAAGCGCTGTGAAGCGCTTCCAGCAGGTTGTCCGGTGCCTCTGGATGGGCAGAGGTCACCGGCACTAGCGTTTTGACCCTCTTAGAAGGGGACCACCTGCCCGAGCCCGGAACCGTTGGAGGATCCGGCGCGGTGTTCGGCTGAGGGCCGAACTCGGAGCTCTCGGGGACCCCGTCCCCTCGGCTCCTGGAGTCCGTAAGGTCGCCTTGAGGCGCCTCCGGGACAGTCCCCCTCGATCCGGTGCCTCTTGAGACAACACTTCAGCGTCGTCGGCAGGATGAGGGGAGGTGGCGGTCGGGACTGGATCGCTATCCATGTCCACGAGCCCAGGGAGCCGTCCGAGGATACCTCGATATCGGCTCGTGGTGGCCTGCGTAATTATGTTCGGCGATTAGGGAAAGCAGTGCGACAAAGGAATCCTATGGGTTACTTTGGTATCCGAATACTTACAATCTCCCCGGGGGCTTGGCCCTGGGCAACCCCTCATCTTCGCCTTCGTCGGCGGTAGTGGAGCTGTCCGGAAGGAGAGTCCTTCCCTTCTTGGACCCTTCGGCCCCCCCAGTTGGGGCGGCCTTCCTTTTCCTGTCTCCCCTAGTCGATGGGGGAGCATCTTCTTCTTCTTCTTCCTCGTCTTCGGGGGAAGAGTGCGCCACAGAGTCATCGGACAGTGAGTCCGATGACGCCTGGCGTCGGGAACTCTCTCGAGCTCCCTTGGCCTTCTTGGTCTTCTTCGGCACCTTATAAGGGGCCGGAGTCAACATCTTTGCCAAAAGGGCGTCTGTGGGGCCTTCGGGCAAAGGAGCCAGACAATCGATCTGTCCGGCCATCTTCTGCAAGTCCTGTCAAAGGCACGGGAGTTTAGATCCCGCATAGAGTCAATCTATTTAAAAATAAGTATCCTGTGAAAGGTAAAACAACTTACCGCACTAGCTTGGCGCTTTGCGCTGAATCCGCGATCCTCAGTAATGGGGGGAGGGACCTCGGTGCTCTTGAACAGCACCCTCCAGGCATCTTCATGAGTCGTGTCGAAGAGCCTGTTCAGAGTTCGGTGCTGCGCCGGATTGAACTCCACAAGGTGAACTCCCGTTGTTGGCACGGGAGTATCCGGCGGATGAGCATAACTTGGACTATGTTGACGAGCTTGAGCTTCTTGTCCACCATGTTTTGAATACATGTCTGGAGTCCGGTCAGCTCTTTTGAATTACCCCAGGACAGGCCCTTCTCCTTCCAGGAGGTGAGCCGCATGGGGATGCCAGATCGGAACTCGGGGGCCGCTACCCATGCGGGGTCACGCGGCTCGGTGATATAGAACCACCCCGATTGCCACCCCTTTATGGTTTCCACAAAGGAGCCCTCGAGCCATGTTATGTTGGGCATCTTGCCCGCCATGGCGCCTCCGCACTCCGCCTGGCGGCCGCCCACCACCTTCGGCTTGACATTGAAGGTCTTCAGCCATAAGCCGAAGTGGGGCTTGATGCGGAGGAAGGCCTCGCACACGACGATAAACGCCAAGATATTGAGGACGAAGTTCAGGGCCAGATCGTGGAAATCCAGGCCGTAATAGAACATGAGCCCCCGGACGAATGGATGGAGAGGGAAACCCAGTCCACGGAGGAAATGGGTGAGGAATACTACCCTCTCATAGGGCCTAGGGGTGGGGATGAGCTGCCCCTCATCTAGGAGCCGGTGCACGATATCGTCGGGCAGGTATCCAGCTCTCCTCAGTTTCTTCATGTCTCCCTCCGTGACGGAGGAGACCATCCACTTGCCTCCCGCTCCGGACATGGTTGGAGAAGGTTGAGGTGGGAGTGCGTACTTGGGCGCTGGAGCTCGAGTGTGAGAAAACGGATGAGCAGAGGAGGAAGAAGGCGTGGATAGAAAGGTGAATCCTTATACCTTTATATGGGCGGACGAAACTAAGTGTCCCCACTTGCCTGGTAAAACTCGCTTATCCCCCAAGCGCCGCAATTGATGGCGCGGTTGGGTTACCCACGCCCGTATTGATGAGAATCCCGTAATAAGGGGACACGATCTCTGCTTTGACAAGACGTGTCGAAAAACTGCCTCGCGTTATGTGCGGGGCTGGTTAAAAGAAATGGTTCGGATAATCACCGGGCCATGACGTAACGTCGTGTTGCCAAAACAAGCCAGCAAATTAGATCTGCTAAAATATTATTCTCTCTACGGTGGAATGTGGAACTTATTTTGCAGGGTCGGACACTATCCTCGTATTCAAATTCTTCTGTGATGTATTCGGAGAAGGAACCCACCTTGCAATGCCGAAGACAATATTGCGCCCCGGACTCATCATCATTGAAGCCTGGTTCAGGGGCTACTGTGGGAGTCCTGGATTAGGGGGTCTCCGGACAGCCGGACTATCTCCATTGGCCGGACTGTTAGACTATGAAGATACAAGATTGAAGACTTCGTCTCGTGTCCGGATGGGACTCTACTTGGCGTGGAAGGCAAGCTAGGCAATACGAATATGGATATCTCCTCCTTTGTAACCGACCTTGTGTAACCCTAACCCTCTCCGGTGTCTATATAAACCAAAGGGTTTTAGTCCGTAGGACAACAATCACAACATACAATCATACCATAGGCTAGCTTCTAGGGTTTAGCCTCTCTGATCTCGTGGTAGATCTACTCTTGTACTACCCATATCATCAATATTAATCAAGCAGGACATAGGGTTTTACCTCCATCGAGAGGGACCGGACCGGGGTAAAACTTCGTGTCCCCTTCCTCCTGTTACCATCCGGCCTAGACGCACAGTTCGGGACCCCCTACCCGAGATCCGCCGGTTTTGACACCGACACCAGTCATAATATATGTGAAATGTGCAATGCCATCCTGTTTAACCAAGCATCATATATTTGAATGATATCTTTCCCATCCTTTTCTTCATTACATTTCCATTTGTCGACAATGTTTGTACATTAAACTACTCTTCCTGTGAATCAGCCATTTGGGTGGGAGATGGAAAAATCTGGAGTGAAAACAAGGCCTTTAGAGCAGATAGTGCTACCTCTCGAAGTAGATCTCTTGTTCGGTCCCGATAGCTCCTCAAAGATGGATTCGGAGATAGATGTGAAGGAAATATGCCCTAGAGGCAATAATAAAGTTATTATTTATTTCCTTATATATCATGATAAAAGTTTATTATTCATGCTAGAATTGTATTAACCGGAAACATAATACATGTGTGAATACATAGACAAACAGAGTGTCACTAGTATGCCTCTACTAGACTAGCTTGTTAATCAAAGATGGTTATGTTTCCTAACCATGGACAAAGAGTTGCCATTTGATTAACAGGATCACATCATTAGATGAATGATCTGATTGACATGACCCATTCCATTAGCTTAGCACCCGATCGTTTAGTATGTTGCTATTGCTTTCTTCATAACTTATACATGTTCCTATGACTATGAGATTATGCAACTCCCGTTTGCCGGAGGAACACTTTGTGTGCTACCAAACGTCACAATGTAACTGGGTGATTATAAAGGAGCTCTATAGGTGTCTCCAAAGGTACATGTTGGGTTGACGTATTTCAAGATTAGGATTTGTCACTCCGATTGTCGGAGAGGTATCTCTGGGCCCTCTCGGTAATGCACATCACTTAAGCCTTGCAAGAATTGCAACTAATGAGTTAGTTGCGGGATGATGTATTACAGAACGAGTAAAGAGACTTGCCGGTAACAAGATTGAACTAGGTATGGGATACCGACGATCGAATCTCGGGCAAGTAACATACCGATGACAAAGGGAACAACATATGTTGTTATGCGGTCTGACCGATAAAAGATCTTTGTAGAATATGTGGGAGCCAATATGAGCATCCAGGTTCCGCTATTGGTTATTGACCGGAGACGTGTCTCAGTCATGTCTACATTGTTCTCGAACCCGTAGGGTCCGCACGCTTAAGGTTACGATGACAGTTATATTATGAGTTTATGCATTTTGATGTACCGAAGGTTGTTCGGAGTCCCGGATGTGATCACGGACATGACGAGGTGTCGGTGTACTAAAGTAGGGGTACCCTTAGTACCCCGAACTTGTGCACGGGCAGTCGCAACGTCCCGCGGCACGGCCTGCCAGGTCACCGCCAAGATCCTCCGTGGTTCCTCTGAAGACCATTCAAGAACAAAGTACTCAACACAAGACCCCGGCAAGAGGAGCTTGCCGGGAAGAAGGCAAGACCCCGGCAAGACGAGCTTGCCGGGGAGGCCATCAGAAGCGTCCCAAGGCCCCGGCAAGAGGCGCTTGCCGGGAAGGCCATCCAAGGCATTCCAAGGAACTTGCCGCGGCGCGCTACGCGCCCCGACAAGGCCCGGTGAGCGACAAGCTCCCGGAAGCGACAAGTCGACGGCCGCGGCAAGGCGCTTGCCGCGGCAAGCCCCCACTCCACGCTCGCGCTCCAGCACATCCACCCACGTGTCGCTCTGGGGCCCCTCCCAAGCGCACGTGGCAGGAGGCTGTGCAGCTAGGGGCGTGCGGTGGCACGCAGGCGCTGACAAGACAACCATCGTGGCAAGACGATGGCGTCCCTAGCGGTCCCTTTCGGTGCTGTCTAGGCGACACAGACGGACATTTAATGCCCTTGTCCCCTGCCGTTAGGGTTAGGTATGATAACACTGTAGCAGCTAGCTGTGCCTACTACTGCCCCTAGCTGTGCCTACCACCACTTTTCCACTTTTGCCCTCCGTTGCCCTATGTCGGTAACCCCTTGAGCATATAAAAGGAGGCCCGGGGCAACGTAGAAGGGGGTTCAGCAATTCCACACACTCACGCTCGGTCCTGCTCGCCGCCAGTGTGTACTGTAGCACTCCGCGCTCCCGAGCTCGAAATCAATACCAATCCACAAAGCAGGAGTAGGGTTTTACGCATCCGTGTGGCCTGAACCTGGGTAAACCGCCCGCGTGCTTCGCCTCGATCTGCTCTTTGCGCGACCTCCGCCCCCCGCCAAACCGAAAGGGACCCGGTCCGCCAGTCCCATAGGTGCCCGTGGATCAGCAGCCCCGGCACGAGGAGTCTCGAAATGGTCGAGACATAAAGATTGATATATTGGAAGCCTATGTTTGGATATCGGAAGTGTTCCGGGTGAAATCGGGATTTTACCGGAGTACCGGGAGGTTACCGGAACCCCCCGGGAGGTATATGGGCCTTAGTGGGCCTTAGTGGAAGAGAGGAGAGGTGGCCAGAGATGGGCCGCGCGCGCCTCCCCCCCCCCTTGGTCTGAATTGGACAAGGAGAGGGGGCCGGCCCCCCTTCCTCCTCTCTCTCCTCTTTCCCCCCCTCCACGAATCCTATTCCAACTAGGAAAGGGGGGGAGTCCTACTCCCAGAGGGAGTAGGACTCCTCCTGGCGCGCCTCTCCTGGCCGGCCGGCCCCCCTCCCTTGAACCTTTATATACGGAGGTAGGGGCACCCCCTAGAGACACAAGTTGATCCACGTGATCATATTCTTAGCCGTGTGCGGTGCCCCCTTCCACCATAGTCCTCGATAATATTGTAGCGGTGCTTAGGCGAAGCCCTGTGATGGTAGTACATCAAGATCGTCACCACGCCATCGTGCTAACGGAACTCTTCCCCGACACTTTGCTGGATCGGAGTCCGGGGATCGTCATCGAGCTGAACGTGTGCTAGAACTCGGAGGTGCCATAGTTTCGGTGCTTGATCGGTCGGGCCGTGGAGACGTACGACTACATCAACCAAACGCTCCCGTTGTCGATCTACAAGGGTACGTAGATCACACTCTCCCCTCTCGTTGCTATGCGTCACCATGATCTTGCGTGTGCGTCGGAATTTTTTTGAAATTACTACGTTCCCCAACAGTGGCATCCAAGCCTAGGTTTTATATGTTGATGTTATTTGCACGAGTAGAACACAAGTGAGTTGTGGGCGATATAAGTCATACTGCTTACCAGCATGTCATACTTTGGTTCGGCGGTATTGTTGGACGAAGCGGCCCGGACCGACATTACGCGTACGCTTACGCGAGACCGGTTCTCCCGACGTGCTTTGCACATAGGTGGCTTGCGGGTGACAGTTTCTCCAACTTTAGTTGAACCGAGTGTGGCTACGCCCGGTCCATGCGAAGGTTAAAACAGCACCAACTTGACAAACTATCGTTGTGGTTTTGATGCGTAGGTAAGATTGGTTCTTGCTTAAAGCCCGTAGCAGCCACGTAAAACATGCAACAACAAAGTAGAGGAAGTCTAACTTGTTTTTGCAGGGCATGTTGTGATGTGATATGGTCAAGACATGATGCTAAATTTTATTGTATGAGATGATCATGTTTTGTAACCGAGTTATCGGCAACTAGCAGGAGCCATATGGTTGTCGCTTTATTGTATGCAATGCAATCGCGTTGTAATGCTTTACTTTATCACTAAGCGGTAGCGATAGTCGTGGAAGCATAAGATTGGCGAGACGACAACAATACTACGATGGAGATCAAGGTGTCGCGCCGGTGACGATGGTGATCACGACGGTGCTTCTGAGATGGAGATCACAAGCACAAGAGGATGATGGCCATATCATATCACTTATATTGATTGCATGTGATGTTTATCTTTTATGCATCTTGTCTTGCTTTGATTGACGGTAGCATTATAAGATGATCTCTCACTAAATTTCAAGATAAAAGTGTTCTCCCTGAGTATGCACCGTTGCCAAAGTTCGTCGTGCCCAGACACCACGTGATGATCGGGTGTGATAAGCTCTACGTCCATCTACAACGGGAGCAAGCCAGTTTTGCACATGCAGAATACTCAGGTTAAACTTGACGAGCCTAGCATATGCAGATATGGCCTCGGAACACTGAGATCGAAAGATCGAGCGTGAATCATATAGTAGATATGATCAACATAGCGATGTTCACCATTGAAAACTACTCCATTTCACGTGATGATCGGTTATGGTTTAGTTGATTTGGATCACGTGATCACTTAGATGATTAGAGGGATGTCTATCTAAGTGGGAGTTTAAGTAATATGATTAATTGAACCTAAATTTATCATGAACTTAGTACCTGATAGTATCTTGCTTGTTTATGTATGATTGTAGATAAATGGCCCGTGCTATTGTTCCGTTGAATTTTAATGTGTTCCTTGAGAAAGCAAAGTTGAAAGATGATGGTAGCAATTACACGGACTGGATCCATAACTTGAGGATTATCCTCATTGCTGCACAGAAGAATTACGTCCTAGAAGCACCACTAGGTGCCAGGCCTGCTGCTGGAGCAACACCAGATGTTGTGAATGTCTGGCAGAGCAAAGCTGATGACTACTCGATAGTTCAGTGTGTCATGCTTTACGGCTTAGAATCGGGACTTCAACGATGTTTTGAACGTCATGGAGCATATGAGATGTTCCAGGAGTTGAAGTTAATATTTCAAGCAAATGCCCGAATTGAGAGATATGAAGTCTCCAATAAATTCTATAGCTGCAAGATGGAGGAGAACAGTTCTGTCACTGAGCATATACTCAAAATGTCTGGGTATAATAATCACTTGATTCAGATGGGAGTTAATCTTCCAGATGATTGCGTCATTGACAGAATTCTCCAATCACTGCCACCAAGCTACAAGAGCTTTGTGATGAACTATAATATGCAAGGGATGAATAAGACTATTCCCGAGCTCTTCGCAATGCTGAAAGCTGCGGAGGTAGAAATCAAGAAGGAGCATCAAGTGTTGATGGTCAACAAGACCACTAGTTTCAAGAAAAAGGGCAAAGGGAAGAAGAAGAGGAACTTCAAGAAGAAAAGCAAGCAAGTTGCTGATCAGGAGAAGAAACCCAAATCTGGACCTAAGCCTGAAACTGAGTGCTTCTACTGCAAGCAGACTGGTCACTGGAAGCGGAACTGCCCCAAGTATTTGGCGGATAAGAAGGATGGCAAGGTGAACAAAGGTATATGTGATATACATGTTATTGATGTGTACCTTACTAGAGCTCGCAGTAGCACCTGGGTATTTGATACTGGTTCTGTTGCTAATATTTGCAACTCGAAACAGGGACTACGGATTAAGCGAACACTGGCAAAGGATGAGGTGACGATGCGCGTGGGAAATGGTTCTAAAGTCGATGTGATCGCGGTCGGCACGCTACCTCTACATCTACCTTCGGGATTAATATTAGACCTAAATAATTGTTATTTGGTGCCAGCGTTGAGCATGAACATTATATCTGGATCTTGTTTAATGCGAGACGGTTATTCATTTAAATCAGAGAATAATGGTTGTTCTGTTTCTATGAGTAATATCTTTTATGGTCATGCACCATTGAAGAGTGGTCTATTTTTGATGAATCTCGATACTAGTAACACACATATTCATAATGTTGAAGCCAAAAGATGCAGAGTTGATAATGATAGTGCAACTTATTTGTGGCACTGCCGTTTAGGTCATATCGGTGTAAAGCGCATGAAGAAACTCCATACCGATGGACTTTTGGAACCTCTTGATTATGAATCACTTGGTACTTGCGAACCGTGCCTTATGGGCAAGATGACTAAAACACCGTTCTCCGGTACAATGGAGAGAGCAACAGATTTGTTAGAAATCATACATACAGATGTATGTGGTCCGATGAATGTTGAGGCTCGTGGCGGATATCGTTATTTTCTCACCTTCACAGATGATTTAAGCAGATATGGGTATATCTACTTAATGAAGCATAAGTCTGAAACATTTGAAAAGTTCAAAGAATTTCAGAGTGAAGTTGAAAATCATCGTAACAAGAAAATAAAGTTTCTGCGATCTGATCGTGGAGGAGAATATTTGAGTTACGAGTTTGGTCTACACCAGAAACAATGCGGAATAGTTTCGCAACTCACGCCACCCGGAACACCTCAGCGCAATGGTGTGTCCGAACTCGTAATCGTACTTTACTAGATATGGTGCGATCTATGATGTCTCTTACTGATTTACCGCTATCGTTTTGGGGATACGCTCTAGAGACAGCCGCATTCACGTTAAATAGGGCACCATCAAAATCCGTTGGGACGACGCCTTATGAACTGTGGTTTGGCAAGAAACCAAAGTTGTCATTTCTGAAAGTTTGGGGATGCGATGCTTATGTGAAAAAGCTTCAACCTGATAAGCTCGAACCCAAATCGGAGAAATGTGTCTTCATAGGATATCCAAAGGAGACTATTGGATACACCTTCTATCACATATCCGAAGGCAAGACTTTTGTTGCTAAATTCGGAAACTTTCTGGAGAAGGAGTTTCTCTCGAAAGAAGTGAGTAGGAGGAAAGTAGAACTTGACGAGGTAACTGTACCTGCTCCCTTATTGGAAAGTAGTACATCACAGAAAACTGTTTCTGTGACACCTGCACCAATTAGTGAGAAAGCTAATGATAATGATCATGAAACTTTAGAACAAGATACTACTGAACCTCATAGATCAACCAGAGTGAGATCCGCACCAGAGTGGTACGGTAATCCTGTTCTGGAAATCATGCTACTAGATCATGATGAACCTACGAACTATGAAGAAGCGATGGAGAGCCCAGATTCCGTAAAATGGCTTGAAGCCGTGAAATCTGAGATGGGATCCATGTATGAGAACAAAGTATGGACTTTGGTTGACTTGCCCGATGATCGGCAAGCAATTGAGAATAAATGGATCTTCAAGAAGAAGACTGACGCTGACGGTAATATTACTGTCTACAAAGCTCGACTTGTCGCAAAAGGTTTTCGACAAGTTCAAGGGGTTGACTATGATGAGACCTTCTCACCCGTAGCGATGCTTAAGTCTGTCCGAATCATGTTAGCAATTGCCGCATTTTATGATTATGAAATTTGGCAGATGGATGTCAAAACTGCATTCCTGAATGGATTTCTGGAAGAAGAGTTGTATATGATGCAACCGAAGGTTTTGTCGATCCAAAGGGAGCTAACAAAGTGTGCAAGCTCCAGCGATCCATTTATGGACTGGTGCAAGCCTCTCGGAGTTGGAATAAACGCTTTGATAGTGTGATCAAAGCATTTGGTTTTATACAGACTTTTGGAGAAGCTTGTATTTACAAGAAAGTGAGTGGGAGCTCTGTAGCATTTCTGATATTATATGTGGATGACATATTACTGATTGGAAATGATATAGAATTTCCGGATAGCATAAAGGGATATTTGAATAAGAGTTTTTCAATGAAAGACCTCGGTGAAGCTGCTTACATATTAGGCATAAAGATCTATAGAGATAGATCAAGACGCTTAATTGGACTTTCACAAAGCACATACCTTGACAAGATTTTGAAGAAGTTCAAAATGGATCAAGCAAAGAAAGGGTTCTTGCCTGTGTTACAAGGTGTGAAGTTGAGTCAGACTCAATGCCCGACCACTGCAGAAGATAGAGAGAAAATGAAAGATGTTCCCTATGCGTCAGCCATAGGCTCTATCATGTATGCAATGCTGTGTACCAGACCTGATGTGTGCCTTGCTATAAGTCTAGCAGGGAGGTACCAAAGTAATCCAGGAGTGGATCACTGGACAGCGGTCAAGAACATCCTGAAGTACCTAAAAAGGACTAAGGATATGTTTCTCGTATATGGAGGTGACAAAGAGCTCATCGTAAACGGTTACGTTGATGCAAGCTTTGACACTGATCCGGACGATTCTAAATCGCAAACCGGATACGTGTTTACATTAAACGGTGGAGCTGTCAGTTGGTGCAGTTCTAAACAGAGCGTCGTGGCGGGATCTACGTGTGAAGCGGAATACATAGCTGCTTCGGAAGCAGCGAATGAAGGAGTCTGGATGAAGGAGTTCATATCCGATCTAGGTGTCATACCTAGTGCATCGGGTCCAATGAAAATCTTTTGTGACAATACTGGTGCAATTGCCTTGGCAAAGGAATCCAGATTTCACAAGAGAACCAAGCACATCAAGAGACGCTTCAATTCCATCCGGGATCTAGTCCAGGTGGGAGACATAGAGATTTGCAAGATACATGCGGATCTGAATGTAGCAGACCCGTTGACTAAGCCTCTTCCACGAGCAAAACATGATCAACACCAAGGCTCCATGGGTGTTAGAATCATTACTGTGTAATCTAGATTATTGACTCTAGTGCAAGTGGGAGACTGAAGGAAATATGCCCTAGAGGCAATAATAAAGTTATTATTTATTTCCTTATATATCATGATAAAAGTTTATTATTCATGCTAGAATTGTATTAACCGGAAACATAATACATGTGTGAATACATAGACAAACAGAGTGTCACTAGTATGCCTCTACTAGACTAGCTTGTTAATCAAAGATGGTTATGTTTCCTAACCATGGACAAAGAGTTGTCATTTGATTAACAGGATCACATCATTAGATGAATGATCTGATTGACATGAACCATTCCATTAGCTTAGCACCCGATCGTTTAGTATGTTGCTATTGCTTTCTTCATAACTTATACATGTTCCTATGACTATGAGATTATGCAACTCCCGTTTGCCGGAGGAACACTTTGTGTGCTACCAAACGTCACAACGTAACTGGGTGATTATAAAGGAGCTCTACAGGTGTCTCCAAAGGTACATGTTGGGTTGACGTATTTCGAGATTAGGATTTGTCACTCCGATTGTCGGAGAGGTATCTCTGGGCCCTCTCGGTAATGCACATCACTTAAGCCTTGCAAGAATTGCAACTAATGAGTTAGTTGCGGGATGATGTATTACAGAACGAGTAAAGAGACTTGCCGGTAACAAGATTGAACTAGGTATGGGATACCGACGATCGAATCTCGGGCAAGTAACATACCGATGACAAAGGGAACAACGTATGTTGTTATGCGGTCTGACCGATAAAAGATCTTCGTAGAATATGTGGGAGCCAATATGAGCATCCAGGTTCCGCTATTGGTTATTGACCAGAGACGTGCCTCGGTCATGTCTACATTGTTCTCGAACCCATAGGGTCCGCACGCTTAAGGTTACGATGACAGTTATATTATGAGTTTATGCATTTTGATGTACCGAAGGTTGTTCAGAGTCTTGGATGTGATCACGGACATGACGAGGAGTCTCGAAATGGTCGAGACATAAAGATTGATATATTGGAATCCTATGTTTGGATATCGGAAGTGTTCCGGGTGAAATCGGGATTTTACCGGAGTACCGGGAGGTTACGGGAACCCCCCGGGAGGTATATGGGCCTTAGTGGGCCTTAGTGGAAGAGAGGAGAGGTGGCCAGAGATGGGCCGCGCGCCCCTCCCCCCCCCCTTGGTCCGAATTGGACAAGGAGAGGGGGCCGGCCCCCCTTCCTCCTCTCTCTCCTCTTTCCCCCCCTCCACGAATCCTATTCCAACTAGGAAAGGGGGGAGTCCTACTCCTCCTGGCGCGCCTCTCCTGGCCGGCCGGCCCCCCTCCCTTGAACCTTTATATACGGAGGTAGGGGCACACCCTAGAGACACAAGTTGATCCACGTGATCATATTCTTAGCCGTGTGCGGTGCCCCCTTCCACCATAGTCCTCGATAATATTGTAGCGGTGCTTAGGCGAAGCCCTGCGACGGTAGTACATCAAGATTGTCACCACGCCATCGTGCTGATGGAACTCTTCCCCGACACTTTGCTGGATCGGAGTCCGGGGATCGTCATCGAGCTGAACGTGTGCTAGAACTCGGAGGTGCCGTAGTTTCGGTGCTTGATCGATCGGGCCGTGGAGACGTACGACTACATCAACCAAACGCTTCCGTTGTCGATCTACAAGGGTACGTAGATCACACTCTCCACTCTCGTTGCTATGCATCACCATGATCTTGCGTGTGCGTAGGAAATTTTTTGAAATTACTACGTTCCCCAACAAGATGACCAATCCTATTCCCCCACCGAGGTGTATGCTCTAACTTGGCACGGTTATACTGCTCATATCATGCATATGGTGTCCTGCATTGCATAGTTTAGACATCATATACACAATATTCAACACCATGTTCTTAGTTCAAACATCATATATGTGAATGCCCTCTGTTTAGCATATAAATCACATATGTGAATTAAATCATGAGATCCTGATTACTTAGCTAATATTTATGTGAATTATGTCATGCAATCATGTTTAGTTATTCATTATATCTTTGAATTATGTTATGCTATGCTATCCAGTTTAGATAGACATCATATATGTGAAATTATGTCATGCTATCCGTTTTAGTTAAACAATATACTCCCCCCGTTCTAAAATAGATGACCCAACTTTGTACTAACTTAGTATAAAGTTGGGTCATCTATTTTGGAACGGAGGGAGTACATGTCAACTATTTCATGCCCTCTTTTTTCCACACTATCTATTGCATCTGTCTCTCATACAATGTTTGTACATTCAACTATATTTCATGTTTATCAGCCATTTGAATTGGACCGGGTGATGCCAGTATCTAGTGGAGTAAAAACATGGTCTTCAAATAAAACAGTGCTACCTCTTGGTGGAGATAGCACCCCGGTTGTACATGCACGAGAACCAGCCCTACCACACATAACCCAAACTCTCGCAGATTGTACCCCTACTGCAATGGACAGAGAACCAACTTCACCCAATCTAACCCCAACCCCAGCAGATAGTAACCCAGTTCTTGTTGACACAACACCATCTCCACCACAGAGCTCCCAAACAAGAGAAGCTAGTAAGGCAGCTCCAGTGCCCAAAGGGTCAGTACTACCACGGCGAACCCCAACTCCACCAGTTAGTACGCCTATTCCTGTGGAGGAAGCACAACTAGCCAGTTGTAGTTTAGCATCTATCGCATTTGATATTGTTAAATCCTATGTGTGTATCTTCCCATCTCAGAAATATTATACTAAAGATGAAGGGAAATGCCAGTTGCAGGTGTTTGTCCAGGAGTTATGTGTAAGTAATGTTATTCATGGCAATTGCTTTGCTTTGTCCCATACATTCTACCTCCATGATGGTTATGATACATCAAATTTTCCCATTTTTCTCTATAGAGAAGGACCGATTTGCAAACTCAGGATGAGGTAACCTGTGCTAATACCTCTGCTATCTTGAAGAATGCTTGGTGGCAATATCGGAATTACCTGAAGAAAACATACTTCACTGGCAAAGAAACTCATCGAATTCCCTTACGTTCTCATGAGACACATTTACTGTACGATGACTGGGAACGCCTTGTTTTGTACTGGTCTCGAACCAAGAATGTGCTAAGGTCTATGAGCTCATTTTCTATTTTAAGTACTATATTATTGCGTCTTACTGTACTCTGTTCATGTAGAACAAGTGCTTAAACCTGAAAAACAAATGTTCTAATTTAAGATTCCATTGCTATAGTGCATACTGCTTTGCTCTTGTATCACAGTATTTACTCATATAAACTTATTTTTAAATTGAAGGATCCAATCAAAACTCCAATGGCACAACAGGTATGTTCACGCATGTTTCTTTAATAGGTTTGTTGTTATCAATAGCTCTGTTGATTTCAATTTCAATTGTGTATACAGTTGACTTCTCATATCATGCACATTGCTGGCATCACAACAGATCCAATAGTGTTGTTGTACATGTAGACCCGTGGTACCCATCTGAAATCTTGTTGTGCCATGTAGTTTCCCACGCTTTGTATTCTTTCATTGCTGCTTTGTCTTGAACTGATATGATGTGAACTGTGTCTCTATTTTGATTGTCAAGACAATGCAGTGACCATAGGACATAGATATATGTTTGTTTGATGCTTTTATTATGTACTATTTGGTAATAGAAGACTTGGTAGTTTAATCCTGTCCACCTTACTAATGAACTGGTTCACCGAAATGAGTTTCATATACTAGTACATGCTAAACCTGTTATGTGCCTGCTTGTTTCTTCTTTTAGAATGCTGACAGAATATTGGGGAAGAGTGCCTTATTAAGCAATGGTAAAGGAAGTAATGCAGATAAGGTTCAGGATAGTGACACATCCTTGTTGATCTCCAACAAAGCTGATAAAACAGCTAAGGAAGACTATCTTGAAGACAGTGAGACAACCCCAAAGTCATGTCTTGGTTTAGTGTTTGAGTTACTGGCCACTACCGCTTGCAGAAGCTATACAAATTCACTATCTGAATCAGTTCGGTTTCTTGAATCTCAGCTACAAGCTGAAATACATCGATCAGTTGTGCTGCGACAAGAAGCGGAAGGACTGCGGAAGTCCCTGGAGCATTCAGATGCATACTTTCTGGTGCAACAACAAGCATTGGAGGATTTTAGCGCCAAACAGGACAAAGCTAATAAGATTGCTAAGCTTATTGCCAGCATGGTGGATACCTAGGATAACGTTTCTTGAGCTCTTCTGAAGTTGTTTCAGTTATGGACTTGTTTTGCTGCCATGTTTATTTGCACTGATAGCCAATTTTGATGGCCAGTGTATGTAATATGCTTCTTTGTTCCCTATATTTGCACTGGTGGCGAACTTTGACGCCTAGTGGATGTAATATGTGTAATACCCGTAATAGCCTAGCATTAGTTCCTTGCTTATTTATTTCCTTATTGTCTTGTTTAGTTGTTTGCTTGTAGTCACTGTGGTTCTTTTTCGGCGTTTTTCTAGTGGCCACAATTACCATGGCAACACATGGACTGTTGTGACCATGGTCCTGCTACCTGCGTAGTGACCATGGCCCTCCACGGGTTGTACGATCCATGGGCCTTCCATGGGCCATAGGATCCATAGGCCTTCTACGGGCCATAGTGTTGTAGGGTGGAACCCTAAGTGGAGATCTTTCACAAATTGGATGGGGGATCCCCAAGAACAAGATGAACACAAGAGATAAAACAAGAGGAACACTCAAAAACAAGTCCAATCACACATCCACTAGACCAACAAACACACAAGATCCACAAGGTACATGAACAATCAAAGGGAAACAAGATACATGGTAGAGTTCATCCCAAATCCTATGAAGGAGATGAGGGCTTGATGATCTAGATAGATCCTTCCCACAAGGGGGTCTTTATCCACTAGGGATCTTCTCCAATGGAGGTCTTGAACTCCAATGGAGTCTTCTCTTTCTCAAGAGGAATCCCACAAGGGGAGGTACATGAGCTAAGCTCTAATGTTTAGATCTATTCTTAGCTTAGTCTAAATGGAGGAGGAAGGGGAGTATATATAGGTCCAAGGGATGAAGGGGTAAATAGGGACGAGATGGGGAAACAAGGGCCAAGCCTAACAGCCACGCACGGGGGGGGGCCCGTGTGCATGGGTGTAACGCCCACGATGCGACTATATCTCCCACGTGTCGAAGCACGACTTAGAGGCATAACCGCATTGTAAGCAATGTCGCAAGTGAGGTAATCTTCACAACAACCCATGTAATGAATAAGGAAAAGGAGTACATAGTTGGCTTACACTCGCCACGTCACATAATAGCATAAATATCATTACATTCATCCAGATACAATCAAGGTCCGACTATGGAACCAAAATAAAGAACAACCCCAAATGCGACAAATGTCCCCGATCGCCCCAACTGGGAACCACTACTGATCGTCTGGAAAGGAAACATAGTATCGTCCTGAGTCCTCATTGAACTCCCACTTGAGCTCAGTCGAATCACCTGGAGCGGTATCATTGGTCCCTGCATCTGGTTTTGGAAGTAATCTGTGAGTCACGGGGACTCAGCAATCTCACACCCTCGCGATCAAGACTATTTAAGCTTATAGGAAGGCTAAAAGGTATGATGTGGAGCTGCAGCAAGTGACTAGCATATATGGTGGCTAACATACGCAAATGAGAGCGAGAAGAGAAGGCAAAGGAACGGTCGAGAAACTATGATCAAGAAGTGATCCTAGAACAACCTACGTTCAAGCATAACTCGAGACCGTTTTCTCTTCCCGGACTCCGCCGAAAAGAGACCATCGCGGCCACACACTCTGTTGATTCATTTTAATTAAGTTAAGTTTCAGGTTTTCTACAACCGGACATTAACAAATTCCCATCTGCCAATAACCGCGGGCACGGCTTTCGGAAGTTCAAATCCCTGCAGGGGTGTCCCAACTTAGCCCATCACAAGCTCTCACGGTCAACGAAGGATATTCCTTCTCCCAAGACAATCCGATCAGACTCGAAATCCCGGTTACAAGACATCTCGATAATGGTAAAACTAAACCAGCAAAGCCGCCCGAATGTGCCGACAAATCCCGATAGGAGCTGCACATATCTCGTTCTCAGGGCACACTCAGATGAGACATCCTACGAGTAAAACCAACCCTCAAGTTGCCCCAAGGTGGCCCCGCAGTCTACTCGGTTCGGACCAACACTCAGAGGAGCACTGGCCCAGGGGGGTTTAAAATAAAGATGACCCTCGGGCTCCGGAAACCCAAGGGAAAAGAGGCTAGGTGGCAAATGGTAAAACCAAGGTTGGGCATTGCTGGAGGAGTTTTATTCAAGGCGAACTGTCAAGGGATTCCCATTATAACCCAACCGTGTAAGGAACACAAAATAAAGGAACATAACACCGGCATGACGGAAACTAGGGCAGCAAGGGTGGAACAAAACACCAGGCATAAGGCCGAACCTTCCACCCTTTACCAAGTATATAGGTGCATTAAAGTAGACAAGATAATATAATGATATCCCAACAATAAACATGTTCCAACAAGGAACAAACTCCAATCTTCACCTGCAGCTAACAACGCTATAAGAGGGCTGAGCAAAGCGGTAACATAGCCAAACAACGGTTTGCTAGAACAAGGTGGGTTAGAGGTTTGACATGGCAATACGGGAGGCATGATAAGCAAGAAGTAGGTATCGTAGCATAGGCAAAGCAATAGAGCGAGCATCTAGCAAGCAAAGATAGAAGTGATTTCGAGGGTATGATCATCTTGCCTGCAAAGTTCTCCGAGTTGTCGTTAGCTTGATCCTCATAAATGTACTCAACGGGATCCTCGATCATGTACTCATGTCCCGGCTCTACCCAAAGCAAGAACACAAGCAAAAGGGAGACACAATCAACCACGTGCAATGCACAAGCAACATGATGCAAAACATGGCATGATATGCGGGATGCGGGATGCGATGCATATGCATGTTTTGGAAAGGAAAGATTGAACCTGGCCTCAACTTGGAAAACCAAGAGTGCCACTGGAAATATGAGTTGATTTCGTTCGAAAACGATATAAAGATCACCGGAATCGGATGCACGGTTTGCAAATGACAAGCAAAACAAATATGGCACCGATCTACGATTAACAGCACAAGGCCATCTAAATGCATCAAGAACAACATGCTACAGCACTCTAACATAGGAACAAAATACATGGCAGGGATCCACTCAAGATGCTTGACAAAAGATGAACACTGAGCTACGGCTAATTCACTCAATAGCAAGTTCAAACAAGCATGGCAAAAGTGCAAAAGATATCAGGTTACAGACTTAGTGAAAATAACAATATGCCAGGAATTTAACATCAGGAAGCAAAGTTTAGAGCACGATAACAACATGCTACAGGAACATATCATGGCAAATCAAGGCATGGCATGAAGCTAATCAAAGCATACAACAAAAGTCCCTTACTGACCATAAGCCAAAAGGGATCAGAAAATACAATGGCAACCATGTGAACATAGCAATTATCGTTAACAGATTCAGACTTAGTAGAAAACTCGAACATGGCAAAACAGATATTAAGTAGGCATGTTTATGAGCTCGATGCACTCACCACAAGGCATTGCATGACAAACTAAGCATACACCCAGCAAGTAGACATAGCATAGAAGCTAAACATGGCAAGAATAACAACATAGCATGCGCGGATCAACTACAACAACCTCGGCAAAAATACTTAACATGTAAACATTCTGCCGGGAACATTTTATAGCAAAAGTAGAGCTCGATTGACTCAAGCTAGCGTGCTCCATAAATGCAAACAAATAATTGGATGGATAGGGCACCACAATATCTACAAAACATCCTTACTGATCATGCTCAAAAGAGGCATGGATCACTCTGTAGTAACAAGAATACATGGCATAAAAATAATGACAGGACAAACACTTAGAATATTTCTAAGTCCCTGAAATCAGCAACATTAAGAGGGCTACTTTGCATGCTTGTGCTAGTCACCACAGAGATCACAAAAATACATGGCATACACCCCTGTAAAGATGGCATGGCATACTTTAAGACACATGTAGGGCTCAAGTTCATAGGAGGCACACATTAATCATGGCAAAAATGACAAATGAGCAATTGCTGATAAGAATCTGAAACTAACAGAAACTAGCACTCTTCCAATAGCATTTAGGGCATCAAGATGAGCTCAAATGAACATGATGCAATGAGATGAAATGAAGTACTCGTCGAGGCGAACATTTTGATATGCTACACGTCCAAAACGGAGCCACGGATGCAGAGTTATGCCATGATGAAAAATGCATAAAAAACTAGGGTTAGGGTAAAAGTCAACCGATCCAGATCCGGATCCGGATCGCACTCGTTTCGAGGTGCTCGCCGGAGAGTCGCCGGAATCGGACTTGGGGGCGCCGGAGTTGACGAGGAAGAGGCGGGGTGGCCGGATCCGGGCGGAGAGGACGGCGGAGGAGCGCGGTGGAGGTCGGCGTCGGCTCGGGCGACGAGGGGGGCTCGCCGGAGTCAGAGCTCTCCTCCGGCCGGCGAGGAACGTGGCGGACGGCCGGGGCGAACTGCGACGGCGCGCGGGTGGAGAGGAGGCGCGGGGCGTGCGGTAGGTGGCGGCGGGCGACGTGGGCCGCGGGGGCCGGTTCCGGGCTCGGCGGGCCGCGGCGGTGGGAGGTGGCCGGCGTGCCACATGTCGCGTCCTGGCTGGCTGGGCGCGGTTGTCCGGCGCGGCCCGGACGTTGTCCGGCGTGCGGAGAGGAAGGGGGCTAGGTTAGGGTGCGAAATGACCCGAGATTTTCGGAGGGGAGGCTATATTTATAGGTAGAGGGAGCTAGGAGGCTCCAAATTGAGCACGGTTTTCGGCCACGTGATCGTGATCGAACGATCTAGATGATGGAGGAGGTTTAGGTGGGTTTTGGGCCACTTTGGAGAGGTGTTGGGCTGCAACACACACGAGGCCTTTTCGGTCCCTCGGTTAACCGTTGGAGTATCAAACGAAGTCCAAATGGCACGAAACTTGACAGGCGGTCTGCCGGTAGTAAACCAAGGCCGCTTGGCAAGTCTCAATCCAATCCGAAAACATTTAACACCCGCACACGAAAAGAGGTAGAAAGGGGCACCGGAGGACATAGGAGCACCGGAATGCAAAACGGACAACGGGGAAAAAGCTCGGATGCATGAGACGAACACGTATGCAAATGCAATGCACATGATGACATGATATGAGATGCATGACAAAGACAAAACAACACGAGACAAAAACCCGACAACGAGGAAATATCATAACTTAGTGCCGGAAATGGCAAGAGTTGGAATACAAATATGGCAAGTTACATACGGGGTGTTACAATGGGGTAAGTGAAGCCCGTTCGCACGGGGTATCTAGAGACCAGACGCAAGAGCCCATGCGCACGGGGTCCGGGAGGCCTGTGGGCACGGGGGTCCCGTGGGCACGGTACACGCCCGTGCGCACGGTGTCTTCAGGACCGCCAGCCTGGGAGGCCCATGGGCACGGGGTCGGAGGGGCCCGTGCGCACGGGGTCGCCTGGGAGCTGCTGCCTTCTTCTTGGCGCTTCCTTCTCCGCTTCCAGGCTTCCCTCTTGGATGGTGTAGATGTTCTCTTCTTCTTGGACTCCTCCTCGATGAATTTGTAACGCCGCTCACACCTATGTATGCACACGAGAGAGGGGTCAAGTAGTATACCATCCTCGAAAGGTACAAGTGGACACGTGTAAAGGAGATGATTCACCTTTCTATGTATGAAGTAGATGTCGCACATGTCACTTGCCGAACGAACTCTTGACATGGTGATGTCCATAGGATGCTCCGCATCATCCCCTCCCCCTTGGGAAAGATCCGACCTCGGATCAAAATCCAAATCACCATGGGAAAGAGATGATGTTGTCGTGTAGAAGTTGACGATCACCAAGCATTCATCATCTTGTAGTTTCAAATGGGCACTCTCCATTGTCGCACCATCTTGTAATTCCTTTAAAAGGAGAAAAGATAACAAGCACTTGGAAAAACAAATGTGGTTGATGTAAGAGCAAAACCAAGCATTCAAAAGGTGAGTCACCAAACAAGTGTCGTCATCATGCAAAGCATATGGTGTGACAAAGGATTGTGACATGGCATGTAAGCATATCAATCGAGCACAAGCAAAGATATCATGGGGACAAGCATGCAATTGTGAGGAAGTGATGCAAATATGTGTGTCAAGGGAATAAGCATCTCCCTCAAGGTCATAGCAAGAGTGCACAAAGTGCTCAACAAAAGGGCGGTGGTAGGCATAGGAATCATTCACAACACCAAAGGAAATGAAGTGTATAAACACATGGGTCAAATGCAAGACAATCCAAGCATAATGTGCATGGGGTGTAGTGAAAATCGTGTGGCACTCAACACAATGGAAAGATCAATTGTTCATCATGTGTGAGGCAATCAAGTCAATCATGTGAAAAGAAATGGGACATGGCATATGTGAAGAAGTGGCATTGTTGCAACCAAACATATGATAGGAGCAAGTAATCCAAGAATTGGATGCAACATGGAAAGCAATCATAGTATCATCATAGGCATGGGGCACAAAGCAAACATGATAATAACAAGTGATATCTCCGCCAAGCTTGCAAATACACATACACGTACTAGAATCAATCATCATGTGTAATGCAAAGCATGGGTCACAAATGCATGGCAAAGGCATAGGAATGAGCATATCATGCAAAGTGAACATGGCAATATGGGCATAACGTGAGAAGTGGTAAATAACCCATAACCATGTGAGGGTCGTGTAGAAGAGATGCGCGAAGTCTTGATGCGAAGGGAGTGGTGGTAAGGACAATCCACGGGATCCCAAGTCATCATTGCTCTCTAGAGCTTGTTTCGTCAACTCATGGTCTTGTGAGGTTGACGAGTGTTCATGGGTACCTACACAAAAGAGACACAAACGAAAGAAATTGTGTGTGTGGTAAATGTACACATCATCCATCATGATGTGTATGTGCACGTGAGAGTTAGCACAAGATAAGCATTGCTCGAATAAATGTGATGCATGGTATATAAACATGTCATCCATCATGAAAGAATAGTTGTTATGTATAACACGATGGGGACACAAATTGAGCAAACAAGTATATGGCACATCAATAGCATGGTTATTCATGGGGATCATATGGTGCACACAATCATGGGAATCATGCCAAGTATAGGATGTAGCAAAATCTCCTAATGGGTATGAGGAAACTATGGGGGTCTCCTCATGAGCAATAGCGGAAGCATAATATGGAGAAAATGGACAACATACAAAACAATGCATATCCGAAGCTAGGTGGTCATGGCATGGCATATGAGATAAATGATGCAAAGGAAGCATATCAATATCATCACAAGAAAAACAAATGGCAATAACCATGGGCTTGTCATCTATGCGATAGGTGCAAATTGGGTTTATTTTAATGGCATATGCATAGTCACTATGATGAGATTGCAAATATGACATATGGGATATCTCATGCATAGCATATGACAAGTTAAGCGGATCATCAAACATGATGCGACCTAAAGAATTGTCACAAGAAATCCTATGTAACATGGCATCACAACTAATAGACTCCTCATGGCAATCATCAAACTCATCATAAATGGGTAAATCATCGCATGGGGAAATCATACTAACATGAAGCATGGTAATAGGTGGATCAACATCATGCAAGCAATCAATGTCAAGAACGTCCACTAGTGGGACAAGAGCATCACCTTCACCTATGTTACCTTTCTCATTCCACTCATGTGATGTAGGTGAGGTGGGAAAGACCAAATGGTGGTTATCGTCGTCATCATGATGGAACCATGTGGGGGTGCATCATAGTCCACCATGGCCATCGTCATGTCCAAAGGAAGGACGGGGTCGTCGAGGATCAGCGCGTCGTCATATATGGGACCTAGCACCAAATGAGAAGACATAATAGAGGTAGAGATCAAATCGTTAGTGTTGAAAGTGGCCTCACATGACCTATCAACTATCTCACTCTCTCTATGTGGTGGTTCACTCACTCCCTCAAGGTAGGTGCACTCAATGTCACATATGGTGCAGTCACTCATCTCACTCAAATGGTGGGGTTGTGGCTCTCCTCACATGGGAATTGGGGCAACTCATCATATATGGGGCTAGTGATGAAGTCACGCTCTCTCTCAATATGGTGGCAAAAGTCACTCAAGTCATCATGCGTCGCCGTGGTCGAAGGGAAAATCCCATGCTCAACCATCTCGTAGTCGTCGTCGTGGTTCAAGGCCGAAGATGGCACATCACCACTCTCATCGTGGATGAAGGCCGAAGATGGCACATCATCACTCTCATTGTGGATGAAGGCCGAAGATGGCACATCATCACTCTCGCCGTCATGTAGCGTGGTCGTTGCAAAGTGAGCTCGGGGTCGAGTAGAGTTGGCCTTCATGAGTTCTTGCTCCGCCTTGAGAGCACCAATGTAGTTGTCGTCGAGGGACTTGTAGTTCTCGAGGAAGATAGTCTTGGAGATGTCGTTGTTCAATCCCATCATGAAGTAGAACTTCATCCAAATGGGGTCGTCCACGCCGGCACGTCGCAAGGCTTCCTTCATGTTCTTGAAGTACTCGTCGAGGGACTTGGATTCTTGTATGGTGTTCTCCAATTGGCGTTGAAGATGTTCCGTGTATGTGGAAGGCACAAATTCTCGCCGCATCGTTTTCTTCATCGTGGGCCACGTCATGGTGAAGCTTGTTGAAGGTCTATGAAGCCACCATGTCGATGCATAGTCATGGAAGGTACTTGTGGCGCACTTCACTTGATCGTCAAAGGGTACTTGATGTAGCTTGAGGTAGTCGTCCATCTTGCACTCCCATTTGAGGTATTCATCGGGGTCAATAGTCCCAAAGAATGGAATCTCCTCGGTTATGTCGATGTCGTAGTAGCTCGAGGGAGTAGTGGACTTGAGCTTGTGGAGTAGGCTAAGATGTCGTACGTCCGAAGGCAAAGATGCCTTGAAGTCACTTGGCGAAGATGCCAAAGGTGTTGAAGAAGCCGTAGTCTTGAGGTCGAAGTCGTGGCTCTGTGTAGCCCGTGCGCACGGGGTTGTCGGAGGCCGTGTGCACGGGGGTCGAAGGCCCGTGTGCATGGGGTTGGCAGAGCAGCCAACGCATGTCCTGAAGCTCGCTCTTCATGGTCATGTCGGTGTCGATGCTTGTGTGTACTTGCCAAAGATGGTAGCTCGGGAGTCTTTGCACTTGAGCGTCTTCTCGAAGATGAGGAAGATCACTTGCGGTTCTTGATGAGGGCCTTGAACTCCTCCATTTTCTTGTCCATCTTGGCGTCGATGAAGTTCTTCATAGCATCGAACTCGTCGTCGTGGTTGTAGACCGGAGATGATGTGCTTTGCCTATCCATCACAAGACTCGAGCAAAGGTGAGTAGGAAATGAGATAAACAATACCAAGCTACCTTTTCCCAAAGTTGAGGATGTATCTCGTATCACTCAATGTGAGATGAAAGAATAGTGGAATTGGTACCGGACTTGTTCACTCACACCTACAAGTAAAAGCTTATCGAGTGGCTTGGTTAGGACAAGTGGCACAAATTTCATGCAAATTGAAGTCCAACATATTGTAAATGTTGAAATAAATCCAAATGACTCAAAATGCAAAGCAAGTGATCACAAATATAGAGGAGGGCAATAAAGAAACACACACGGTGGGATAATGGGGCTTGTGCAACTATAGGGATGAGCAATACAAGATTGCCTAACAAAGACTAAGCTCGTGTTGCACAAACACTAGGAGAGCACTAGCTTGATTGCACACTTGGGCACGATTCACCACTTGGCACCAACCTATATGTATGCAAGCTAAATGTTCCCTATTCCATGTATCCTCATGCACAAGTATCTCTTTTCATGCTCAACTCTTTGCTTCTAAGCTTATGATCATCCTTTTCTTTCTTAAAAGCTTCTCTCTCTTTTTTGACTTTTTTTGGACTTTCCTCTTCCTTTCCACTATGCTTAATGAGCCTCAACCACAAACATGAGATAAGTATCACAAGATATGCACGGGAGCAAGCAATTGCACTATATGAAGTTAACACGGGCTGGAAACGGCCGACGGACTAATGGACCGTTAATGGGTATAAAGCGATAGACTGTTCATTACGGGCCAGTTTCACCACGGGCAATTAATGGGCCAAGATTTACAAAGGGCCTCATATGGGAAGAAAGACGTCATGGGACAAACATGGGCCGGAAGTTACAATGGGCTGGAATCATATTGGACGGCCCAGATGACGCTACTGGGCCTAATTTGTGTAAGCCGTAACGGGTCGTGACCTAGCGGGCTGTATATGGGCTATATGCTAATAGGCCGTTAACAGGCTTTCCGTGGGCCGGCCCGCTACCTCTTTGACCAAGTCAAATGGGCCGGCCTTTTCACTGGAATGTGCCTCCGTTGGGTCGTGCCATGTCTCAACGTATCATAGGCGCCTCCTATCCAATGAGTGGATAACATCTATCCCAGCGGTGAGCCAACACGTGTTTCCTTCGACCAATGAGTATTTTACACGTGGAAAATCCCCATTGGTTCGGGTTGTTAATGGGTTATCGGATCCAAAACCAGACCTGATAGCTTAACGGTGACCTGTTACGGTGGATGCCACGTGTCGGTCACCCTTGACGAAAGCACTTTCATGACGCGCCATTTATCGTCATGGAAATAGACACTTCCGTGATGATAATTTTGGTAATGTCATTGAACACTTCTACGACAGCACAGGTATGACTATCTTGATTTTGTCATAAAATCGTCATGGATGTACATGCATGACAGAAAACGTGACCTACTATGACAAACACGTATCATCACGAAAGTGTATTTTTTTTGTAGTGTCATCGACGACATCCGCAACATGCAACTCCAATATCATCTTCTCCTCCTCAATTTTTTTTTCAATTTTTCCTTCAAGTAATTGTTTTCTTCTTCAACTAAATTAACCTCTCGACAATAGGGTCGATTGGAATTTCCGGTTCACATACCTCCTAGATAAAAAAATCTATGTCACGTTGGTCGGCATAATTGTCATAAACACTAAATGAACCAAATAGTTATAAAAGATAATATATATATATATATCACATTCAAATCATAGACAAGACAAGGGCCGACGGAGGCGGATACCAAAACCATCGCACAATATAATAACAAACAATAATAAAAGTAAGAAAATTACACAAGTATCTATCTAAATCATACAAGTAAGAACTTTTTTCTTTTAGAAAGAAGATAAGATCAAGAGGCTCACCACGGTGGTGCCAGCGACGAGATCGGCGCGGGCAATCGACGGCGGTGATGACGGGGATGGGACAGGACGGACTGCCAAACCTAGACAAATCTCGAGGAAAATGGAGTTTGGACAAGGAGCTTCAAGAGGAGAAAGCTTAAGTACGGCTCGGGCATTTCATCGAACATCTCATGTGCATAGGAGGTGAGCTAGAGCAACACCAAGCTCTCCCACGGCTGGCTAGAAAAACAGAGCACTCCACTGCTCTACTCAAGGGCGGAGGGGGGGTATATATAGGCATCTCATTGGTCCCGGTTCGTGGCTGGAACCGGGTCCAAAGGACCCCCTTTAGTCCCGGTTCCAGCCACAAACCGGGACCAATGGTTGTGGGCCAGGAGTGAGGCCCATTGGTCCCGGTTCGTGTCTGGAACCGGGACCAAACGGTCCAGACGAACCGAGACCAATGCCCCATGAGGCCCGGCCGGCCCCCTGGCCTCATGAACCGGGACCGTTGCCCCATGGGTCCTGGTTCGTGACTGAACCGGGACTAATGGGCTGGCCCAGCCTGGACCAAAGCCCTGTTTTCTACTAGCATCGATATACACTTCGTTCGCGAACATGTGGCACTTGGGAGGGTTCGTGTTCCACACGTACCTACCGCTCAGCAGTTCGCCGATGGTATGGCAAAGGGACTACCGACCCCAGTCTTTGATGAGTTTCGCTCCAGTCTCTGCGTGTCCGGCGACGCTTCGACTACGGGGCGGTGTTGAGTACGTTGTCCATTGTACATGTATAGGACTAGGGTTTTGTATTTATACCGTTATATATCCTCTCTCCCTTCTGTATATTTGTACATCTTGGGAGACAAGTAGAGGCAGATCCACCCTATACCTACATATGTGCATCATGCACACAATCAATGAATTATTGACGCATGCAATCCTCTCTTTCCAACTTACACATATGACGGAGATGATCCAAATCTTGATAATCAAGCTAGTGGCAATAACCATAAAGGCGAACCAAATGAGAGTGATAAGCCCATTGATGAATTAGACAAAGCGAACCTCACAGCCAGCATTTCTGGCGGTACATCTACTGGAAAAAGTGGATTTATCTGTGTCTAGTGTGGATTTTCATCCTGTGAGTTTTTCAGAGGAAGTTCATGTCCAATTTGTGGAGGAAATAAAAGCCCATCGGGCTCCTAGTTTTTTCCTACTTTCTTTTGATTTCCTCTGTAATCCATAGATCACCACCTTGTCACAATTTGCCGCCGCTCTCTGCTGATGATCAATGAAAAGCCAACTATTGCTGGACCTTTCAAAACAAAACAAAAAAATCTGGAGCTTTTGTTACTGTGGAGGAGCAGTTTCATGATGTGTGTATGAGGCCTTTTGTTACAGTTCCACCATCCCCTCAGACAAATTATCTCTGTTAGTGCTCAGGACCTGAGAGCTCTGTGTCTGCCCAAATGGACTATTGTTCTGCCCAGTTAAGTACTCCCTCCGTCACATAATGTTTTTGACTCTACAGTCAAAAAACGTCCTACATTCATTATGGGGGACGAAGGGAGTAGATTTGAAGTGGCTGAGTCTGACGAGGACGAGGATATTTTGGGGGAACAAGACAACATTTGCCTGTGTAAATAGTTGCAGCTTTGGGCTCCATTAAAAGATCCCTGCTCAGCTCAATGGAGTAGGCTAATTCTGACAAAAAATGAAGAGTGATGAACCTTCGACTGACATTTCCTCTAAGTGGGGTCCACTGGTCCAGTTATTATCCAGAATTCATGGTCATGTGGATATTATGGCCAAATCTGCTCAGAAGAGAAAGAACTTGGAAACTCCCAGGTCTTTCAAAGGAGTGGGTTTGGAGAAGCACCAGATGCATTATGCCTAAGCTCAGTGGGTTTCTCCATCAATAAAAGGTTCTCTTCGACAATGCTCAGTCGAGTGCTTCTCCTCAGGTGTGTGCTTCTGCTGGATCATCGTCGAGGAGAGACATTACCTGATTCACCAATTATATACTCAATTAGTGATGTGATTCATCTTTTTCAGTCTTGAAGCTACACAGATTCAGTTCAGTGCGATCATATAACATTCACAATTTCAGCAGCCCCAGTTTGCTGTTAGGCTAGACGCAGAAATTTATTTCAGAAACTGTTTCTGCACCCTCCCAGTGCAGTACAGCAGAATCAACAGATATGTTCATGCAAGTCCTATACAAGGTCTACTACTCCAAAGCCAATCTAAGCTGAAAGGAGCACGAGAACATAGCTATAATTGAACAAATCGACCCAAGGATTTGCAAAGCTCAACCCGGAGCAGTGCGGCGCAACCGGAGCACCTAGTGAGCACTACAAGGAAGAGCAGAAACAAGCAGATGTCTCAGGCACTTGCAAACGCTGCGCCACATAGAGACAAGTCACCTAAGAGGAATGGCAAGCTTCTGATGCTTTCAGATTAGGCCGACTGCGAGCCACCTTGCGAATTTCTCACAGTTACATGTTGTCAGCAATCCTCTCCCCCTCTGAAATTTTGCAAAAGCAGTGGTCAGTTCTGTCGCCTCGGTAACACAAAGCAGAAGCACCTCCTCTGCACTTGCTCACCGAGCTCAATACCACATAAACATAAGCGTCATTCTTCAACTTCAGCCACCTCCAGTTCAGCTTGTAGTAGCATATATGTTAAGAGAGAACCAGCAAATTACCAACCTCCATCAGCTGCATAGTTTGACCGTGCATGCCACTGTCCGAGCCCAATACTTGAGCCTAGCTTTCACTTCCTCTGGATTATCCCCTACCAAAGCAAATAGTTGTTGATCAGCCATGATCAGTAGTACATCATTTGCAAGGAAATAATACAATCTCAAAATTAAATTAACAGCAAATCAAACAGATATGGATAACATGCTTTGCACTGCTGGGGTCAGGGTAGCACGATTAGCGCATCTTTGAATTTTTATATTTTTTAGGAGGAAATATGAGTTGGAGGGAGGAGCATAATTCTCAGTGGGGACTGCTCTTGCTTTGCTTTGTTGTGAAGCTTGTCTTGGAGAAGACAGTTCGCCCTTACCAAGGAAAGTGAATCAATGACCAATGACCAAGTCACATGTTCTGTTGTGCCGGTCCGGTGTGTGACCCAGTCCCAGTATGTGGCTGGGCTGGGGCATCCGGCTTTAGATGTTAGGCTTTGATGCGATGTCTGTTTGGTATTTGGCTCGGATATTCGGCATGCCTTCATCAAAGGGATAGGAGTAGCAATAGATATTGCCTAGATGGTGGCTTCAGACTTACTGATGTATAACTTTGTATGGTCTTTGTGGATAATAATTAATAAAATGGTCGTATGCATCGTCCAAATGCAGAGGCCGGGGTATATCCTCCTTTTCTAAAAAAAGTCATATGTTCTAGTTTTGGGGGCATATGTTCTGCTTCTTTTATTTGCCTGTCTCTCATCTTGATTTCCCAAACAATAGAACTAAGAATACCAGTATTGCTTCCTCCATTCTATGCTCAAACTTTTTTCCTTTCATTTTTTTCCATTGGGCATCAAATTTAGATGTAACAAAAACCATAGGATACACAACAACCGAAAAGGTCAGTAGAATCTTGGGAGTGCCTACCATCCTAACCTTTTATGAATAGCCAAAGAAATGGCTTACAATTTTCCACGCCAGACATATTACAGACACACCATGCAAAGCACCATCAAGACAACGGCGAAACTGAAATCTTTAGAACGAGAATTGGCTCCTACCAAGAGTTGTGAGGGCAATCGTAACTCACAGCGATTCAACTGAATTGACATATATTCAGTTGATTGCCTCAAATTTGCATACCAACTCATATAAAACACAACAGATCTATCGTAGTCCCATAACAAAAAGAATGTCGCAACTTTATGAGTTTGTAACAAATAGTACCACTGTTGTTAATGAGCACGATTCAGAGAAAACAGGGATGATCTAAGTCAGGCATTAAATTTCAACTGCTGCTTAATACTGGTCGGAAATTCCCTCATTTTGCAATAACCTGGATGCATATTGTCCGGTACAAAGTGTTGAAGCATGGATATCCTATACCTTATCCCAGAATACATGTTACGGTATCAGACATGAAACCTCAATTTAACCAAGCAAATCCAATAATCTGAACCAAAGTCTACTTCTAATCATCCCCAGATCAGAGAGTCCGCACACTAAAACAAAAGAAAACATAATCCACACCTTCGCATCGCTCCAAAACTGAAACTTTACCAAGAAATTAAAAAAAAAAATCAGGTGTACAGGAAACAAGTCTTACCATGGCCGGAGATCTTCCAGTCCGGGATGGGCGCCGCCGCCGCCGCTGCGGGATCCAGCTGCCCGACCACCGTCCTCTGCTCGTCGAGGAATCTCCGCGTCATGGAGTAACAGAGCTCCAGGCCGGGGAGCGTCCCGCAGAGGCCCGGGATCTCGTTATAGGAGAAGCTGAAGCCGAGGTCGAGGCAGCCCGTGAGCTCCTCCAGGTCCTCCTCCGTCAGGCTCCTGGTCCTCCCCACCACCGCGCCACCGCCACCACTACCAGAGGCAGAGGCCGGCTCGAGCATGACGCAGCTGCCCACCCGACGCCTCCGCGGCTGCCGGCCGTTGCTGCCGCCTCCGGACGCCGGAAGCTGCGACTGCGAGAAGTAGGAGGTGGAGGAGATGGCCGCCATTCTCTCTTTCTCTTGCGACGGTGTCTTCGTCTACGGTTTGTTCCGCTGCGTCTTCCTTGGTTCGGTTTTGGGTTCTGGTTGTGGAGCTTTGTGCCTGGGGTTGGCTTGGGTTTTGGCTCATTTATAGACGGGCAAACAACTCGCTGGCATTTGTTTGAGCCTTTTAGGTGGGTAGTAACTCATGGATGCCTACTGCGAATCAATCTGTAGTTGAGTTGGTTAGGTGAACAGTGGTATTTCCAACCCATCAGAATTTAAATCCTGGTGTTCGCATTATTTCTGGATTTATTTCAGGATTTTCGGCGATGCGCTTTCAGTGGGAGGAGACGTTCTCGTCGACGACGAGACGCCTACGATGACTTCGTAAATCTCAAGATGATATGTCGGCTCAGTTTTTCGGAGGTGCTCATAGAGGTAGGGTGTGCGTGTGTGCATTTATAGGGATGGGTGTATGCGCGTGTATATGAGCGTTTGTGTCTGTACTGATGCTCAAAAAAAAACTCATGAATACCTACCTTTTCTAGCTAATTTTGTGAAGAAATTTTTTTTGAAACGTGATTTTCGTTTCTGCAAAGTTGTCTCTCCCCATCTAAAAAACAGAAGAAGAGAAAAAACCGATTCTATTTCAGCCATACCATGTTCGGACAATATATAGTAGCCCACTGCCTGTCTATTTTTCTTTTGCGTGGGGAAAAAGAGTTTTGTTTCATATTTAGAAAGTTACAGTTGAGAGGCAAAAAATCCTCGGTACATGTTGGTTCAAGGTGCATCCACGCATCCAACAAGTAGAGATAGGCGATAGTCAGCCGGCGTGGCCAGAGGGCGAGTATGCAGACGGTGCCGAAGAAGGGGAGAAAATAATTTAGAATTTCAACTTTTGGAACGAAATTTGTTGTAGTGATATTGTATTTAGGGCTTTTGTGAACCTTTGCATGGTGGCATATAAGCAGTTTCCTCCTTCCTAAACTCTGTCGCATATACGTAAAAGTTATTCCTACCTCCGCCACTGCTTTCCTCCGTATCACTACAATTCTTAAAGAAAAAGAGGGTGCGTGCGTAATAATTTGTTACTCCACATCATGATCTGAACGAGTGTTTCCTCGGCAGTTCTGTGTGGCGGACAAGGATTAGATAAAGCATGCCCTTTGTGCTAACACGTCTTTAGTGATGGCTGATGAGTGAGTAGATCTCACTCCAGCTGCTGCTGTTCTCCAGCTACGAGACATGATCAGACGCAAATTACGTGCACTACGTACGACGTTGTTGTCATGGACCTGTAGAAGAGAACGGGCAACTCGCGTACGTGGCTTTACTGTCCCGCATGCGCCCTCAGCACATCATGATCACTCCCACTCCTCCTTGGACTGTCATGGCTCTTTTAGAGCCTCTACAGCCCGACCTTTTAAACCCGTCTCACATGTTCAGATAAGCCGTTCGATCACTGACCGGTCACGTTTTTTGATCCAGACGAACGCTTTAAACGGGCCTCAAATGTCTGGATCGACATCTTCGTATCTAGCCCAAATACGAGGCGTATATGGGGACGCACGGGCGCGTCCAGGCACACCCGCCACATCGGATCCGGCCCATGCTGGCCCACCTGACCCTATTATATTCGTCCTCATCTACTCGTCCGAGCAAACACTAGGCACTTCACTTCACTCCCCTTCGCCACCCGAGCTCACCTTCGATGGTTTCTGACCTTCTCCGTCATGGCAGGCAGTGGATCGAACTCCGACCAGTCTGGATCTGTCGACTCGGGTGTCATCCCGTGTGGGTTGGAGAAGGCAATGGCAGTCCGCATTGCACTCCGCCGTTCCCGGGAGACAGCGCAAGGCCGACGGACGGATCCATCCACCGCGACGCCATAGTGTCAGCTCACCAGGCGCTCGGGTCCTTTGGTGTTAGATCCTCACGGTCCCGGTAGTCAAAGCACCTCTCCTTCCCCATCACCGGTCGGGCAGACTATGAATCCCACCGAGAACGAGCGTTCCACCGTGGGAATGAGAGGATAAGGGCCGCAGAGGCCCGTACCGCGGCGGAGGCAGCTGATACGGCGGCGCGCGCAGCCGAAAAGGAGGAAGCCATCCGCGCCCGCATTATGAAGAAACGACAGCAGAGGAACATGCGCGCTCTCGTCTGAGAGCGGAATCGGGCGGTCCGTGCCATGGCCGGACTGCCAACGAAAGAGGGGAAGGAGGACAGCGACGACGAGGACAGCTCTGGCGACGAGCAGATCCGGCTCGATCCGTGCTGTGTGTTCGACCGGTACTTCCGCGAGAAGGACGGCAGGGGCGGCGGGAAGGGCAAGGGCAGCCGTGGATGAACTCCTCCATAGCCAAACATGTCAAATTTTGATAGTCCGATGACATGTTTAGTGTAGTGTGATGGAGTAGCCGGACGATGTGTAGTTGCATCTGTTTGTATGAATTTAAGATACGGTAACTAAAGTGTCCGGATGTAGATTACATTATTTATGGGGTGCCTGATCAGTGCCCGTGGATGTATCTAGGCGCGCCCGCGAGGTGTTTGAACATCACCTCGGTGCAAAAATGACAGGCTTGGCTTCTGCGTAATCGACGGTACCGTGGCGTGAGCCACATGCGATGTTCACCAAGAAGCGAGAACTAGGTTCGGAGGTACGTGGACACGAGGTGGACTGCGGCGCCTGCACCCACACGTGTCATGTGTGGATAAGTACAAGCATCTGGGAAGGACTTGTGGCGGAGGAGCCATCAGCGAGCGCGGGCCCGGCCGGCCGCCGGTGACCTCTCGCGCGCGTCCTTGCGAATCATTCTTGTGGCGTGGGGCTGAAGCCGCCGTGACCCAAGCGGATCCCTGGCCGCTTGTTCGATCGCCGGCACGTCCAGCCACACGCACGGCGCGGGCGGCCAACCACATTTTGCGGGTGGCCGCGCCGCGCGCCGTGGGGGCAACCGCGTGATTCCGTTCGGCCCGTTCCATGGCGCCGGAGGGCACGATGGCTACGTCGCAGCCTCTCCAATCGTCTCGTCTGCAGCCGAGCCAGCTGCATGCGACAGTGATTGATGCACATGCACGGAGGATTGCGCACGTACCGCAACGCACAGCATGGGGGGTCGGAGCGGCGGAGCCTCCTTAGGAGGTGTTTATTTATGGACTGTCTATTTAACAGTTGACTGAAAATCAATTTGATTTCAGTCAAATTTTCGAGCCAATCAAATTGTTGCGGTTGTACATACGCTAACGGATCTCTCATTCAATTGTTTTCCCTGATCCGATACCAAAAAAGACCGAAAAGCTAGGACAGACTCAATACGCCCAAAAAACACCTGACAAACACAACACATGAGAACACTTGAAAAAATAGGTCCCAAAAGTTCACTGATGCTCTATACAACACCCAGACGAAAAAAGCATAGGCACCGGCATGAAAAGGCGTCACGTCTCCATCAACTTGTAGTACAGTCACAGCGTTAAAAACAGTAGAATCTACAGTTTAAATAGTGTTTCCATACAGTGTAATTACAACACAATGGCAGTGTAAATCTGACAATGAACTACAGAATTTAGAGAAGAGTTACAATGCTATTAAGGTAAATTTCTTTACAGTGTAATTTACAGTAGACTTACACCAAAATTACACTGCAAATACAATATTTACTGTGAAGATTACAGTGTAATTTAGAGTAGAGTTACAGTGTAATTACAGTAGATATCTTTACAATGTCATTTACAGTAGATTTACACCAAAATTACAGTGCAAATACAGTGTTTACTGTGAAGATTTACAGTGTAATTTAGAGTAGAGTTACAGTGTAATTACAATAGATTTTTTACACTGTAGTTTACAATAGACTTGCCCAAAATTACAGTGTAAATAGTGAAAGATTTACAGTGTAAATTGCACTAGAAACATGTGTAAATCAATTGAATTACACCAGTATATTTACAGTTTTACAGTGGAGTTTACACTGTAAATCTGCAATTGAATTACGGTAGTAAGATATGCAGTCTTTACAGTTGAAACACTCTGACCGTAAATTGCTCACAGTAAGAGAGTGCTAGATGGACAAACCCCGAAACCTATCTAGAAAAATGATATTACCTAACGGATGATACATTTGTCCTATGTTACCGTAAATTGTCCTATGTTTCTTTTCCAAAATGCGCACGTATACGGAGCAACTGATGATACATAGCTAAGGTTATCACTAGAAAGTGAAGAAAATGCATTTCTGAATGTAGGCCCACATTCATTCACACAACTCCTACATTCAAAGGTAATATATAAGGTAAAGCAAAGAACAAACACCAAGAGGTAGAGAATTGAAAACATTGTAGCAGTCACATACTCTAAATGTACTCTTTATTGTTATCCTTCTAACTGGCACATACAACATCACTGGATTCAGATATGGAGCGGGCCAAAGAAATTGAGCAAGGAAATTTAGTTACAAAGAAGTTCGAATTCAGTAGCAATCGATTTGACAAGCCGAAGACTGTAAGAGGGACCTCTGTTTTAGCAAACGTAAGGAGGCACTCCATTCCATATCTCTGAACAACATCCCTGTACCTAGGGCGCAAGCATTGACAACAGTAGTAAAAACCTGCCAGAATATCTACTAGATACAATAATCAGGGGGAGGGGGATTGAGAGGGTAGCTTACCATAATACGTTCTCCGACAGATGAAATCTTTCTCTTTAAGCATCTTACTCTGTTAAAAACATACAAAGGGAGAAAAAAACATTCAATTAACCAGAGAGAAGAGAGAAATCAAACAAGAGTGATAAGCAACATTAAAATTCACACACATGATTCATGTAGATGTGAAACAGAGCTTTGTTAATATTTCCATCAGTCTTAGATAGGTCCTGAGCATAAAAAGGGTATAGTTAGGAGTAAGTAATCTGGTACTATATGGTCCATGTAAAGCAAAAAGAGCAAAATAAAGGACAAAAAGGAATACCAATGGCAGCTGGCATGATTCATTATCAGCAAAGTCCTTAGGCATGAACGGTTTGTCAAACGAATCTGCAGTGTCAAAAAATGATTCGACAGGGCCACCCTGTTCCTAAACCTTGCGGAGTCTACCCATTTCTTAAAATTAAGCCTATAAACAGATTACATGATAAAATAAAAGAACAGAAAATAGAAATTAGGAAAGTCAGAAAGTGCTACACCGAAACTATTAAACAGTTGAACACCACTTAAAGGAACTGAAAATGCAAGACTTACGTTTAAATTACAGTAAAAAATATAATACCACAGTGTAAGTTTCTGTGTGCTATCACTGTAACTATTTGCATATATTATAATTTAAATTACATTAACCCAGAATCGATATTACAGTGAATCAGAATAGAAAATTACATGAACTCAACTGCTCACTGTAATCAGGGCAGTAATTACATTGAAGAACTAAAACAAAATACTCCCTCCATTCCAAAATATAGTGCGCCCGCGCTTCCCGAGGTCCAACTTTGACCATAAATTTAACCAACGAGACCAACTGCGGCGGGAGAAAAAAATATATAATTGAAAACTTCTTTTGAATACGAATTCACTGATATAATTTTTGCTCCCGCCGCAATCGGTCTTGGTAGTTAAATTTGCGGTCAAAGTTGAAGCACGGGGATAGAGGAAGCACTACATTGTGGAATGGAGGGAGTACATACATTAATTACACTATAATACTGATCCAGCTTACACTATAAAATCCAAGCAAATTGCACTGAAAGAATATGGAAAACTACACCGTAATACTGGTCCAAATTACACTGGAGGGGCATTACACACCAAATAAGGCTGGATGTAGAATTACAGTCAAAAACTGAGGAGATTACACTATATAATACTGATGCAAATTACAGAGTAATCAAAAAAGGGCATGAATTACAGTGCAAATGCTGATACAATTTACACCCAGAAACTGTGGGGCTTACACTATAAATACTAATGCAAATTAACATAACACAACTGGCGCATTAGACTGTAATTTAGAGATTCGGATAACATTACAGTGAAATTCAGAAAATATTAGAGATACATTAGACTGTAATTCTGGCGCATTACAGTGTACTTCAAAGATAATTTACTTAATAACAACTTGATGGATTACAGTGAAATAAAGACACACATTACAGAGTAATTTGAGAGATACATCATAACACAACTGGGGGCATTGCAGTGAAATTCAGAGACACAATATAGACTAAAAAAACAAAAGTTGAACTAGTTGAACTACATTGTAGATCAGAGTTACAAATACAGAGTAAATTCAGAGCTAGTTCAATGCTACTGGACCAATGCTACTAACACACCAATGCCAGCTGTAAATTCAGAGCTAGTCCAATGCTACTGGACCAAACAATCAACAAGAAAAAGGAATCCTCATGCAATGAACACTGAAACTATGGCAAAAACACTGAAAAGCATGAGGTTGCAGTGAAGCTACACAGGACGAGGTACAATGAAGCTATAGGGGCAGCTAATTGGGTTAAAAATCGCACAGCAAAACTGCATACAATACTAGGTAAATCTCAGTGTAACATACACTCCTATTATGGGGGAACACTGAAAAAACAAGCATAAAATTCAGGTAGGTACAGAGAAGGGAACGTCCAAACAGAGAAATTCAGTAACCAGCGGGATAAAACAACAGCGTGGAACAAAAACATGAGTAAAATCAGGGGCTACAACTACAACTACAACCCAATATAGAACAACCAGAACTCGATCTTCAGAAGTCAAGCCACGGGATCCACCCCTGAAAACTAACGCCTATACGCCTACCTACACATCAACAGCAGAGAACTTACGTCTACGCGTACATCCACATCAACAGCAGAACACTGCCCAGGGAAATGGCCTACGAAATCCAAACCGGGCGGGATTTGGCCTACATCCGCAACAAAAAACACAAGACCACGGCATGGAGGACTATGGCGCGCTGCAAGCTCCTACAAAAAACTCAGGCGCACAGGCTGAAGACTATGGCGCGCTGCAAACGGGCTGAAGCAGAAAACCGCGCCCGGTAAAAAAACGAGCCCGAAAACCAGCACAAAGCCAACAGGACCGAGTGTGAATCTCAGCACGAGATCGAGCGGCCAACAATTTGAATGAAAGCGAATTGAAAATCAGTCAGCTGAAAAATAGCAAATCCGTTTATTTATGCCTGTTTATTTATGTCAAGGACTCCACTCTGGCATGCTCGGCGGTCCTATGTGGAGGCAGAGATGTACTTTATCCTTTGTTCCTAATCACTCTTAACTTTTTCCTGAATCGAATGAATATATAGACGTGTTATAATGTGTTTGTTCACTAATTTCAGTTCGTATGTTGTCTATATTATAATATTCAAAACGTCTTATATAATTCAAAATAAAGGTGATACATAAGTATATTACTATGCTTTGTTTTTCTTATTTTAGATCACATATGCTTTGTTCTATAATACCATGAATGTTTGTGCGGAGCCGGATTTTTAGGTGCATGTCTTCTGCAATCATCCAGGGATCCCATCATGAGCATTTAGCCCCCACCCCTGCAATGATCAGTGTTAATGCCGGTAGTTCTAACTCGAAACTTGATCATAACAGACATTTGAATTGCTTCAATGTTGTGTCAAAAGAAGTAAAAAAAACTATTCAAATTGTGTTCACCCAACTCCCCATAGACACTTTTCTAATATGAAATTATAATGTCACATAGATAATGTCATAAAGTTTTAACTCAAATTTTCAAATGTAGTTAGGGAGACAAAAATTGCAAAAATTGTTATCAATAGTGATAATGTGCCAAATTTAAAGCCCAAGTTAAATTGTGTACTATTCACTATCAAATTTGTCCTTTTTTCTTGACTTGTGTTATGAATTTTGATTTATTCTTTTGTGACATGTTAGATGCTTGTATTAATAAAATTTTATCAATAGAAGAATTATGTGCAGATAAAAAGGAATTTAGAGGGCGAAGCTAGCTAGGGGAGAAACAAGACTATTGAAGGGAACTAGATGGGTTGTACAAGGGAGTTAAGCCAGGGACTTTAGCCATGTTTGAAGAAAATAGAGTAACTCAATTTTAAATCCAAGTGAAGGAACAACACACTCCTTCCTAAAGAGGGAGGACACATCGAGGAATAAGTGTTACCCCCCCCCCCCCCCAAACACACACAGACACACACACATAGGTCCAAAATCTGCTAGAGTCAAGATAGTTGATCCTATTTGGGATGCTAATATGAAAGACGTCGGTTCATCAAAACTTGCAATGAGAGGGCTAAATGGAACATATTAAGAGGCTTTGAAAATTCCAACACAATCATGATAATGATTTGATCACCAATAACAAACAAGTGTAACCTGGGAAATTGTTTGCATATCTATCCATCCAACGACCAAACCTAGGAGAGCATTATTTCTTGTCTAATCGAGCAAGAAGTAAAGTTTTAGAAGTCGGGGTTCAGTTTTATTACATCAAACCACCAAATGGATCCCACATCCCACATGTGTACATGAGGTACCACTGACTCGTTGAAGTAATTTGGGACAAGTTTTTATAATTCGTGAATGTATTTCATATGGATGGCTTCGCTATGGATATGAACGTTATTGATTCCAAGCTATCCAGAGTTATCCAACTTCCATGTTTTGTCCTAGGCAGCTTAGGTCTACTAGAGAGCTCATATTTACCCCATAGACATATGTGCCTTGCTTTTGTCTATGATGGCTTTGAATACCACCAAGGAGCTTCATTGTTCAAAGGAAGAAAGTAGGAAAGGAAGTAAAGATAGCTTTGATGACAATGATACAACCTCCACATGAAAGAGAAGAAGAGCAAGAAACAATGCGCGTCTCAATTTTATCTACAAGGGGAGTTAAGTCTCTTATTCTTGGCTTGGTTGAACCAAGGGGGGAAACAAGGTTAATGAAGGGAAACCATCAAATCCTACGATCGAAGAAATCAAAGATGTTGAGTTTTATCTTTTGGGTGTTGAGTGCGACGAGTCACAACTCTTCTAAGTTAACTCAAAGACATGTTGGCAACTGAAGAGATTCAAGGTGGCCTTTGAGACACATGAGTTGTGCTGGAAAATATCACATTGTAATTAAAGCTTTGTTATGATTAAGAGCCTACTATATATAACATTAAATATCTATAAAAGACCAAATTTGCAATAGCAAAGACATGTAAAAATGGCACAATAGTGTGCACCATGTAGAACAAAAATTGATTTGATTGATGGTGGCTAATTTTAGGACGCTAGCCTCCTCCCTGAATGCCCTAGAAGTTATAGTGAACGATATCTTAACCAGAGCATGCTATCTTACTATCAAGTACAACAAGACACACAACATTAACAAATGGTTAAACCCACTATAATATGTAAGATACATTTGAACAAAAAAGGGACTAAAGCAGTGTGTGGTGATTCAGTGACAAGCTCCTCAAAAACATCTAATATACTCTAGATTTTATATTTGCATGGATCTAATAAAAAAATCCTTTATCAAGATATTTCTTATAAAAATAACTTTACAGATCTCTACTAAGGTATTTAAGGATACACATAGACATATACAGTATACTCATGCAAATATCATAAAAAAATGAGAACATATATAACTAAAAATGTATATTTTGTCACAAAACACAATTTTAATTTATCATAATTAGCATACATTAATGACAAAAATGACAAAAACATATATTAATGTTTAGCATAAATTGTTATATTTATTTGGACTCACGTTGGGCTCCAAAATATGTTTAGACCGCCCCGTGAACACCCCTTTAATGGATAGACCTATATACCACCCATTGCATCATATAATAAAGTTGACATATAAGGAGACTCTATTTGGTTCAGCCCAATATGCGTGAAAGAAAATCCTAACTAAAAAACAATCTACCAGTCCATTAAGTTTATTAAGGGTTATACAAAATACTCTGAGTGGCATCCAAACCTCCTGATTCATAGACCAACCTAACCTGTGACGGAACACTCAACAAAATGCCGAGTTATATATTAGAAACTCCGCCGAATGGAGCACCCTTTTTGGTGACATAGCTATGAGCGACATTGCGAGAAAACTCGACTATTTTTCACCTTAGAAGCTGATAAGATAGTGGCCGTCTGCTCGGAAGAATAGCTCACGGAGAAAGAAAAGGTTGGAACAAAACCCTCTAAGGGTATACTTTTTATTCAGAGAGGTCCGCCTTCAGGTAGCGCTTTCAATGCTCATGTTACTATTCCTATGTTTGATTTCTGTTGTCTTTACTTTCTGTCTTTCATCTATGCCTTCCCGGTGAGTGACTGTACCAAATAATGGAGGTTGTCAAGTTTCTCAAGATGAGCGGGCACCTAGTGGTATTTGTTAAAGAGTTCTCCGCACCGATGGCAACGGTGATTTGTTGTATCGATTTTGTTTTTTGTATATGATGATTTCTTTCAGCAGCTAATATGTTTTGTCTCCGTTGGTCTCGTAGCTATAAGAGTTGGAGAAGACAAATGGCTTACCATACATTCAGATAGCAAGTACCAACACTATCTCTAACTCCAAATAAATATATTTATTAGGTTATAACTTTTGTTTTATTTACTACTCTCTTTATAAATAAATATAAGATGTTTTAGAAAAATGATCTAAAACATCTTATATTTGTTTACATAGTGATCTAAAACATCTTATATTTGTTTACACAAGGAGAACTTGCTAAACTGAAATTATGATGAAAACTAGTGACTCTGTCTTTTCATGTTATGATTAGGTTCTAAGTTTTCTTATATATACAAACAATACTTGTCATCTATTCGGAATCACGTCTTATTCGCCATTTGGCACCAATGTAAATCCAATAAAATCATGAAATATATGTGTTCATGGGATCCCCTGCATTCTTAGCCTGATTATCATGATTCAGTCGGTAGTGCTCAGTTAGTTACGTGGCCAATGTTTTTCTTCGCAGTCTTGACACTTTGTATATTCAGTTTAGTGGGATCTTATGTTATCCACAATAACAACAGCCACACCTTGTTGATAAGCTGGACAAAGAAATTTGTTTTAGAATAAACTGTTTCCACACCTTCGCAGTGCAGTACAACACGGTCAACAAATATGTTCATCGAAGTCTTATACAATGTCTACTGGTTGAAAGCAAATCAAAGTTTGAAGGAGCATGAGAGCAAAGAGCAAATCTAACGACGGGTTTTAAAGCTCAACCCGACGTAGCACTACCCAAGTGGAGAGCCTAGTCATCATTTTACAGGGAAGAGTAGAATCACTAGCAGATCTCTAGAATTGCGTACAACTTAGAACACCCATGATGAATGAGAACGGCAAGCTTCTGATGCTTTCAGAAAAGCTCCGACGACATATCGCGTCGAGATTTCTTACTCCTCCGTTGTATCATAAGTCGTCTCCCTCTCTGAAGCTATTGAAGAGCACCAATCCGTTATGTGATCCCGACGGCACGCATCAGAAGCGTCTCCTCAGTGTTCACACAACATGTCTCAGCCATGTAAGCAGATTTTTTTCAGCTTCAGGCACCTTAACTTCAGCCCATCATAGCTACATGCATGTCATGGGATGAATCGGCAGACTCCCTTGCCGGGACCTCCACTAGCTGTCTAGCTGCAGAGTTTGACTGTGCATGCCACTGTCTGTGCCCAGTACTTGAGCCGAGCTTTCACCTGGTCTGGATCATCACCTATCAAAGCGAACGGTAATTGATGAGCCATGAGCAGCAGATCACGCGAAGAAGAAATTAAACAGATCTCCATAACATGCTTTACTTGGGTGCAGAAAACAAGTCTTACCAGGGCCGGAGATCTTCCAGTCCGGGATGGGCGGCGCCGCCACCGCGGCCGGCTCCAGCTGCCCGACCAGAGTCCTCTGCTCGTCGAGGAACCTCCGCGTCATGGAGTAGCAGAGCTCCAGCCCAGGGAGCGTCCCGCAGAGGTCCGGGATCTCGTGGTAAGAGAAGCCGAAGCCGAGGTCGAGGCAGCCCTTGAGCTCCTCCAGGTCCTCCTCCGTGAGGCTCCTCGTCCTCCTCCCCACCGCGCCACCACCGGAGGCCGCCTCGAGCATGACGCAGCTGCCCGTCCGATGCCTCCGCGGCTGCCGGCCTTTGCTGATGCTGGTTGTAGCGGCGGCGCTGGACGCCGGCAGATGCGGCTGCGACAAGTAGGAGGTGGAGGAGATGGCCGCCATTCTATCTTTCTCTTGAGACTTGTCTTCGTCTGTGGCTTGTGCGGTGCTCTGCGTTTTGGCTTGTGGTTCTGGTGCTGCGGTGCCTCATGTTGGGTTGGGTTCTGGCTTATTTATAGACAGGCCAGAGAACTAGCTGTACTGGAAGAAACAAAGTTTAGTTTTGGATTTGTTTGGTCCTCCTAGGTAGTAACTCATGGATGCCTACTTTTTATCGCTAATTTTGCCAAGAAAACATTTTTGGAGGAGCTTTACTACACTTATCGTATGTGATGAGGTGGTCTCATTTGATTCCAACCCCTGAAATTCGTTTTGTTAGTTTAGGAAGGTTACATTAAATTTTCATAGAGTTTTCGAAGACGTAGCATTTTTGTTTGGGTGTGTCTAGGGCACATCTAGATATGCTCTAGTTATTGCACATCTAAGTGGGTGAATCAAGCATAAAGAGAAAAGGAAAAAAGAAAAAAAAATATTCACACGAATCTCAATGTAAAATCAATGACATATGACTTAGATGTGCAATACTTATGGCACATCTAGATGTGCTTTAGCAAAACTGTTTTTGTTTTTGTAGTGTGATTTCCGTTTCTCTATGCAAAATAGAAGAAAAACTGATTCAATTTTTTGCCACGCTATGTTATAGGCATGTGCAATAGTTCTGTAATAACAACCCAGGTTGCTTAGATAAGACAAACAACAATTCACACACTAGTCTATCTACAATTATTCTCTTTTTAGTAAATCACCATTGATAAGCATTTATAAAAAAAATGAATTAAACCATTGTTGGGTATAAATTATAGACACTATCCACACCGGTTGCGGTGACTGTAAGATGTCCATAGAAATTCTATGAACTATGTCGGTAGAGTTACATACAATACTCTTTCTTGTTTGTCTTTCCTCTAGATACCATATGTGGCATCTTCCTACACCAGTTAAAATCATATGTGGCATCTTTTACAAATTGTTTATGTAAGGCTGTTTATACAAGTCATCATTACTAAATTTATGCTCCAGCCAACTCAAGACTTTTTGACTCATATGTTATATTGAATTCATGCTCCAACCAGTTGCTTCAAAAGTCCGAACACTAATGGCTTGGCAGCCTTTTCTTCTAAACCAAAAGAGGGCGCATGCTTAATAATTCGTTGATTTACATCATGGTCTGAACGAGTTTTTCCTCGGCAGTCCTGTGTGGCGGACAAGGATGAAATAAAGCATGGCCTTTCTGCTATGGTGAGTAAATGTCACTCTTACCGCCGCTGCTGTCGGTATTGCGTTCTCCAGCTACTGAGACAGGATCGAGCGTAAATGATGGATAGGGGAGTGGAGCGGACCGAAAATTACGTGCGCTACGACGTATTCGTCGTGGACGGAAACGTGCGGAATGAAGGACTCTCTCGTATCATACGTGGCCTTAGGACATGTACAATGGTTTTACTTAAGACTGTCACATAGAATAAATAATGAGGTGGAGGAAAGAGAAATCATAAGAGAAGGCTTGTCTTATCTTATTTAAGAGAAGACAAAAGATGATCTCTTAGCACAATTTATCTCATCATGTTTTTAGGAACAACTAATTATTGAAGATAAGGCTGAAAGATGACCCATTGTAGACATGTTTTTTTGTCATCTCTAATTACATGTAAAACTTAAGATAAGATTATCTTATCAACCATTGTACATGCCCTTATTGTCCCGCATGCACGCCTGGCATATTCATCATCATCATCACTCCCACTCCCAGACCAAGTTTGTAAGTGGTACTGACGTTGCTCTTTTTTACTTACGCACTCGATGTACGTAGTATGAATGATTGAATTCGATCATCTCCGTGCAAAAAATGGCCGGTAAGCATCCAACTTCATAAGCATCGGATTAGCTATCTATCTACGGTAGTACTAGCTTAGGCCCTATTTGGTTCATAAGTATTATGACTTTTTTTAGTCCCAACTTATAAGTCTCAGGTCCCTAAAAAGTCCCTACATATTTGGTTTCTGGACTTATAAGTCTCTATAAGACCATATTACAACTATAAGTCCTTATAAGTCCCTCCTTGAGAGTCTTATTTCATAAGTCTCAAATGCCCACTTTAAGTCTCTATAAGTCCCTCCTGTTTGGTTTAGATAAGACTTATAAGGACTTATTTAAGTCCCTAGACCAATAAATCCATGGAAACAAACACCCTCTTAGCCACATCTACATGCGGTGTTCACCAAGAATGTTCAGAGGTACTAAGTGGACACGAGGCGGCCAGGTGGAAATGCGACGCCTACATCTACTACTCTACAACATGACTTGTGTGGGCAAGTACAAGCAGGGAAGGACTCGTGGCGAGCGTTGGCGACCCCTCTCGCGTGCTCCCTCGCGGAATCATTCCTGTGGCGTGGGGCTGAGGCCGCCGTGACCCAAGCGAGGACCCAACCGATGGATCCCTGGCCGCTTATTTTGATCGCCGGCACGTTCGGCCACATACTGGACGCCGGTGAACAGCCACATTTTGCGCTTGGCAATGCCGCGCGTGGTGGGAGCAAGCAACCACGTGATTCTGTTCCGTGTTGTGTGGCGCCAGAGGTCAGGATGGCTACGTTGCACCCTCTCTGCTCGTCCTCCGCCCAGCTGCATGCGACAGTGATCGGTGCACATGCACGGTGGAGTTCACACGTACCGCAGCCGCACAGCACGGGGGGCCGATCCTCGGTGTTCAATCCAGAGAACCTATGCTCTGCTTTTTCTTCTCTTAAAGCATCTGCAACCGGATCTCTCAAATCCACCTCATACATCCAGGCGGGCTGTCCGATCACGATTTTTTGATCCGGACGAGCCTCTTAAACGACCCTCAAACGTCCGGTCTGACCGGCAACCCTCATATACAGCCCAAATATGGACGGATATGGAGGCATCCAGGGACGCCCGTCACATCAGACTAACGAAAGGGTCCCAGCCGAAAACACCCTCAAAACCGGTGGTCCGAAACTCGTCTCCTCCGTCGGACCAGTGGCATCGTGTGGCACAGCTCCGGCGGGCCGCGTAGTGCATTGCCCGGCTATTTAAGCTGACCGGCAGCACCCAAAACCCTACCATCCATCCACATCTTCCTCCTCCTCTTGTCTGTCGCCTCGCCTCCACTTTCCATTCCACCGTCCGCCTAGTAGCCATGCCCCCATGCCGCCGGGTGAGGAGCAAGCTCGTTCTGACGCCGGAGCGCCGGCTCGAGCTCCTTAAACAAGTCCGGGCTAGGCACGAAGACCGGATCGCCGCGGGGCTACCTCCGGAATATAGTGGATTCGGAGGAGAAGTTGGAGGAGGAGGAGGAGGATGGGGAGGGGGGGCTGGCGACGGGGATCTGCAGGCAAAGGAGCAGACCATCCTCGATTCTCTCTAGTCGGAGTCGGCTGCGGAGGCAAGACACCGTCGCCGGCAGTAGATGGAGGCACAAGAGGCCGCGGAGGAGGCGAAGACGTCCGCCTACATGGATGAGGTCGAGCAGGAGGAGGATGAGGCGGACCCTTCCTACCTGCCCGTCCAGCCGGCGCCCAGTACCGTGGTCGTGGACATCTCCGACGACAAAGAGTAGCTAGGGTAGTAGGTAGGATTCTTTTTGCATGCTTTATATAAATCTAAGGGATAAAATATGAGAGAGGCAGATGCAAAGTGGCTAATTTGAGGCGTGCCTGCTCAGTGCCCGCAAAGTGGCTAATCATCGAGGGATCTCAAGGTTTTTAGGTGTCATGTCTAGTCCAATCATCCAGGGATCTTAGTGATTCAAAGACATCCACATTTCTCCAACTTGCACAATTTGTCTTGGGCCGTTTAGCTCAACCAGAGAGATCAGATTTTCCCCATAAGCATACACGTCTGGTTTTTTTTAATCTATTTTGTCTTTCACCACCTTTAGGAGCAAAGGGAGAAGACAGCTTTAACGACCGGTGATACAATCTCCAAGAGAAAGAGAAGATATCAGGAAGTAAGGCATGTCTCAATTCTATCAACAAGGGGAGCAAAGTCTCTTATGCTCGGCCTGGTTGGACCAAGGGGAAAACCCAAGGTTAGTGAAGGGGAATCAACCAATCCTACAATCTAAGATATTGACCATATGTTGAGTTTAATCTTCTAGACAATGATTGAGAGGAGAAATAATTTTTCAAAGTTAACTCAAACACCTATTAACCGCCCAAAAGATTCAAGGAGACCTTTGAGACACAAGAATGGTCGGCGGCTTCCTTCACAACGGTGCGTGTGGAGTATGTCGTGTGTGCCACTCATCGAATTGTGATGATTTTTGCCTAGTTTTCTATTAATTAACCATGCAATCATGTTTTTCTTAATCAACGGATGAGGCAAATCTTTTGCATCTGTTTAAAAAAATGGTCGATGGAACTCTTGATAGATCATGACCTCATGCGCATGTCGTTGGCATATATATTGAACAACTAGATAAAGGGAAAAAGGAACATGTCCTTGATCTTAGTCATATTGACTACCCAACATCAAATTAAGCTAGGAAAAACGAACTTTGCCCAACCTCTCACTAGTGGATACTCAAAATACCATGCTAACTGCGATCTAAGCTTAAATTAGAAGATTAGGTTCCTTTTGGTGGAACCAACCCACTTAGGTTCAAATCGTAGACTTGGCACGGGGACTCGCATGTTTCATGTGTTTATTTCAGGCTTGCCGGCGCTATATTTTCAGTGATATGACGTGTTCGTCGACTATGAGGTGCCTGTGAAGACTTCATCAATCTCAAGATCAATCAACTCAGTCTCTCCGAGGCGCGCATAGGGATACGATGTGTGTGCGGGCGTGTTTACAGGGTGAGTGTGTGCGCGTGAGTGAGCATCTGCGTCTGAATTGTAATTTATCATCAACAACAACATAATCCTAGCTAGCTAGCTAGCTTAAATTTTCTTGACCACTAGCTAGCATTGTGTGCACACATGTATGGCACATGTTTTGCGAGGTCAAATGCATGATCGGTATGTATCGGATCTGCGGCATATGCACTGCAAGTACGTACCACAAGAAGTTGGTCATGCATGGACAAATGTAGCACAAGCACGAGAAAGATTCTTCCGAGCGAGTTTTTCTGAGGTGCATGTAACATGTAAAATCACGTAATCAATCCTTGTGCGGTTCCAGCTCTTCTATAAGGTTTTGCATCACGGCTATGAATTTTCATGGCCCTCATGTACGATGGATCAATCATGAGGGGTATGTGCCTTGTTAATTGTTGATAAGAATGAAAAGGATATATTACATAAAAGCGGAGCTATATACAAATGTAGTATATCACAAGGATTTATTCACAAATAACTAATTCATTGATTTTTGTGATGGATATGTTTTGGATGGATCCCATCGACATCAGCTGGTTCACGGACTAACCCACAGCCCCACCATATCATTTGTGACAATGTGATATGTTCATCATGTACTGTAGTCTATAGGTGTGAGTTGCATCAAGCATGAGCCATGTTCCTTTACAACAACAATGTGTAGCAATTTAACAACATTTATTAAAGTGTGTCACGGCACATGTGATTGAGCCTTGAGAGCATACTTATAAAGATACTACAGACTCTAGTTTCATTGTATTGCGGTGCATTGTTTGGTTTTTACATGCATGTGTGTTTGTTGTTTGCGTTGGTAATATAGGTTGTCTTCATAATCTGCAGCTTCTACAATTCTCACATCATCCCAGTGCTAAAAAGAAGACATACTAATTTTTCATAAACGTGAAAACCTGTAAAGGATGAGTAGGGTGTTTTGGATCTCGGCCTCCATGGAGGCTAAATTTTTGAAAAATTCAATATTCAAAATTTTCGGTTTTAAAAAATCTGAAAAAAAATTATACAAGTAAATAAGGATGTGAGGTGTATGTGCGTAAAATTTCAGGATGAAATACGTTGAAATGTGGCCTGCATAAAAAAAACAAATTCATGGTCTAGGAAGATGAATAGTATCATATGTTAAAAGCTCCAGTTTTTTTTCAAAGCCCTCATTTCAACGTGTTTCCCTGAGAATTTGCACACTTGTGCATATTATGCCTTCTTCTATATCTATATTTTTTAATGATTTTTTGAAATGTAAAAATATGAATTTTCATGAATTTTGAATTTTGTATTTGGAGGCCTACATAGAGCTCAGCCTCCAAAAGCAATTTTTTGAAAAGGATGGACTATATAGATATTGTGCCAAACTCTACCTGAATTGGAGATTGGGCTAAGATGACCAGCAAGTGTGAATAATACTCCCTCCATTCCAAAATATAGTGCGTCCGCGCTTCCCGGTCCAACTTTGACCGTAAATTTAACTAACGAGACCAATTGCGGCGGGAGAAAAAATTATATAATTGAAAACTTCTTTCGAATACGAATTCACTGATATAATTTTTGCTCCCGCTGCAATCGGTCTTGGTAATTAAATTTACAGTCAAAGTTAAAGCACGTGGATAGATGAAGCACTACATTGTGGAATGAAGAGGGTAGTGTTTTTTATTCAACACCCAAGCTAAACTACTGGCTAATACTACCAATCATTGCTTCCTCCTCGACCGGCATAGCGCCGCATGCCATGCACGCACTCGATAATAAGAGCATCTCCAGCCGCGTCCCAGGAAGGTCTCCCCAGGCGATTTTCTCGCGCCGGCGCCGAAAAAATGGCCCAGTCGCGCCCCCAGGAGCCCGATTTTCGCCGGTCTGGGCCGAAAACAGCGCCGGCGGACCCAGGCCGAACCCGGCGTGCTGGGGGGCGCCCGAAGGCGCCGGGGCGAGCTGTTTTGGTGCCAAAAAGCCGCGGGCCAGCCGCGTCAACGACACGGCGCCTCGTCTTCCCACAACGGCCTCGGTTCCCGTGGGGAATCAATGGCAAGGCTGACCGGCGTCAGCCTTGCTATTGATTCCTCACGGACGGCGCGTCACGGGACGGCGCGCCGACGCCTCCACTCCCTCGCACGCGTTCACACGGGCGCGGCGTGGCTATATAGCCGGTGGCCTCACTCGCATGTGCCCACACCAGCCCCGCCCCTCGCCGCCGCCCAACCCCTCCCTCTCCCTCTCTACCTCTCCCGAGCCCGTCGCCATGGCAGAGCGTTTCCCCGGAGACGAGGCGGCGGCCAATGGCTTCGGCGCCGTTCGCTGCGCGAACAGGAGTCCTGGCTCCTGTTCCAGGCGAACATCCCGGCGCCGCCGGACATACGCGCCGGGCCGACGGGGTGGAGACTCAGCGACGGGGGAGTGCCCGTTCCCCCGTTGCCCAACGCCGTGGCCAAGCCCAAATACTTCGCCGAGGAGGTCGAGGTCGTACGCGCCTCCCTCACCGACGCCCAGCTCTCCCTCCCCCAGTACGCCACCGACAACCACGCGGCTTGGGCGGCGTACTTCGAGCGCCGCCAGCAGCAGCGGTTGGCGCCACCAACGACGCGCCGGTGGTCGGCGATCAGAAGAACAACGAGGGGCGCCACCTGTGGTGGGGCGTGTTGGGGATCGTAGCAGAAAACAAAAAAAAATTCCTACGTTTCACCAAGGTCAATCTATGGAGTCAACTAGCAACGAGAGGAGAGTGCATCTACATACCCTTGTAGATCGCGAGCGGAAGCGTTCAAGAGAACGGGGATGATGGAGTCGTACTCGCCGTGATCCAAATCACCGATGACCAAGTGCCGAACGGACGACACCTCCGCTTTCAACACACGTACGAAGCGGATGACGTCTCCTCCTTCTTGATCCAGCAAGGGGGAAGGAGAGGTTGATGAAGATCCAGTAGCACGACGGTGTGGTGGTGGATGCAGCAGTGATCGCAGCAGGGCTTCGCCGAGTTTCTGCGAGAGGGAGAGGTGTAGCAGGGGGGAGGGAGGCGCCAAGGCTTGAGGTCCGGCTGCCCTCCCTCCCCCCCCTTTATATAGGCCCCCTAGGGGGTGCGCCGGCCCTAGGAGATGGGATCTCCTAGGGGGGCGGCGGAAAAGGGGGTGGAGTACCCCCCAAGGCAAGTGGAGGCGCCCCCTTCCCTAGGGTTCCCAGCCCTAGGCGCATGGGAGGCCCAAGGGGGGGGCGCACCAGCCCACTATGGGCTGGTTCCCCTTCCCACTTCAGCCCATGGGGCCCTCCGGGATGGGTAGCCCCACCCGGTGGACCCCCGGGACCCATCCGGTGGTCCCGGTACAATACCGGTGACCCCGAAACTTTCCCGATGGCCGAAACTACACTTCCTATATATAATTCTTCACCTCCGAACAATTCCGGAACTCCTCTTAACGTCCAGGATCTCATCCGGGACTCCGAACAACTTTCAGATTACTGCATATTTATATCTATACAACCCTAGCGTCACGGAACCTTAAGTGTGTAGACCCTACGGGTTCGGGAGACAAGCAGACATGACCAAGACGACTCTCTGGTCAATAACCAACAACGGGATCTGGATACCCATGTTGGCTCCCACATGCTCCTCGATGATCTCATCGGATGAACCACGATGTCGAGGACCTAATCAATCCCGTACTCAATTCCTTTTGTCAATCGGTACGTTACTTGCCCGAGACTCGATCGTCGGTATCCCAATACCTTGTTCAGTCTCGTTACCGGCAAGTCACTTTACTCGTACCGTAATGCATGATCCCGTGATCAACCACTTGATCACATTGAGCTCATTATGATGATGCATTACCGAGTGGGCCTAGAGATACCTCTCCATCATACGGAGTGACAAATCCCAGTCTCGATTCGTGCCAACCCAACAGACACTTTCGGAGATACCTGTAATGTACCTTTATAGTCACCCAGTTACGTTGTGACGTTTGGCACACCCAAGGCACTCCTACGGTATCCGGGAGTTGCACAATCGCATAGTCTAAGGAAATGATACTTGACATCCAGAAAAGCTACAGCAAACGAACTACACGATCTTTGTGCTATGCTTAGGTTTGGGTCTTGTCCATCACATCATTCTCCTAATGATGTGATCCCGTTATCAATGACATCCCCATGTCCATAGCCAGGAAACCATGACTATCTGTTGATCAATGAGCTAGTCAACTAGAGGCTCACTAGGGACACATTGTGGTCTATGTATTCACACATGTATTACGATTTCCGGATAATACAATTATAGCATGAATAATAGACAATTATCATGAACAAGGAAATATAATAATCATTTTATTATTGCCTCTAGGACATATTTCCAACAGTCTCCCACTTGCACTAGAGTCAATCATCTAGTTACATTGTGATGAATCGAACACCCATGGAATTCTGGTGTTGATCATGTTTTGCTCTAGGGAGAGGTTTAGTCAACGGATCTGCTACATTCAGGTCCGTATGTACTTTACAAATCTCTATGTCTCCATTTTGAACACTTTCACGAATGGAGTTGAAGCGACGCTTGATATGCCTGGTCTTCCTGTGAAACCTGGGCTCCTTGGCAAGGGCAATAGCTCCAGTGTTGTCACAGAAGAGAGTCATTGGGCCCGACGCATTGGGTATGACTCCTAGGTCGGTAATGAATTCCTTCACCCAGACTGCTTCGTGTGCTGCCTCCGAGGCTGCCATGTACTCCGCTTCACATGTAGATCCCGCCACAACGCTTTGCTTGCAACTGCACTAGCTTACTGCCCCACCATTCAAAATATACACGTATCCGGTTTGTGACTTAGAGTCATCCAGATCTGTGTCGAAGCTAGCATCGACGTAACCCTTTACGACGAGCTCTTCATCACCTCCATAAACGAGAAACATTTCCTTAGTCCTTTTCAGGTACTTCAGGATATTTTTGATCGCTGTCCAGTGTTCCATGTCGGGATTACTTTGGTACCTTCCTACCAAACTTACGGCAAGGTTTATATCAGGTCTGGTACACAGCATAGCATACATGATAGACCCTATGGCCGAGGCATAGGGGACGACACTCATCTTTTCTCTATCTTCTGCCGTGGTCGGGCATTGAGCCAAGCTCAATCTCGTACCTTGCAATACAGGCAAGAACCCCTTCTTTGACTGATCCATTTTGAACTTCTTCAAAATCTTGTCAAGGTACGTACTCTGTGAGAGACCAATGAGGCGTCTCGATCTATCTCTATAGATCTTGATGCCTGATATATAAGCAGCTTCTCCAAGGTCCTTCATTGAAAAACACTTATTCAAATAGGCCTTTATGCTTTCCAAGAATTCTATATCATTTCCCATCAACAGTATGTCATCCACATACAATATGAGAAATGCTACAGAGCTCCCACTCACTTTCTTGTAAATGCAGGCTTCTCCATAAGTCTGCATAAACCCAAACGCTTTGATCATCTCATCAAAGCGAATGTTCCAACTCCGAGATGCTTGCACCAGGCCATAAATCGAGCGTTGGAGCTTGCACACCTTGTCAGCATTCTTAGGATCAACAAAACCTTCCGACTGCATCATATACAATTCTTCCTTAAGGAAACCATTAAGGAAGGTTGTTTTGATGTCCATTTGCCATATCTCATAATCATAGAATGCGACAATTGCTAACATGATTCGGACGGACTTCAGCTTCGCTACGGGTGAGAAAGTCTCATCGTAGTCAACCCCTTGAACTTGTCGATAACCCTTAGCGACAAGCCGAGCCTTATAGATGGTCACATTACCATCCGCGTCTGTCTTCTTCTTAAAGATCCATTTATTTTCTATGGCTCGCCGATCAACGGGCAAGTCAGTCAAAGTCCATACTTCGTTTTCATACATGGATCCTATCTCGGATTTCATGGCTTCCAACCATTTGTCGGAATCCGGGCCCGCCATCGCTTCTTCATAGTTCGAAGGTTCACCGTTGTCTAACAACATGATTTCCAAGACAGGGTTGCCGTACCACTCTGGTGCGGAACGTGTCCTTGTGGACCTACGAAGTTCAGTAACAACTTGATCTGAAGATTCATGATCACCATCATCAACTTCCTCTCTAGTCGGTGCAGGCACCTCAGGAACATTTTCTTGAGCTGCGCCACTTACCGGTTCAAGAGGTAATACTTCATCAAGTTCTACCTTCCTCCCACTTATTTCTTTCGAGAGAAACTCCTTCTCTAGAAAGGACCCATTCTTGGCAACAAAGATCTTGCCTTCGGATATGAGGTAGAAGGTATACCCAACAGTTTCTTTAGGGTATCCTATGAAGACGCATTTTTCCGACTTGGGTTTGAGCTTTTCAGGTTGAAGTTTCTTGACATAAGCATCGCATCCCCAAACTTTTAGAAACGACGGCTTAGGTTTCTTCCCAAACCATAATTCATACGGTGTCGTCTCAACGGATTTCGACGGAGCCCTATTTAAAGTGAATGCTGCAGTCTCTAAAGCATAGCCCCAAAATGATAGCGGTAAATCGGTAAGAGACATCATAGATCGCATCATATCTAATAGAGTGTGATTACGATGTTTGGACACACCATTACACTGAGGTGTTCCAGGCGGCGTGAGTTGTGAAACTTTTCCACATTTTCTTAAGTGTGTGCCAAATTTGTGACTCAAGTATTCTCCCCCACGATCTGATCGCAAGAACTTGATTTTCCTGTCACGTTGATTCTCAACCTCACTCTGAAATTCCTTGAACTTCTCAAAGGTCTCAGACTTGTGTTTCATTAAGTAGACATACCCATATCTACTCAAGTCATCAGTGAGGGTGAGGACATAACGATAGCCACCGCGAGCCTCAACACTCATTGGACCACACACATTAGTATGTATGATTTTCAATAAGTTGGTTGCTCGCTCCATTGTTCCTGAGAACGGAGTCTTGGTCATCTTACCCATGAGGCATGGTTCGCACGTGTCAAATGATACGTAATCAAGAGACTCTAAAAGTCCATCTGTATGGAGCTTCTTCATGCGTTTGACACCTATGTGACCAAGGCGGCAGTGCCACAAGTATGTGAGACTATCATTATCAACCTTACATCTTTTGGTACTCACACTATGAATATGTGTAGCATTACGCTCGAGATTCATTAAGAATAAACCATTCACCATAGGAGCATGACCATAAAACATATCTCTCATATAAATAGGACAACCATTATTCTCGGATTTAAATGAGTAGCCATCTCGAATTAAACGAGATCCTGATACAATGTTCATGCTCAAAGCTGGTACTAAATAACAATTATTGAGGTTTGAAACTAATCCCGTGGGTAAATGTAGAGGTAGCGTGCCGACGGCGATCACATCGACCTTGGAACCATTCCCGACGCGCATCGTTACCTCGTCCTTCGCCAGTCTCCGTTTATTCCGCAGCTCCTGCTTTGAGTTACAAATGTGAGCAACCGCACCGGTATCAAATACCCAGGAGTTACTACGAATACTGGTAAGGTACACATCAATTACATGTATATCACATATACCTTTTGTGTTGCCGGCCGTCTTGTCCGCTAAGTATTTGGGGCAGTTCCGCTTCCAGTGACCACTTCCCTTGCAATAAAAGCACTCAGTCTCGGGCTTGGGTCCATTCTTTGGCTTCTTCCCGGCAGCTTGCTTACCGGGCGCGGCAACTCCCTTGCCGTCCTTCTTGAAGTTCTTTTTACCCTTTCCTTTCTTGAACTTGGTGGTTTTATTGACCATCAACACTTGATGTTCCTTTTTGACTTCTACCTCTGCTGATTTCAGCATTGAAAATACCTCAGTAATGGTCTTTTCCATCCCCTGCATATTGAAGTTCATCACAAAGCTCTTGTAGCTCGATGGAAGCGACTGAAGGATTCTGTCAATGACCGCGTCATCTGGGAGATTAACTCCCAGCTGAGTTAAGCGGTTATGTAATCCAGACATAGTGAGTATGTGCTCACTGACAGAACTATTTTCCTCCCTCTTACAGCTGAAGAACTTGTTGAAGACTTCATATCTCTCGACCCGGGCATGAGCTTGGAAAACCATTTTTAGCTCTTTGAACATCTCATATGCTCCGTGTCGCTCAAAACGATTTTGGAGCCCCGGTTCTAAGCTGTAAAGCATGCCGCACTGAACGAGGGAGTAATCATCAACATGTGTCTGCCAAGCATTCATAACGTCTTGGTTCTGTGGGACGGGTGCGTCACCTAGCGGTGCTTCTAGGACATAATCTTTCTTGACAGCTATGAGGATGATCCTCAGGTTCCGGACCCAGTCCGTATAGTTGCTGCCATCGTCTTTCAGCTTGGTTTTCTCTAGGAACGCGTTGAAGTTGAGGACAACGTTGGCCATTTGATCTACAAGACATATTGTAAAGATTTTATACTAAGTTCATGATAATTAAGTTCATCTAATCAAATTATTCAATGAACTCCCACTTAGATAGACATCCCTCCAGTCATCTAAGTATAACATGATCCGAGTTGACTAGGCCGTGTCCGATCATCACGTGAGACGGACTAGTCAACATCGGTGAACATCTTCATGTTGATCGTATCTTCTATACGACTCATGCTCGACCTTTCGGTCTTCTGTGTTTCGAGGCCATGTCTGTACATGCTAGGCTCGTCAAGTCAACCTAAGTGTATTGTGTGTGTAAATCTGTCTTACACCCGTTGTATGTGAACGTTGGAATCTATCACACCCGATCATCACGTGGTGCTTCGAAACAATGAACTGTCGCAATGGCGCACAGTTAGGGGGAACACTTTCTTGAAATTATTATGAGGGATCATCTTATTTACTACCGTCATTCTAAGTAAACAAGATGCAAAAACATGATAAACATCACATGCAATCAAATAATAGTGACATGATATGGCCAATATCATATAGCTCCTTTGATCTCCATCTTGGGGCTCCATGATCATCTTGTCACCGGCATGACACCATGATCTCCATCATCATGATCTCCATCATCATGTCTTCTTGAAGTTGTCTCGTCATCTATTACTTCTACTACTATGGCTAACGCTTTAGCAATAAAGTAAAGTAATTACATGACGTTTATGTTAACACGCAGGTCATAAATAAATAGACAACTCCTATGGCTCCTGCCGGTTGTCATACTCATCGACATGCAAGTCGTGATTCCTATTACAAGAACATGATCATCTCATATATCACATATATCATTCATCACATCCTTTGGCCATATCACATCACAAAACACTTGCTGCAAAAACAAGTTAGACGTCCTCTAATTGTTGTTGCAAGTTTTTACGTGGCTGCTATAGGTTTCTAGCAAGAACGTTTCTTACCTATGCCAAAACCACAACGTGAATTGCCAATTTCTATTTACCCTTCATAAGGACCCTGTTCATCGAATCCAATCCGACTAAAGTGGGAGAGACAGACACCCGCCAGCCACCTTATGCAACTAGTGCATGTCAGTCGGTGGAACCGGTCTCACGTAAGCGTACGTGTAAGGTTGGCCTGGGCCACTTCATCCCACGATGCCGCCGAATCAAGATAAGACTAGTAACGGCAAGCAAATTGACAATATCGACGCCCACAACTACTTTGTGTTCTACTCGTGCATAGTAATTACGCATAAACCTGGCTCTGATACCACTCTTGGGGATCGTAGTAGAAAACAAAAAAATTTCCTATGTTTCACCAAGGTCAATCTATGGAGTCAACTAGCAACGAGAGGAGAGTGCATCTACATACCCTTGTAGATCGCGAGCGGAAGCGTTCAAGAGAATGAGGATGATGGAGTCGTACTCGCCATGATCCAAATCACCGATGACCAACTGCCGAACGGACGGCACCTCCGCGTTCAACACACATACGGAGCGAATGACGTCTCCTCCTTCTTGATACAGCAAGGGGGAAGGAGAGGTTGATGAAGATCCAGCAGCATGACGGCGTGGTGGTGGATGCACCAGTGATCGCAGCAGGGGAGAGGTGTAGCAGGGGAGAGGTGTAGCAGGGGAGAGGGAGGCGCCAAGGCTTGAGGTCTGGCTGCCCTCCCTCCCCCCTTTATATAGGCCCCCTAGGGGGGTGCGCCGTCCCTAGGAGATGGGATCTCCTAGGGGGGGTGGCGGCCAAGGGGGTGGAGTACCCCCCAAGGCAAGTGGAGGCGCCCCCTCCCCTAGGGTTCCCAACCCTAGGCGCATGGGGGGCCCAAGGGGGGGCGTACCAGCCCACTATGGGCTGGTTCCCCTCCCCACTTCAGCCCATGGGGCCCTCCGGGATGGGTATCCCCACCCGGTGGACCCCCGGGACCCATCCGGTGGTCCCGGTACAATACCGGTGACCCCGAAACTTTCCCGATGGCCGAAACTACACTTCGTATATATAATTCTTCACCTCCGGACAATTCTGGAACTCCTCGTGACGTCCAGGATCTCATCCGAGACTCCGAACAACTTTCGGATTACTGCATACTCATATCTATACAACCCTAGCATCATCGAACCTTAAGTGTGTAGACCCTACGGGTTCGGGAGACAAGCAGACATGATCGAGACGACTCTCTGGTCAATAACCAACAGCGGGATCTGGATACCCATGTTGGTGTTGGGTTTCGTAGTAATTTCAAAAAAATTCCTACGCACACGCAAGATCATGTGATGCATAGCAACGAGAGGGGAGAGTGTTGTCTACGTACCCAACGCAGACCGACTGCGGAAGCGCTGAAACAACGTAGAGGAAGTAGTCGTACGTCTTCACGATCCAACCGATCAAGCACCGAAACTACGGCACCTCCGAGTTCGAGCACACGTTCAGCTCGATGACGATCCCCGGACTCCGATCCAGCAAAGTGTCAGGGAAGAGTTCCGTCAGCACGACGGCGTGGTGACGATCTTGATGCACTACAGCAGCAGGGCTTCGCCTAAACTCCGCTACAGTATTATCGAGGACTATGGTGGCAGGGGGCACCGCACACGGCTAAGGAATAGATCACGTGGATCAACTTGTGTGTTCTAGGGTGCCTCTGCCTCGGTATATAAAGGACTAGAGGGGGGAGGCTGGCCGGCCAAGGTGTGGCGCGCCAGGAGAGTCCTACTCCCTCTGGGAGTAGGATTCCCCCCCCCCCAATCCTAGTTGGAATAGGATTCGCGGAGGGGAAAAAGAGAGAGAGGGGGCCGGCCACCTCTCCTAGTCCTAATAGGACTAGGGGAAGGGGGAGGCGCACAGCCCATGTAGGGCTGCCTCTTCTCTTTTCCACTAAGGCCCATCATGGCCCATTTAGCTCCCGGGGGGTTCCGGTAACCTTCCCGGTACTCCGGTAAAATCTCATTTCACCCGGAACACTTCCGATATCCAAACATAGGTTTCCAATATATCAATCTTTATGTCTCGACCATTTCGAGACTCCTCGTCATGTCCGTGATCACATCCGGGACTCCGAACAACCTTCGGTACATCAAAATGCATAAACTCATAATATAACTGTCATCGTAACCTTAAGCGTGCGGACCCTACGGGTTCGAGAACAATGTAGACATGACCGAGACACGTCTTCGGTCAATAACCAATAGCGGGACCTGGATGCCCATATTGGCTCCTACATATTCTACGAAGATCTTTATCGGTCAGACCGCATAACAACATACGTTGTTCCCTTTGTCATCGGTATGTTACTTGCCCGAGATTCGATCGTCGGTATTCCAGTACCTAGTTCAATCTCGTTACCGGCAAGTCTCTTTACTCGTTCTGTAATACATCATCCCGCAACTAACTCATTTAGTTGCAATGCTTGCAAGGCGTAAGTGATGTGCATTACCGAGAGGGCCCAGAGATACCTCTCCGACAATCGGAGTGACAAAACCTAATCTCGAAATACGCCAACCCAACATCTACCTTTGGAGACACCTGTAAGATTATAATCACCCAGTTATGTTGTGACGTTTGGTAGCACCCAAAGTGTTCCTCCGGCAAACGGGAGTTGCATAATCTCATAGTTATAGGAACATGTATAAGTCATGAAGAAAGCAATAGCAACATACTAAACGATCGGGTGTTAAGCTAATGGAATGGGTCATGTCAATCAGATCATTCTCTCAATGATGTGATCCCGTTAATCAAATAACAACTCATTGTTCATGGTTAGGAAACATAACCATCTTTGATTAACGAGCTAGTCAAGTAGAGGCATACTAGTGACACTTTATTTGTCTATGTATTCACACATGTATTATGTTTCCGGTTAATACAATTTTAGCATGAATAATAAACATTTATCATGATTATAAGGAAATAAATAATAACTTTATTATTGCCTCTAGGGCATATTTCCTTCAGTCTCCCACTTGCACTAGAGTCAATAATCTAGATTACACAGTAATGATTCTAACACCCATAGTTCACATCGATATGTGATAAACACCCAAAGGGTTTACTAGAGTCAATAATCTAGTTCACATCGCTATGTGATTAACACCCAAAGAGTACTAAGGTGTGATCATGTTTTGCTTGTGAGATAATTTTAGTCAACGGGTCTGTCACATTCAGATCCGTAAGTATTTTGCGAATTTCTATGTCAACAATGCTCTGCACGGAGCTACTCTAGCTTATTGCTCCCACTTTCAATATGTATCTAGATCGAGACTTAGAGTCATCCAGATCTGTGTCAAAACTTGCATCGACGTAACTTTTTACGACGAACCTTTTTTGTCACCTCCATAATTGAGAAATATTTCCTTATTCCACTAAGGATAATTTTGACCGCTGTCCAGTGATCTACTCTTAGATCACTATTGTACTCCCTTGCTTAACACAGTGTAGGGTATACAATAGATCTAGTACACAGCATGACATACTTTATAGAACCTATAGCTGAGGCATAGGGAATGACTTTCATTCTATTTCTATCTTCTGCCGTGGTCGGGCTTTGAGTCTTGCTCAATTTCACACCTTGCAACACAGGTAAGAACTCTTTCTTTGACTGTTCCATTTTGAACTACTTCAAAATCTTGTCAAGGTATGTACTCATTGAAAAACTTATCAAGCGTCTTGATCTATCTCTATAGATCTTGATGCTCAATATGTAAGTAGCTTTACCGAGGTCTTTCTTTGAAAAACTCCTTTCAAACACTCCTTTATGCTTTGCAGAATAATTCTACATTATTTCCGATCTTACAATATGTCATACACATATACTTATCAGAAATGATGTAGTGCTCCCACTCACTTTCTTGTAAATACAGGCTTTACCGCAAGTCTGTATAAAACTTATATGCTTTGATCAACTTATCAAAGCGTATATTCCAACTCCGAGATGCTTGCACCAGTCCATAGATGGATCGCTGGAGCTTGCATATTTTGTTAGCACCTTTATGATTGACAAAACCTTCTGGTTGTATCATATACAACTTTTCTTTAATAAATCTATTAAGGAATGCAGTTTTGTTTATCCATTTGCCAGATTTCATAAAATGCGGTAATTGCTAACATGATTCGGACAGACTTAAGCATCGCTACGGGTGAGAAGGTCTCATCGTAGTCAATCCCTTGAACTTGCCGAAAACCTTTTGCGACAAGTCGAGCTTTGTAGATAGTAACACTACTATCAGCGTCCGTCTTCCTCTTGAAGATCCATTTATTTTCTATGGCTTGCCGATCATCGGACAAGTCAACCAAAGTCCATACTTTGTTCTCATACATGGATCATATCTCAGATTTCATGGCCTCAAACCATTTCGCGGAATCTGGGCTCATCATCGCTTCCTCATAGTTCGCAAGTTCGTCATGGTCTAGTAACATGACTTCCAGAACAGGATTACCGTACCACTCTGGTGCGGATCTCACTCTGGTTTACCTACGAGATTTGGTAGTAACTTGATCTGAAGTTACATGATCATCATCATTAGCTTCCTCACTAATTGGTGTAGTAGTCACAGGAACAGATCACTATGATGAACTACTTTCCAATAAGGGAGCAGGTACAGTTACCTCATCAAGTTCTACTTTCCTCCCACTCACTTCTTTCGAGAGAAACTCCTTCTCTAGAAAAACTCCAAATTTAGCAACAAAAGTCTTGCCTTCGGATTTGTGATAGAAGGTGTACCCAACAGTTTCCTTTGGATATCCTATGAAGATTTACTTCTCCGATTTGGGTTCGAGCTTATCATGTTGAAATTTTTTCACATAAGCATTGCAGTCCCAAACTTTAAGAAACGACAGCTTAGGTTTCTTGCCAAACCATAGTTCACACGGTGTCATCTCAACGGATTTAGATGGTGCCCTATTTAACGTGAATGCAGTTGTCTCTAATGCATAACCCCAAAACGATAGTGGTAGATCGGTAAGAGACATCATAGATTGCACTATATCCAATAAAGTACGGTTATGACGTTCGGACACACCATTATGCTGTGGTGTTCCATGTGGCATGAGTTTGTGAAACTATTCCACATTGTTTTAATTGAAGACCAAACTCGTAACTCAAATATTTGTCTCCGCGATCAGATCGTAGAAACTTTATTTTCTTGTCACGATGATTTTCCACTTCACTCTGAAATTCTTTGAACTTTTCAAATGTTTCAGACTTATGTTTCATCAAGTAGATATACCCATATCTGCTCAAATCATCTGTGAAGTTCAGAAAATAACGATACTTGCCGTGAGCCTTAACACTCATCGGACCACATACATCAGTATGTATTATTTCCAATAAGTCAGTTGCTCGCTCCGGAGAACGGAGTCTTAGTCATCTTGCCCATGAGGCATGGTTCGCAAGCATCAAGTGATTCGTAATCAAGTGATTCCAAAATCCCATCAGCATGGAGTTTCTTCATGCGCTTTACACCAATATGACCTAAACGGCAGTGCTACAAATAAGTTGCACTATCATTATTAACTTTGCATCTTTTGGTTTCAATATTATGATTATGTGTATCACTACGATCGAGATCCAACGAACTATTTTCATTGGGTGTGTAACCATATAAGGTTTTATTCATGTAAACAGAACAACAATTTATTCTCTTACTTAAATGAATAACCGTATTACAATAAACATGATCAAATCATATTCATGCTTAACACAAACACCAAATAACACTTATTCAGGTTCAACACTAATCCCGAAAGTATAGGGAGTGTGTGATGATGATCATATCAATCTTGGAACCACTTCCAACACACATCGTCACTTCACCCTTAACTAGTCTCTGTTTATTCTGCAACTCCCGTTTCGAGTTACTAATCTTAGCAACTGAACTAGTATCAAATACTGAGGGGTTGCTATAAACACTAGTAAAGTACACATCAATAACATGTATATCAAATATACTTATGTTCACTTTGCCATCCTTCTTATCTGCCAATCACTTGGGGTAGTTCCGCTTCCAGTGACCAGTCCCTTTGCAGTAGAAACACTTAGTCTCAGGCTTAGGACCAGACTTGGGCTTCTTCACTTGAGCAGCAACTTGCTTGATGTTCTTCTTGAAGTTCCCCTTCTTCCCTCTGCCCTTTTCTTGAAACTAGTGGTCTTGTCTACCATCAACACTTGATGTTTTTCTCGATTTCTACCTTCATCAATTTCCGCATTACGAAGAGCTTGGGAATCGTTTCCGTTATCCCTTGCACATCATAGTTCATCACAAAGTTCTACTAACTTGGTGATGGTGACTAGAGAATTCTGTCAATCACTATCTTATCTGGAAGATTAACTCCCACTTGATTCAAGCGATTGTTGTACTCAGACAATCTGGGCACATGCTCACTAGTTGAGCGATTCTCCTCCATCTTTTAGCTATACAACTTGTTGGAGACTTTCATATCTCTCAACTCGGGTATTTGCTTGAAATATTAACTTCAATTCCTGGAACATCACATATGCTCCATGACGTTCAAAACGTCTTTGAAGTCCCGATTCTAAGCCATTAAGCATGGTGCACTAAACTATCAAGTAGTCATCATATTGAGCTAGCCAAACGTTCATAACGTCTGCATCTGCTCCTGCAATAGGTCCGTCACCTAGCGGTGCATCAAGGACATAATTCTTCTGTGCAGCAATGAGGATAAACCTCAGACCACGGATCCAATCCGCATCTTTGCTACTAACATCTTTCAACACAATTTTCTCTAGGAACATATCAAAATAAACACAGGGAAGCAACAACGCAAGCTATTGATCTACAACATGATTTGCAAAATACTACCAGGACTAAGTTCATGATAAATTTAAGTTCAATTTAATCATATTACTTAAGAACTCCCACTTAGATAGACATCCCTCTAATCCTCTAAGTGATCACGTGATCCAAATCAACTAAACCATGTCCGATCATCACGTGAGATGGAGTAGTTTCATTGGTGAACATCACTATGTTGATCATATCTACTATATGATTCACGCTCGACCTTTCGGTCTCCGTGTTCCGAGGCCATATCTGTATATGCTTGGCTCGTCAAGTATAACCTGAGTATTCCGCGTGTGCAACTGTTTTGCACCCGTTGTATTTGAACGTAGAACCTATCACACCCGATCATCACGTGGTGTCTCAGCACGAAGAACTTTCGCAACGGTGCATACTCAGGGAGAACACTTCTTGATAATTTAGTGAGAGATCATCTTATAATGCTACCGTCAATCAAAGCAAGATAAAATGCATAAAAGGATAAACATCACATGCAATCAATATAAGTGATATGATATGGCCATCATCATCTTGTGCTTGTGATCTCCATCTCCGAAGCACCGTCGTGATCACCATCGTCATCGGCGTGACACCTTGATCTCCATCGTAGCATCATTGTCGTCTTGCCAAGCTTATGCTTCCACGACTATCGCTACCGTTTAGTGATAAAGTAAAGCATTACATCGCGATTGCATTGCATACAATAAAGCGACAACCATATGGCTCCTGCCGGTTGCCGATAACTCGGTTACAAAACATGATCATCTCATACAATAAAATTCAGCATCATGTCTTGACCATATCACATCACAACATGCCCTGCAAAAACAAGTTAGACGTCCTCTACTTTGTTGTTGCAAGTTTTACGTGGCAGCTACGGGCTTAAGTAAGAACCAATCTCACCTACGCATCAAAACCACAACGATAGTTTGTCAATTTGACTCCGTTTTAACCTTCGCAAGGACCGGGCGTAGCCATACTCGGTTCAACTAAAGTTGGAGAAACTGTCACCCACAAGCCACCTATGTGCAAAGCACGTCGGGAGAACCGGTCTCGCGTAAGCGTACGCGTAATGTCGGTTTGGGCCGCTTCATCCAACAATACCACCGAACCAAAGTATGACATGCTGGTAGGCAGTATGACTTATATCGCCACAACTCACTTGTGTTCTACTCATGCATATAACATCAACATATAAAACCTAGGCTCGGATGCCACTGTTGGGTTTCGTAGTAATTTCAAAAAAATTCCTACGCACACGCAAGATCATGTGATGCATAGCAACGAGAGGGGAGAGTGTTGTCTACGTACCCAACGCAGACCGACTGCGGAAGCGCTGACACAACGTAGAGGAAGTAGTCGTACGTCTTCACGATCCAACCGATCAAGCACCGAAACTACGACACCTCCGAGTTCGAGCACACGTTCAGCTCGATGACGATCCCCGGACTCCGATCCAGCAAAGTGTCGGGGAAGAGTTCCGTCAGCATGATGGCGTGGTGACGATCTTGATGCACTATAGCAGCAGGGCTTCGCCTAAACTCCGCTACAGTATTATCGAGGACTATGGTGGCAGGGGGCACCGCACACGGCTAAGGAATAGATCACGTGGATCAACTTGTGTGTTCTAGGGTGCCTCTGCCTCAGTATATAAAGGACTAGAGGGGGGAGGCTGGCCGGCCAAGGTGTGGCGCGCCAGGAGAGTCCTACTCCCTCTGGGAGTAGGATTCCCCCCCCCCCAATCCTAGTTGGAATAGGATTCGCGGAGGGGGAAAAGAGAGAGAGGGGGCCGGCCACCTCTCCTAGTCCTAATAGGACTAGGGGAAGGGGGAGGCGCACAGCCCATGTAGGGCTGCCTCTTCTCTTTTCCACTAAGGCCCATCATGGCCCATTTAGCTCCCGGGGGGTTCCGGTAACCTTCCCGGTACTCCGGTAAAATCCCGATTTCACCCGGAACACTTCCGATATCCAAACATAGGTTTCCAATATATCAATCTTTATGTCTCGACCATTTCGAGACTCCTCGTCATGTCCGTGATCACATCCGGGACTCCGAACAACCTTCGGTACATCAAAATGCATAAACTCATAATATAACTGTCATCGTAACCTTAAGCGTGCGGACCCTACGGGTTCGAGAACAATGTAGACATGACCGAGACACGTCTTCGGTCAATAACCAATAGCGGGACCTGGATGCCCATATTGGCTCCTACATATTCTACGAAGATCTTTATCGGTCAGACCGCATAACAACATACGTTGTTCCCTTTGTCATCGGTATGTTACTTGCCCGAGATTCGATCGTCGGTATTCCAGTACCTAGTTCAATCTCGTTACCGGCAAGTCTCTTTACTCGTTCTGTAATACATCATCCCGCAACTAACTCATTTAGTTGCAATGCTTGCAAGTCTTAAGTGATGTGCATTACCGAGAGGGCCCAGAGATACCTCTTCGACAATCGGAGTGACAAAACCTAATCTCGAAATACGCCAACCCAACATCTACCTTTGGAGACACCTGTAAGATTATAATCACCCAGTTACGTTGTGACGTTTGGTAGCACCCAAAGTGTTCCTCCGGCAAACGGGAGTTGCATAATCTCATAGTTATAGGAACATGTATAAGTCATGAAGAAAGCAATAGCAACATACTAAACGATCGGGTGTTAAGCTAATGGAATGGGTCATGTCAATCAGATCATTCTCTCAATGATGTGATCCTGTTAATCAAATAACAACTCATTGTTCATGGTTAGGAAACATAACCATCTTTGATTAATGAGCTAGTCAAGTAGAGGCATACTAGTGACACTTTGTTTGTCTATGTATTCACACATGTATTATGTTTCCGGTTAATACAATTCTAGCATGAATAATAAACATTTATCATGATTATAAGGAAATAAATAATAACTTTATTATTGCCTCTAGGGCATATTTCCTTCAGTTGGCTCCCACATGCTCCTCGATGATCTCATCGGATGAACCACAATGTCGAGGACCTAATCAATCCCGTACTCAATTCCTTTTGTCAATCGGTACGTTACTTGCCCGAGACTCGATCGTCGATATCCCAATACCTTGTTCAGTCTCGTTACCGGCAAGTCACTTTACTCGTACCGTAATGCATGATCCCGTGATCAACCACTTGATCACATTGAGCTCATTATGATGATGCATTACCGAGTGGGCCCAGAGATACCTCTCCGTCATACGGAGTGACAAATCCCAGTCTCGATTCGTGCCAACCCAACAGACACTTTCGGAGATACCTGTAATGTACCTTTATAGTCACCCAGTTACGTTGTGACGTTTGGCACACCCAAGGCACTCCTACGGTATCCGGGAGTTGCACAATCTCATAGTCTAAGGAAATGATACTTGACATCCAGAAAAGCTACAGCAAACGAACTACACGATCTTTGTGCTATGCTTAGGTTTGGGTCTTGTCCATCACATCATTCTCCTAATGATGTGATCCCGTTATCAATGACATCCCCATGTCCATAGCCAGGAAACCATGACTATCTGTTGATCAACGAGCTAGTCAACTAGAGGCTCACTAGGGACACATTGTGGTCTATGTATTCACACATGTATTACGATTTCCGGATAATACAATTATAGCATGAATAATAGACAATTATCATGAACAAGGAAATATAATAATCATTTTATTATTGCCTCTAGGGCATATTTCCAACAGGGCGTCCCCGGCCGCACACTCGAGGGCGTGCTGACGTACCTCGAGGGCGGCAACGACCCGCCGTTGGCGTACCCGGCGAGGGTGGCCGCCCCGGCGCACCACCGACGCGCCGGGCCATGGGCGCCAAGGAGGTTTGGGTCCTCCTCCTCTTCTTCCTCCTTGCGATCTTCCTCGCACTCCTCCGGTACTCCGGCCTTGCTCGGCGTCAAGGCCGAGCCCACGGCGGAGACGCCGCTCGGCCGGCGCACTCGCAGCGCCGGCATCGTCATCAACGTGGGCGGCCGACGCACCTCCTCGTCGGCTCCTCCTCCGCGCTTCGTCAAGCCAAAGATGGAGTCGGGGCTCGCGCCGGTGAAGACAGAGCCGGGGCTCGCGCCGGTGAAGACAGAGCTCGACGACGATGACGCGGCCCTGGAATGGGCGCGCAGGGACTCCATAGCGATGGAGAAGGAGCGCCTGGAGAAGGCGAAGGAACGCCAGTGCGCCGCCCTGCACCGCTTCGCGGAGCGCCGACACGGCCGCGACGAAGGCGGAGTCGTCGTCATCTGCGACAGCGACAACGACGACGCGCCGCCGCCACCAGCCCGCGTTGGCGACGCCGGTCAGGGGTCCACCAGGGACGGCCGCGTCAAGGAGGAGAAGTCCGACGACGGCGGCGACGATGGCGGCGACGACGGCGACTACTCGGCGTTCAGCCAGTTTCTCTTTTAGATTAGTTATCTATTTTGCTATGTAATGAAAATCCGCGAACATGTCTAATATATACCCAAGTTTACCGAAATTTATCGTGTTTAGCCGAACTTCGCCGAACTGTGCCGAAATTTGCTATACAAATTTTATTTTTAAACGTGCCTGGAGACGGCCGTGGGGCCGGCGGCTGGGGACCAACTCGCCCCTAGGCCTAATTTTTGCGCCGGCTCACACCCAGGCGGTAATTTTAGGCGCCCCCGGGCCAACAGCTGGAGATGCTCTAGCATACGAAGCTGTTCCACCAAGATGACTCCGCCCCGCGGCAAATAAACAAATCAGTTGTGCGGCTAACCGCTTAAATAATCCAGTCTTTTGGTGCACACTAGCCAGAGTTGTTCCACCCTAGATATTTTTGGAATTTTGGTCAAAAGTGGGAGTATCATGCATTACATGCAGCATAGTTTAGTGGAAAACATTCTGGTCTCCGAATCCAAAACCACCCACCAACCCTATAGTTTAGTGGGAGTATCATCAACCAAGGCATTTTGTGAGTGAAGAAATGTATCTCGTACTTTACAAAACTACTTAAATTAAACTCATGTATTAATTTGGATTAATTGCAGTGCATGCATGCTTGGCCACTACTACTCCCTCCGTTCCTAAATACTTATCTTTTAGAGATTTCGACAAATGACTAGATACGGAGCAAAATGAGTGTATTAAGTGAATCTACACTCTAAAATATGTCTATATATATATCTGTATGTGGTAGTCCATTTGCAATCTCTAAAAAGACAAATATTTAGAAACGAAGGAAGTAGATGAGTACGAATATTACATGCATTGGTGTGTTCCTTCTTAATTCTTGCATGCAAAGATTTAATGCGTCTCGAAAACTAAAAATGAGAGGAAGATGAGCCCTTTAAATTGGAAAAATAAAAAGAAAATTAAAATAAGCTTTATAAACCGAAAAGAAGGGAGTATATCCTAGCTAGGCATGAACAAAAGGATAAGCAGTAACCAGCCACAAGGTCTCATGAACAAGAAAAGTATCTGAAATTTCCTTCTGCCCTATATTATATCTAAAAAAATGCAGTAGCTCTCATTAGGTTGCGATCAAACCATGATTATTCGGCCCGTCAATCCGTTTCCTTTCATGCCACAGTTTTGGCATTCTTGCTAATCACTGCATTGACGCACTCCATCGTACCCTCTACTCATGTGCTGCACGCACCTCCCTTATGCCACGGCTAGACTAACTCCACGTTCAATGGGCCACAACCATTTATCGTCAGTGTACCGAGTCCATGTAACACATACGTGTGATTTTACATCGCCGTTTTCAAATTTCTTTTGGTCGTGAATTGACGGTTGATCGACCTCATGCATATACTCCCTCCGTTTTTAAATATAGAGTGTATAATTTTTGGCACGAAAATTAAAGAACGTACGTGGAGGCAAATTTTCACAAGTTCTGGACAAGATTACATCTGACTAATTAACATGAGAAAATAGAGGAGCCTGCATGATATAAGAAAATGTAATCAAATTCCTAAAAAAAATCCAAACGAGTGGTGCAACGCAATAAACCTTATATTTTAGAATTTTTTCTCAAAAATTTATACACAAGGAATGGAGGGAGTACTATATACGTGGACACATTAGAAAACTTGTACTCCCCACACTGATGATGGCAGTAGGCTAACTAATGTTCAATCAATCATTGCATCATCCGCGGCGCACAGCGCCGCATGCCACTGTTTCCGGGCCGCAAGATAAACAAATTAATCAACACTAGTTGTGCGCGCGGCTAGTCCAGTGGTTTGTTGCATCTGATCTGTTCTAGTCTTCTAGAGCAGTTGCATAGCACACCAAATTATTTTATCAAGGTGTTGGCTCGAGGTGGATTAGTACAGCTTAAACACGCATCAGATGTATATAAACGACATGCAGGGCAAAGTACAAATCCAAAACCAGCCGCCCTAAACGTATATCTATCATATCTTCTACTTTTGATCCCAAAAGGTAAAGCTATTCATGCAAAGCGGAGCCAGGATTTGGACATAGAAGAGTGATGGGCGAAGATGCAGTGGTCAAGTCTCACATAACAAAACATGGAATTGCCGGAGTGATTGTTTCTTTAACAGATCATCTATTCTTAATTTCTTGAAGGTTATCTGCTGAGCCACGACTTCGATTTGTATGTGGTCATCACTACAACATATGGACACACATGCGTCTATGACCTCTATGTGCAGCCGGCTGGAATCAGTTGCGCAAAGTTTATTCAACCAGTTTGATTGGAGAACCACTCATACTCATAGATTATATGGATGAGCTATGTAATCTCGAGTTTGGCCATTCTTTTTATTTGTTTTATTGTCTGAAACTTATTTCATGAACGTCTTATAATGCAGAAGCCGAGGTAATCCCCTTTTTGAAAAAAAAATCTACACTGGGAACAACATTTTATTCTTCATTGGGCACCAATGTAAGTCCAATAAGATCGTGAAATATATGTTGAAGGAATCCGCTGCCTTATTTCGGTCAATAGTGCTCAGTTAGCTATGTCGCCTGTGTTTTTTTCTCAATCTTGCCACGTCATAAATTCAGTTCAGTGGGATCATATGATATCCTGAATAACAGCAAACACAACTTGCTGTTAAGCTGGACAAAGAAATCTATTTCAGGGCAAACCGTTTCTGCACCTTTGCATTGCAGTACAACAAAATCAACAAATATGTTCATGAACGTCCTATACAGTGTCTACTCTTTGAAAGCAAATCAAAGTTCAAAGGAACATGATTGCAAGCTCAACTTATTTGCTAGAGCCAATAATCTACCAACATATTTGCAAGCTCAACTTGGCACAGTACAACACAGTTGGAGCTCCTAGTGATCATTTCAATGCAGAATAGAAACACTAGCAGCTCTCTGAATTGCATGTTTAAAACACCTCTGACAAATGACAAGCTTCTGATGCTTTCATTAAAGCTCAGACAACATATCGGCTCGAGATTTCTCGCTGTTCTGCGGTGTCATAAGTCATCTCCCTCTCTGAAGTTTTCGGAAAGCACCGATCTGTTATGTTATCCCGATAGCGTGCAACCGAAGCATCTCCTCGGTATAACATGTCTTAGAGCCATGTAAGCAGATTTCTTCAGCTTCAGCCACCTTCAGTTCAGCCCATCTTAGCACACATGTCATGGGATAAACTCGCAAACTCCCTAGTCCCGAGTTCCCGACCTACTAGGTGCAGAGTTTGACTGTGCATGCCACTGTCTGTGCCCAATACTTGAGCCGAGCTTTCACTTCGTCAGGATCATCACCTGCCAAAGCCAGTAGTAACTGATCAGCCATGAGCAGCATGCCATTTGTTGATCACAAAGAAAAATAGGACATCATCATAAATGAATAGCAAATCAAAGACAGCTCCAGGTGCTTCGCGCTGCTGGTTTTGTATGAAGATATAGTGATATACTCAAGGTAGAAAGATTAGAATTTTTTAAAATTTGCAAATTCTTATTTTTAGGGGTAATTGTGTGTTGGAGAGAGGAGACATATTTTCTGTGGGGACTATTGCTTTGCTTTGTTGTGAAGCTTGTCTTGGAGAAGGTAGTTCAGCTTATTGAGTTCCTTTTCTCTTTGTGTTTTATGATGCAACTGGGGATGTGACTTGAGTGGGGATCTCCCACACTCATGATTTCTGTTTTATAAAACTTTTACCGCTCCATGGTTCATCAACCAAAAAGAAACAGAGAGAGAAAATCAACACTCTGATGTTCTGATCGTTATAATAAAAGGCAAACCATGGAGGCATAAACACAGAGTTCTGCCACAACGGCAGAGAAACCTTGCCATCTTCGCGGCATCCCGAAACAATTGTAACGAAATCGAAACAGACGTGCACAGGACAGGAAAAGAAGTCTTACCAGGGCCGGAGATCTTCCAGTCTGGGATGGGTGTGGCGGCGGCGGGCTCCAGCTGCCCGACCAGAGTCCTCTGCTCGTCGAGGAACCTCCGCGTCATGGAGTAGCAGAGCTCCAGGCCGGGGAGCGTCCCGCAGAGGCCCGGGATCTCGTGGTAGGAGAAGCCGAAGCCGAGGTCGAGGCAGCCCTTGAGCTCCTCCAGGTCCTCCTCCGTGAGGCTCCTCGTCCTCCCCACCGCCGCGCCGACACTGCCACTGCCAGAGGCAGCGTCCGCCTCGAGCATGACGCACCTGCCGGTCCGCCGCCTCCGGGGCTGCCGGCCGTTGCTGCTGCTGCTTCTGGTGGTGGCAGGGTTGGCGCCGTCGGACGCCGGCAGCTGCGGCTGCGAGGAGAAGTAGGAGGTGGAGGAGATGGCCGCCATGCTCTCTCTGTCTTTCTCTTGAGACGTTTGTCTATCTGGAATTCGTCTGCTGCTGCTTCTTGGTCGGTTTCTAGAGTTGGCTTGGGCTGTGGCTTATTTATAGAGGCAGGGCAAGAGCTCGTTGGCTCATTGGCTGGCTGTACAGGAAAAGATACTTGTTTATTCTTAGGTGATTGATTAACTCATGGGAAGCCTACCTTTTCTCGGGCTAATTGTGCCAAGAAAACAACATTTTGAGTGTGACGTTCGTTTCTGTAGGAAGAGAAACAACTTATTCTATTTTAGCCATGCCATGCGCGAGGGCGTAGCTGGGCGCGTGCTTAATAAATAATCTGGCAACCAACACCTTGCTCTGAGCAAGTGTTCCATGGTACTACTACAGTGTGGCGGCCAACATTTCGTGTTAGTGATGACGGAGTAAATGTCACTCTCCTGCTGGTGATGGTGGTGGCGGTTTCGGTATTGCGTTCTCCAGCTGTACGGGACAGGATCAGGCGCAGATGTTGGATGGGTCAGGACCGGAAATTGCGTGCACTAGGTACGACGTTGTCGTCAGGCGGCTTGCATGGCAGGGGCCGGCCGCGTTCTCGTGCGTGCGGTACGTGGCCACTCCGTCAAGTAACCACCACTAGAACCCTAAAAAACCACCACTTGAACCCCTGTGTCGCCCGCACGCGCCCTCGGCAACATATATCATGTCACTCCAAGCCAGCGCAACAAGTTTCTGCAGCTGGCCTGGCTCTTTTACTTTTACGTACTCGCACCCTCGATCGATCGACATCGACCGACCAAATGGTTGCTCATCACGTACTCATTTGACCATGCCTCCGCTCCACGCAAAACGCAATTCGACGGCCTCGGTAACTAAACACCACTAGCACTCCTACTAGTTCTCTACTAGTCGGAGTTCTCTACTTTTTTTTTCACTACTGCTCCTTTCGTTTCTAAATATAAGTCTTTTTAAAAAATTTAATATGAACAACATACGAAGCAAAGAGGATGTGGTTAAGAGCTGGGACGTGCCGTGCTACTTTGTACGTGGACATGAGGTGGCCAGGTGGAAGCCCTACGCGGACCTGTGTGGATAAGTACGAGCACGAGCACGAGCAAGAGAAGTTGTGGCCGAGGACCGCTAGCAGCGCCGGCCGCCGGAACCTTTGGTGCGGCGTGGGGCAGAAGCCAGCCGCCGTGAACCCACGAGCAACCGTCCCTGGCCGCTTATTTGATCACCGCCACGACGCCAGCCAGCCACATTTCGCTTGCTCAGCCGCCGTGGGGGATACCAGCCACGTGATTTGTCTCGGGCTGTCTCTGTGGATTCTGGTGGTGGTGGCCGTCCAAGGCCCCGACGGCAACGTTGCACCATCCAGCCAGCTGCATTGCATGCGGCGTTGATGCATGCGTACGTATGGAGGAGTGCGCACGTACGTGCGTGCCGCAACCAGGCAACACGTAGGGAGGATCCTACGTGGGGGCTGGGGACTGGGATGTCGATATGCCCTGTTTTCTTTCTTTCCGGTCTCACGTGCTCTGTTCGGGATGCCATGATTGCGTAAACAGAGTGGATAGGATTTCAGGTGTGTCATGTCTAGTGCAATCATCCAGGGGTCACAAGGTTTCATTTTAGACGTTGCGGCTTGCCGTTACATCTTCTTAGGCTTGATCCTAGTTGATTATACCTGACGATGACAGTGTTTCGTTAGCACTCTTTGGAGTTGCTCAGATTTGATTTTCATGATGAAAACATAGAATCACGCCTTTGATGAGTGGATCAAGTGAGGGTGGTGCTTGAGTGTGGTTTCCTTCTTAGAGACATTGCTGCCAGAGAAGTTTTTCAGTTGTCCTTGTTTTGTCAAGAGATAGGTGATTGGTGCCGATGCTCGTTCTTGTAGTTCGTTGGTCATTTTTTTGTTCGCTTAGTTTTTTCTCTAGACATAACTTTGATTTTGTATGACTTTGCAATTTATTGATGTGGTCTTCTATGTGTTGGTGTTGATTGTATGCATCCTAATCATGCATAGATCATGTGTTTGCTCATTGTATTATATTGTTGTTTCCTTCTGAGTCAATGAAATTCACTCACTATCAAAAAAATATCTATACTGCCAAACAAAACCCATGTTGTTGTCTTTTTGCGGGTCACAAAACCCATGTTGTTGTTGCTTTATTTCTCCATGTCACTTTATGACAAAAACTTTCAGATTGTCGAATTAATCAGATCTGCCTCTTTTCCGCGACAGGGTCTTTGAATGGAACCGCTTTTGGATGATTGGACATGGAAGGATTGAAATAACAAAAGGTAATGTGAATCAACTGAGGTTGCCTTTTTCAAGCAAGTGAAATAGTGGATTTGTTGTGATATTTTTTATGAACATCTTCTAGAATTTGTTGCGTGGCTCGAGCGATGTGCCAGAAGCCAAGACGATTAGGCAAAGACGGAGATGATACAGTGAATGTGAGGGGACACAAGACGGGGCCGGGAGGCAGCGTAGAGGGGTGGCACAACGGCGTGGGGTGCCTAGGTGAGGAGCCGTGATGGGGAAGCACAATGACATTGGTCACGAGAGGCCAAGGCGGGTGCTGAGGGAAGGCGAGCGGAGGTGCAGGGGCTACTACAGACCTACCGATGATGGCGGCTGCTGTAGGAGGCGGCGCTGAGGACCGACACGACACCAAGGCATCGTCGTATGGGAGGGGGAGGGGGTTATTGAAACTTCAGCCTATGAGAAAACTGTTGATAGGGTAGATCTTATCAACTGCCACGACACTGGAAAAAAAATCAACTACCATGTTGGATACATCCAAGCACTCGATGACACTTCCTAAATATTGAATAAACGTGGTGACACCCTACACAATATCCATGAAATGAAAACGATCCATTGACAAATCTCAATGGACAACGAAACATCAGGTCTGGGATCACAAATGATCTTGGGCTTTTTGGCAAATTGCAAGCTTTTGCTCTATATCCGAAAATCCATCTGGACCACACATTAGCTGAGCTGGTGGTGCAGAGTTGTCCCCAGGAAACCCATTTTTTGTGGACAAAAGCCGTGCAATTTTGAAAAGAACGAAAAACAAACTTTGATATAAATGGGGTCTGGAATATTCTTTACTGACCAACACCACTACATAGGGTCACATAAAAGTCGTTTTCTTTTCAAGGACATAAAAGTCGTTTGTAGGTTGTTTTGGTGTTTGGGGTGATGGACTGACGGATGTTGACTTGCACACTGCGCCTTCACAAAAATTGCAAAATCGCAAGATGAAAATTTTCACGTTTGGAGGCTATCTACATAACCAGCACACACAAGAGAAAGATTCTCCTGAGTAGATAATACCGCCGTGAATTTCTGCTGGCCATAAAAATAGCGGTCCAAGAATCAATCGTGACGGTGCATGCATGTCAATTGTCGATAAAAGGGTGAAAACAAATGTGCATGGACTGGAAGTATATGTCTCATAAAGATTTATTGATTAGGTGATTTATAGATTTTTTCTGATGAGATCGACAACAGCTGATTTTTACAAACTAATCCACAGCCCCACGCCACTAGTGACAATGTGACATGTATACCCATGTAGTCATGTACAGTTGAGTTGTCTTGTCACTACTAGAAAAAGGGCTATAGATGGGATTGACACTAATGGCGCACCAGACAAGCAGTGCGCCATTAGTATATACTAATGGCGCACCACCTTCTGATACGTCATTAGAGTTAAAACTACTAATGGCGCACCTGGTCCAGGATGCGCCATTAGTATCAAATTTTTTTTAACTAGTGCGTCTGTCCAAACATACTAATGGCGCATCCAGACACAGTGCGCCATTACTAGTTGTAACTAGTAATGGCGCACCTGCCGGAAAGTGCGCCACTAATATTGTTTTTTTATTATATTTTTATTCCCTTTTTTGCAAAACTACTACTAGTAATGGCGCACTGTGGGACAGTGCGCCATTAGTATGTTTTTTTTTGCAAAACTACTAATGGCGCACCACCAGAAGGTGCGCCATTAGTAACCTGGATTACTAATGGCGCATTTAGAGTTGGTGCGCCATTAATAAGTGGGCAGCAACAAGATATTTTGGACAGCCTCTCCTACCCACACTCACTTTCTCCCCACTTTATTCTCTCCACCTCCTCCTTGTCTCGGGTGCCTTCTCTTTTTCACCTCATTTCCACCATAGATTCATTTAATTTAAGTGGTTAAATTACCTTGTTTTGATAGGTAAGTAAGGGGGGAAGCTATATTTATGTTGTTCTCCCTACAACAATGTGCACATGCACTTTTTATGGCCTAGCTAGATCTATGTATGTTCGTGGTGTTGCATATGTTTGTGGTGTTGCATATGTGTTTGTGTTTGGAGGTGTACCGGTATTTGAAATGCGATAGTTGCCAATATTTTGCCGGAATGTTGATTCATTTCCGTTTCGGCGAGAATTTTGGCATTAAGCATTCTTTTTGGTCCTATTTTTAGGGAAAGTCATACCAAAAATTTTCTTGGTTCTAAAATATCGTTTTGCTCTACCCCGCAGGCGACCATGGTCCGCATGATGACCGAAGGCATCGTGAATAGGTTTTTGAGGTCCGCGAAGGCCGAGATGCTTCAAAAGAACGAGACGGAGATAGGATGTCCGTGTCAAAGATGCAAGCTGAAGAGCCTTATTGCGGACCTGGAATCCGGGCAGGTGCGGGACCACCTGCTCTTGCGTGGTTTCATGGATGGCTATCGGTGGCAAGGTGATGAAGATGACTACGAAGTCGTCCATGGGGGCCGGGCAAGAAATGAGGAAGGGCAGCAAGACAACCACCGCGGCTCGGGCGGGCGAGAAGACGAAGAATCCCCAGGAGATGATCACGACGGTGATGCTGTACACAGTCATCATGTAGAAGATGCAGGACATGATGATGAGGAAGATGCCGGAGCAGACGACGGGCATGATCATGAAGATGATGATGCCGGCGGAGCAGACGACGCTGGACCATCGATGGGCTGGGTGCAGGACCCTCATATTCAAGAGTTGCTTCTCAAGCAGACGGATAACGCAAGAGCTGCCGTCCGAGAGAAAGCCAAGATGGATCAACTTGAGTTAGACGCGGTTACTCCATTGTATGAAGGATGCAGGCCCGAGGATACCCGCCTGAAAGTAACGCTCATGGCTCTGGAGATGAAGGTAAAACACAAAATGACCGACGCATGCTTCGACGAGAACATGTCATTCTGGCACGAACGTCTTCCCAAGGGGAACAAGTGCCCGACCAATTTGAAGGAGGCGAAGAAAATCGTGTGTCCTCTGGATTTATCGCACGTGAAATACCATGTGTGCATGAACAATTGCATCATTTATCGGGACGAGCACGCGGAGTGTACCATATGTCAGGTGTGCGGCGTCACTCGATACAAGAAGAGGAAGAAAGCTCCTCGAAAAGTGGTGTGGTACTTTCCGATCACTCCTCGTCTGCAGCGGTATTTCGCGGACCCTAATGTAGCAAAGCTCCTGCGTTGGCACGCGGATAGGGAGGAGAAGAAGCGAGAAGATGGCGCAAATGATCCAGAGATAGATAAAAAAGACAAGATGCTGAGTCACCCTAAGAATGCGAGCCAGTGGGAAGCGTTGAATTTCGAAGACCTAGAATTTGGGAACGATTCAAGGAATATCGTGCTGGGCGCGAGCACCGATGGAGTCAATCCGTTTGGCAGCCAGAGAAGCACACATAGCACCTGGCCTGTGTTTGTGTGGATGTACAACCTTTCCCCCTGGTTGTGCATGAAGAGGAAGTACATTCACATGAGTATGCTAATTGAAGGACCGAAACAACCAGGGAACGACATCAATCTGTATCTGGGGCTGCTGAAAGAGGAGCTTGACACGCTGTGGAAAACGCCAGCCAATACGTGGGACGCCGCAGAGAAAGAATATTTCCCTATGAGAGCCGCGCTGCTCACGACGGTGCACGACTATCTCGGTTACGGATATGTCGCGGGGCAGGTGGTCCACGGATTTCCTGGATGCGTCAGGTGCATGGATGACACAACGTATCGCCAGCTAGATAGAGATCCCGGGTCTTCGAAAACCGTGTTCATGGGACATCGAAGGTGGCTTCGCGACGATGACCCGTGAAGAAGACGCAAGGATCTATTCGATGGTGAAACCGAACCCCGAGGACGCCCGCGTACGAGGAGCGGCGAGGAAATAGACGAGCTGTTGAAAAATTGGAAAGACTGCCCACTGCCGGGAAAGAAGCAAAAGGCGCCAGAGCCGGGAAAGAAGCGAAAGGCGCCAGAGCCGCTGCTGAAGGTATGGAAAACGAGGTCTGTTTTCTAGGACTTGCCGTACTGGAAGATCCACCGTGTGCCTCACAGCCTTGATGTCATGCATATCACGAAGAACGTGTGCGAGAGTCTGCTTGGTACCCTGCTTAGTAGTTAATTAAGTAGGATCAAGTGCCCCGGCGTACTTGTGACTAATGCATGGCTTTTAGGGTGCCTCGGTGTCGATAAAAACCGAAATGATGAAAGCTTAGGCTTTTAGGGTGCCTCGGCGTCGAAAAACCCTCAATGATAAAAGCTTAGCTTTTAGGATGCCTCGGTGTCGACAAACCCTAAATGATGAGACCATGATCTTGTTCCTTGACAATAACCAACTTTTTGACCAAACTTTGTTCCTATTTATAGAGAAACATGGCCAACAACGATGAGGCCGGGGGTTCGGGCGGCAAGAAATTCTGGGAGCTGTCCCAGGAGATGGAGGAACAACCTCACTTGTATGAGGACGCCGCCTTCCCCACCGATCCTGAGACCACTGATGGTACCGCCGAGGATGACCCCACTGATGCCACCATTGATGGTGCCGCCGAGGATGCCACCACTGATGATGGCGGCGCACGCACAGATGGCAGCCAACCGAAGAGGCAACGGAAGGACCGGCGCCCGACCGTGCTCCGCACCCTCAAGGAGGAAGTTACTGAAGTGGACTCCGACGGGAATCCAACGACGCCCGAACGAATAGTCAAGGGGTACTCGCTTCAGCTCGGGTGCATTCTCCGGAGCACCGTCTCGATCAACACCGAGAACCTGAGGCATCCTGACCGAGGAAATTTGCGCAACCTCCTCTTCACGAAGTTGCACGAACGATACAAGTTCCCCGCTGAATTTGAAAACACAAGCCTCAAAGGGAATAAAGTGAACAATGCTGCCGTCACGAAGATGAGCAAGGCCCTGTCTACTTGGAAAAGCAATGTGAAAAGAATGATCGAGAAAGGAGTTATGAGAAGATCAAGGAGAAAAATCCTTCGATCACCGAAGATGACTACAACGACTTCAAGATCAATTGCTCGAGCACCGCAAACTCCGAATCAAGTAAGTGGGGGAAAGAAATGCGGGAGCTGAACTTAGGGGAACACACACTCGGTCCCGGCGGTTACAGAGTGGCGGAGCCTATATGGGACAAGGAGGAGGCGGACCGTGCCGAGCAAGGCCTACCGCCCCTCTTCGATAAATACGGTGACAAGCAGACCAGGAACTTTGTCAGGGCCCGGTACAAGAAGGACCCGAAAACAAAGGAGCTTACCACGGATCCGAAAACCAGGGCGCTTGAGTTTGTTCTGGTAAGGAATACACCCCCGCGTAATTAGCTCCATATGGTTGCATTCTAATTAATGAAGCTAAATTTCTAAATGGTTCACATTCCTTCCGCAGGCGACTGAAAGCAGTAGCGCGGGGTCGACAAAGAGCAACCCTTGGGACACCACTCTAAATAGGGCGTTGAATGTAATGAAGAACAAGGATAAGCTCAGTAAGGCGACGTCAGCTGGTCGTGTGGCCGGCAAAGGCTTGTCGACAAAATGGTCGTCATACTATAACACTGGTGGGCGAAAGGAGAAAAAGACCAGCTCGGAAAGCCAGGCGCGCGAGGTTCAAGAACTCAGGGCACAGGTGGCGCGGATTCCGGAGATTGTCCAAGAGCAAGTGCAACAACAACTCGGAGCGACGATCACCGCCATTGTGCCTACCTTGATCCAGGGGATTAGTGCGTGGATTGTGGGCGGCCAACAGGGGCCGCCCCTGATTCCTAGCTTCACGGCCAGCAACTCGCAGAACACAATGGCGGGGCCATTGGTGTCTCCGGCGGAGGCGGCATTGGTGTCTCCGACGCCGGCACGGGAGCTTAATGCACCCGGGTGTACGTCGGCCGGCACCTCTGCAGCAAGCGGCCCCTCCGTCAACTGCACGCCCGCCGTTGGCGGTGCCTCGACATCAGCCGAGCTCGACGCCATCATCACGGTAACTAATTAAGCCTCTCTCGGCCGAGGACTTCATCTCCTTGCCTTTGACTGGGCATCCCTGACGCCCTACATGTTTTCGCAGGGCGCCGCCGACGTTCCGTGCACTCTCCTGCACTTCGTGAACAACGAGTTGGTCGATGTCGCCAAGGGCAAAATCGTTCAACCGGGCAACCCCTTGTTCCACGGTACCCCGATGCCACCCAACTTGTTTAGGGTTCAACTGGTTCGGGTGCTGCCAGGCTGCGACGAGTTGTTACCTCCGATTCGACCCGCCGGGGCCGACGATGATGACGTGATGACCCTCAGCGCCTGCCTGAGCTGGCCCCTGCTTTGGCCGAAGAGCCAGATTCGTTTGGGGGCGGGGGACACCACCCCAAAGACAACACCGCCAGTCGTGCCGGCGCCAAGTCGGCCCCATGGCAAGACCGCCGCAACGGTGCCGGACATCCCTATGCCACTGGATCCAAACATGCATATGGCACAGGATCAGAACGACGACGACGACGATACATTTGCCAACGTCGATCAGTACTTTGCCGATCATGGGTACGGTGGCGACTTCATGGGGCCTCCTTCTCAAAAACCCAACCCAACAAAAGACGTGCGCGATCTAGCTGGTACCGCGGAGAAGCCAAGTTGCAACAGGCGTCGTCTGCAGTTCAGCTCTCAGGAGACGCCTCCAGCTGCCGACTTCACCGAGCCTCAGATAGGCGAGGTGCGAAATATGATCAGCCCCAACACACTCAAGAAGGCGGTCTGTGAGCAGAACTCGGTCCTATTACAGGAGAAGAAGAAGGCACGCAAAAAAAAGACTAACAAGGGTGCGGGCCAGCCGGCACCGAGTACGATCCGTGCTCAGGACGGGCCACCTTCACCTGAGGATATCTCGAGGAGGGTGCATGTGGCGGGTAGGCCGATGCTACCGAGAAATATGCTCGATGCTGCAACCGGTGCTATGCGGAGTCTGCATGACAGTGTTCTTTCTTTGGAGAAGCGGCGTCTCGGAGAGAAGGATGTGGCATACCCGGTTTTCGCGGCCAAGGTGCCAGAGGGCAAGGGCTTTGTGGATAACTCCAACCGGGGTACGATCGTCCCGCGGTTTGATGACATCCACGCTATGTTGAACCTTCATCCGCTGCACTACACCTTCGTTCGGCTATTTTCGCTGAGTATGGAGATGCGGATCATTCGCGACAAGACCCCGGACATCGTGATAGTCGACCCCTTCTACATGCGTGCCAAGATCTTGGGCAGCGCTGGGGACCGGCAAGTCTCGAGTTCTTACCTCGAAGGCGTCATTCTGGCAAACCAAGATAAGGATAACTTCCTCGGGCCTTACTTTCCCGAGTAAGTCCTCCCCTCAACTGCCCCGTAACATATGAATTCTTAGATTTCGATCGTTTTTCTTTTAACATTCCGTGTTTTCTGCAGTGACACACATTGCACGCTCATCCTCCTAAGCCCCAAATATTCCATGGCCACGTATTTCGACCCGGACCGTCAGTCGAACGTAGACTACACAAATGTCAAGAAGGTTCTTGATGATGTTCTCCCCGGCTACGTCAAATCTGGAGGCACCTTCACCAGGCCTATTCGTAAGTACGGCAAGCACGTGTTCTCCCACAATACGACGTTCTGCTGCGTCAAGCAGCCGCCTGGCGGTCAGAAGGGTGCCTACTACGCCATCCATCACATGCGGGCGATCGTACGGGACCATCATCAACTTCTGCTACCGAGTAGACTCAAAGATTGGGCCGCGAGCGTGTCGGCAATCCAGGACGCGGACATCAAACAAGAATTTTTTTCGCATCCAGTCGGAGTTTGCGGAAATCATCCATCAAGATGTCCTTCGTACCTCGGGGCAGTTCTACCTCAGAAATCAACCGTCCAACAGTGACATCGACACAATCCTACAAATGCAGGCTGACAACGCCCGTTGTTTCATGACTCCCACGATAGACGACGGCTTCATCCACGCTCCGGTCCCTTGAGTCGAGTCGAAAGCAGTGATGCTGTGTCTAGTTCTGAAACATCGATTGGCTCATGTTGTAATTAAACTTTAATGAACTTGTAGTATGTCTCTTTGGTTTCGAGAGTCGTTCAACTTAGATGTAATCGATGCTATTAATGTCTTGCTTTTCTCTTCCGATCGTTCTGTTGCATACTTATATATTGCTTATGTATTGTCTGTGAATTGGTACTAACGTTTCGTTTGGCTACTGCATAGCGATGCCGTGGTATGTCGTGTACAAGGGTAAGGTTCCCGGAGTCTACGACGACTGGGAGGAGTGTCGGAGACAGGTTCACCGATTCAGCGATAACAGTTACAAAGGGTACACCACTAGGGCCGAGGCCGAATCTAGATACGCCCGCTATCTAGCGGGAGAGGGGAGGGAGCGTTGGAGGAACCGGATGAAGACGAGTTTCATCGTGATGATGCTCATCGTGATGACCGCAGCTCTCTTCTATGTGATGGTAGTTTAGATGATCGATATCGACTTGTAATGTGAAGACAAACTCGCGGTCTCGAGACTTGTAATATAATGTTCTATCTTTGTTCGGTCTTTTCAATTCGGAGACTAATATGATGAATTGTATTCAGAGACTAATCTTCTATTGTATTCGATGAATCTGTTGTTGATGTGTGCTGTCTATATTTTGTCCAATTATATATTTTGTAACCTGTGCAAAAAACAGAAAATTAAAAAATAAAAAAGCCTGATATTCATACTAATGACGCATCACATTATAGTGCGCCATTAGTATGCCAAAGGATACTAATGGCGCATCATTAAACAGTGCGTCATTAGTATGCCGAAGTTACTAATGGCGCATCCTGTTGTCGTGCGCCATTAGTATGGCAAAGCACCTGGGTATACATGGCCCCCTGGGAGGCATACTAATGGCGCACTATTGTATATACTAATGGCGCATCTGAGGTGCGCCATTAGTATAGCAGATACTAATGGCGCACCAGTAGTAAAATATACTAATGGCGCACCACTAATGCGCCATTAATGACCAAATTAGGTGCGCCATTAGTAGGCCTTTTCCTAGTAGTGTGTGCATGAGCCATGTTCCTTTATAACAACAGTACGTAGTGCTGCTCTTTTTGTTTAAAGTTTGTCATTTGATAGGTCCTTGAGAGCATACTTTTCATATTCAGCCAAAGAGCATATTTTCGTGATGTTAAAATTAACAACATTAATTTACACTGCAATTTTGTATTGTGGTGCATTATTCGTTTACATGCATTTGTTTATGTTGTTTGCACTGGTTAGATGCGTTTTTTCCATAATCTGCACAAACAGTTTAAAATTGTGCCCTCGGTCCGAAAAGCTTGTCCCAAGCTTGTCCTTTAAATGAATGTATTTAGCACTAACTTGATGCTAGATACATCCATTTGAGGGACAAACTTTTCTGAACGAAGGAAGCAATTGCTAGCATAAATCTGCACAACCAGTTTCAAATTATGTAATTGCTAGCATAAATCTCAAACATGATATAGATACATACCTGTCTTCAACGTACATGCATTATTGTGTTAGTACTAATCTAGCAAGTTAATCTGAATTGCCAAACATGATTTTGTTTTGAAACAATAATACTATATCAAAAGTAAATTACATCTCATCATTCAGCAACTGCATGCTAAGCCTTATATATCCAGATAAATAATGCTATGAAAAGGTTACAGTGATGCATTGGCAGGCATGGAAAATCAGTAATGTTCAACAGGAGCGAAATGAAGGTTCCATAATTTCCACTTCATCTCACTTTTTATAAGCGCGAATACTTACAAGGGTGGACATACAGATACGGCAAAGTCTTCCTGGAGAGGAGATTCGGCTGAGATGATCATTAAAATGATTAATGAAAAAACTGATTATTTTGAACTCCAAAGGCCAAAGCTAAACTATACTATACTACCAATCATTACATCCGCGCACTTGATCACATACGCGTTGTTCCTCGAAGATAACCGCGCCGCGTAACAAATAAACAAATTAAGCATTTTTTCAAGAGTAACAAATTAAGCATTTAGGTGTGTAGCTAACCGATATATATATATATCGTATATATAAATCCAGTGTTTTGTTGCACACTAGCCAGGCCAGAGCTGTTGCATCCTAGATATTTTTGCTTCAGGCAGATATTTTAAGCATGTAATGCAGTGCATGCACATATATACGACATGCAGGCCGTTGCCCAGCTATAGGTTACTGGAAAACATTCTGGTCTCCGAGTCCAAAACCAGCTAGACACCCCTAATCTAATTTGTAGTATATACAGTATATACTTTTTTGAAACGGAGGCAAAAGCTTTGCCTCATATATTAAACCAGAAAGAGTTTGTTACAACACACAGCCAAGAATCGGCATGACAATTATTCTCGCAACAAAAAAGACCCTAATTTCTTCGCCCCGGCCTTGACCCAAAGGTTTGTCTCCTCGATGATGGTGTTCAGTAGGATTTGCGGAGGTGCACTCTTATGCCTAAACACCCTTGCGTTACGCTCGTTTCAGATAACCCACGAAACCAGCATTGTAATTGATGCCTTTCACTTTTCGGTCGCTGGTGCCCACGGTGCACATGCTTGCCCACCACTCGTGGACGGAGTCGAACAAGTGCCAAGTGGAAGTGTCCAAGTCGTAGATGTGAAGATTCTGAATCACCATGTTCCAAAGGTGGAGAGTGAAGCGACACCGAAAGAAAAGGTGGGGACCGCATTCCTGAACCCCCCTGCACAAGGGACAAGGGCCACAGTTTGGCCAACCTCGCCTCTCCAATCTATCGGCAGTCCATATCCTATCCTGAAGCGCGAGCCAAGCGAAGAACTTGACTTTCGGAGGGGCCCAAATCTTCCAAACCATTTGGTCCAAGGGGGAGAGGACCAAGCCCAAAAATTGTGCCCTATAGGCGGAGGCAGCAGAGTAGTGTCCAGAACTCGTGTGCTTCCACAGAATATCGTCCTCAACAAGCTCGTCCAGATGCACCTCTTGCAGCAACGTCCAGAGGGTGAAGAATTGCGAGACAAGCTCGACGGAAACCGAAGCGGGTGGCCTGATTTTGATAATCCACGCATTCTCCTTGAGGGCCTCCCGAACCTTCCAGTACTTTCGGGAGGAGGCCTCGAAAATGAGTGGAGCAATGTCTTTGGGCCTACGACCAAGGAGCCAAGGGCTGTCCCAAAAAGGTGTCTTTGCACCATTCCCGACCGTGATGGTTGTACAGGCATAGAAAAAGCTGAGGTCGCCCTCGTCACATGGGTTCCCGCCCCCAACCCACAACTTCGTGGGTTCTTTCCACTCGTACCACGGCCACCGCAATCTCAAGGCCCGCGCAAACTTGTTGGTGTTGAGGACCCCAAGCCCACCAAAAGCAAGCGGCCTGCTCCACAATGTCCCAGTTGACCTTGCACTTTGCTCCCGTGGTTTTATCCGACCCAGACCAAAGGAAGGCCCGCTCAAGCTTGTCGATGGTTTGCAGGATGGTGGGTTGAATGACAAGTGACGTGATGAAGTAGATCACTTGGGAAGCGAGCACCGACTTGACAAGCGCAGTACGGCCAATGGTGGTAATGTTTTGACCCTCATATGTTGTCAATCTGCTCGCGACCTTATCCACGAGAAATTGAAGATCAGCAAGCTTGAGCTTCCACACAGAGAGCGGCAGACCCAAATAGCGGAGTGGGAAGGAGGCCCTAATAGCCGGAAGACCGCGGGTAATATGGTCCAAGTCGAGGTTGCCGCACCTGATGGGGACCACCAAGCTCTTATGAAAGTTAGTGCACAGGCCGGTGACATCCCCAAAGCCCCTCAGAATGGCCGCAAGGTTGTCCACATCCCTCTTGATCGGCGCGACGAACACAGCCGCATCATCTGCGTAGATAGAGGTTCGCACCATTACCCTCTCCCACGGATCTTATGCAAGAGGCCCTTCCTCGTTGCCACGTCCAGGATTTGCTTCAGAGGGTCAATGGCGATGACAAAAAGGAGGGGGGAGATGGGGTCTCCTTGCCATAGACCCTTGCCATGCTTGATGGGAGAACCAGCCACCCCATTCAAGAGAACCCTCGAAGATGAGGAACAGAGGAGAGCCGCAATCCACTCACGAAATTTGCTAGGGAAGCCTCATCTCCGCAGTAGATCAAGCAAATACTCCCACTTAACCGAGTCAAAGGCCTTTTGAATGTCAAGCTTGAAGAGGAGAGAGGGAGTCCTGCTCTTATGCAGCCGACGCGCAAGGTTTCTAACATACATGAAGTTGTCGTGGATGCTCCGTGTTTTGATGAAAGCACTTTGGGCGTTAGAGACGAGGGCGGACATGTGCGGGCCAAGCCTGACAGAGAGCACCTTCGCGATGATCTTCGCGACCGCATGGATGAGGCTAATGGGCCTAAAGTCGACGATGCTCTCCGCCCCATCTTTCTTGGGAAGCAACACAATATTCGCAGAGTTGAGCCAGTGCAGGTTTGCCGTGTGTAAGGAGTCAAAGCGTTGGATCACCCTCATGAGGTCGTGCTTGATGATGCCCCAGCACTTCTTGAAGAAGAGACCGGTGAAGCCATCCGGCCCCGGCGCCTTGTCAGTAGGCATGCTATTTATCACCTCGAGGACCTCCTCCTCAGAGAAGGGTGAATCAAGCTCGTGTAGGTTATGCGACTCCAGATTGAGCTCCTCCCAATTGAAGTCCTTCGTGCTTCTGTTTCCTCTTTTCATAACTTGCGAGAAGTGGTCATGGATTATTTTCTCTTTGGCCTCGTGCTCAATCACCCACCCTTGATCATTCATGATGCGATGAATGTGGTTTTTCCGCCTTCGCGCGTTGACCCGATGGTGAAAGAATTTGGTGTTGGCATCTCCTTCTTTGATGTTAGAGATTCTAGCACACTGCTTTTTGCGTGCTTTTTCAAGCACGGCCAAGCTTATGACCCTTCTCTTAAGGCGGGCCCGAAGATCACACTCCGCGGGGGAGAGAAGCCTTCCCTCCTGAGCAATGTCGAGGCGTAAGATAACCAAGAGGGCGGCATGGAGGTGGACCTTAGCCTTAGAGAAGAGGCCCCTGCTCCACTCCGTGAGGCGCAGCGCCGTTTTCTTAAGCTTGTGAAACAGAAGGATGTACGGGTATGTGTGCTCAACAGGCTCGGCCCATGCCTTTTGGACCACCTCACTGAAACCGGGCATAGATGCCCAAAAGTTCTCGAATTTGAGGGTCCTGGGCCTCCTTGGACCTTTATCCTCGGCAAGCAAGAGTGGGCAATGGTCAGAGAGGGACGAAGAAAGCGCATGGAGCACGTGATCATTGAAGGTTGTGTCCCACTCCGCATTGCAAAAGAAGGAGTCGAGCTTGCATAAGGTGGGATTTGATCTCTCGTTGCTCCATGTGAACCTCCTGTTCTGAAGGTGGATTTCTTTGAGCTCACAGCTATGGAGCGATGCGCGGAACCGATTGATACGGCTGCAGTTCACATTCCTCTTGTTCTTATCCCGAGCCCGGTAAATCTGATTGAAGTCCCCAGAGGCGAGCCAAGCCATCCCCGCGGGCGGTTTCTGGGTAGCGAGCTCATCAAAGAAAGCATCTTTGAGTGAGTGGTCGGTGGGGCCATAGTCGGTAGTAATTTTGAAGGTCACACCCGAGTCTCTGACACGAACCATGGCCGAAAGGCAGTAGGTAGCCACGGTGATATTAGTCATCTCCACCAAGAGGTCGTCCCAGAGAAGAAGGATCCCTCCCCTGGTGCCATTAGCCGGCCGCTGCACGAAGCTACGCAGCCTGTGGCCCCCCAAAAATGCCGCCGTGTATTGATCAATAGCGTGAAGCTTCGTCTCCTGTAGACACACCACTTGACAGGAGGAGGAAGCAATGGTGGCATTAACGGTGGACCGCCTGTCCGGGCAATTCAGTCCCCTAACGTTCCAGCTCAAGAAGTTAACTGGTTGTACTTGCATTAGTAACCCACAGCAGCCCTTGAGCACAGCCACACATCACAGATTAGGACAACCATAGGATGCAGATGAAATGAACTAGTGGCAGACTGCCAATATAAAGTGGCAACATCCAGAGCAAATGGGTGAGCAAGCACCCATGTAGTCCTGAGACACGGCGTTGAACTAGCACGCCAGCAACTAACTACCCCTGGTAATATAAGTAGGTGCACTAACATGGCAAACAACAGTCCCAGGTTTTTTGAGCAGCAATTCAAATTGCTGCCTGCTGTAGCACGGCTTCCTCGTCTCTCTCCAAGTCCAGGGCGCCTCCACCTCCATGCGCCAGGAGCGCGTCTTCGACAGCAGCAGCTTCAGCATCATCGAGCTTGAACAACCCCCTCATGGCAGCGAGCACCTCCGGCGACAACTGCTCCTTGAAGCGATCCGCAAATGCGTCCGGAACCGTCGTAGTCACGTCCTCTCCATTCTTAACAATGCCGAGGGAGCGACAGACAAGGATCTCTGCCGCACGAGCTACGGGCGCACCCTTGGGGCGGCCTGCCGCCCTCGTCTTGTGCAGCGAGAAGGCGCCATCAATAGCAGAGATGGTGAGTCCAGCCATCGTCTTCCGACATGCCGCAGGAGCTCGTGGAGGAGTTGGGGTCGGAGTAGGTGTTGGCAGAATGGCGTCCTGGCGGTCTTCAAAAAGCGGTGTGAGGCATTGCAGGCCAACCACACCGGACGCATCAGCCCGACGGCGCCGTACGGGAGAGGGGGTGCGGCGCACCGGCCCGTTGGACAGCGGCGGCGGCGTGGGGGAGGTCTCAAACCCAGGGGGTCTGGTGGGAGACGGCACCGGCAGCAGCATCATGGGAGGCGCACGGAGCTGGAGAAGCGCGGGGCATGGCGCGCCAGGCATGAGCGATAGTCTAGTTTATAATGTATCTATCCTAGTCTAGTTTTGGTCCCACGATGTGAAGTTATACATGGCAGTTGGTATACAAAGACATAAAAAAAAGGATAAGCAGCAACCAGAGCCCCATGACCCATGAACCAAGAAAAGTATCTCAAAATCATGTCCGCCATATATCCAAGAAAATTAGGAGTAGCTTTCATTTGGTGGCAATCAAATCATGATTACTTTGGCCGTCAATCCGCTTTCTACCACAATTCTTGGTCCTCTTACTAATCACTGCTTTGACCGGAGAGTGGAGACCCTCAGCATCGGCTATTATAATGCATGTATGCTGCAGGCACCACCAGGCAGTGCCCTCTTAACTCTCTTTGTTTAAACAAAATTCTAAAATCAGATTGATCCAGTGTTCAAACAAACAAACAACAAGATACTTGAGCCGCGCGAATTAGTTGTGCGGGTAATCCAGTGTTTTGTTGCGCTTGACCTGTTCTTGTGTACTAGCAGTAGCAGAGCTGTTGCACCCTAGTAGAATTTTGATTGATCAAAATAGGGGCTCGAGGTGGATTTATAATTTAAGCATGCACATACGACATGCAGACCGTTGGCCACCTATACTTTAACGGAAAAGGGTTTCTGGTCTCCAAATCCAAAAACAGCCACCCTAAATGCATAGATCTATCACCACATCTATCTAAAATAGTCTTTAGTTTGGTCCCGGCCAGAAAGCGAAGATATTAATGTGAAGAAAAAGACATAAGCAGACACCAGAGCCCCAAGAACAAGAAAAGTGTTTGAAAATTCAGTCTACCATATCTATAGAAAATCATCTGTGTAGCTTTCATTAGGTGGCAATCACATCATGATTACTTTGGCCCATCCCCTGGTTAATAGACTAACATGGCGTAGCACTATATGCGCGCCTCTACACTTTCCTGGAACTTTATCAAACATTAAGATCTACTCAAGCATAGCAGGTAGTGTATGGTAGCTCTCCAGCACTGGTTCATTATACAGGGCATGGTGTTCTCAAGAGGTGCACTTAGTAGTAGCATCGAAGCTAGCTATCAAGTTGTATACATAATCTAGTGTAGTTAGTATTCCCTCCGTTCTATAATTTGAACTAAAACCACGACAAGAACTATGGAACAAAGGAAGCACTGTGCAAATAAACAATGTTTACAGATCTGACTACAGATCTTACACAGCCATCTGACTACAGATCTTACACAGCCATCTGACTACAGATCTTAAAGCAAGCAACCATAACACATATGTTCCCATGACTTGCTTAGTCTCTTGTTAGGAAGGTTCTCTCCTACTCCCTCTGTCCCACTAGTGTAAAAAATGTTCTTATATTATGGGACGGAGGGACTATTTTTGAACCAACTCTGTTCCAACTCCTGGAGATGCTTCACGGTTGAGAGGTCACAGGACACCGTCTTCATGTTCGGCATGGCACCAACACATTGGCCCGTAAGTAGGGTCTGTATGCGCAACAGTTGGCCTGAACACCCCACAACTAGCTAAACTCAAGCAAAACGATACGGCAAAGAAAACAGAATGAAACTACAAGTACAAAGGCAAAACTTAAGCAACAGCAGAAGCTACCACCAGCACTAGTCAGGAGGCCGACCAGAGTCTTCAATATTGTGAGACACTGTGGCAGGTCAACATCTCTAAACTTCTATTGCATCAATTTTTGACACAAATTGCATCGATTTGGTGTGGACACGTAACAGAAAATATGCTAGTCATGGATTCTCAATCATGTGGGTGCAAGATTAAAGCCTTACTTTTCAAGGTGCAAAGAGTTCACTCCTTGCTGAACAGGACTAATCATAATCAGTTGGCAAGGATCCTACAAAGCATGCTAAGCTGCAATAACATAATTTAGTCCAAGCAATTGATTGCTAAGCTATATACATGGGGAAATGCAGGAGAAACCTGAAGCTTAGACTCAGCAAATGCAATGACGACAACAGGGATGATACCCTTCCACCAGCCTCCATCAGTGCAACATTGTGACCAGTTTTCCATTGCTTGGTGGTTCAGTGGGCATGCATAAATTTTCTCCACAGCCAAAGGCAAATAAGTACAGCAGTACAACACTTGATCAGTTGTTGTTTCTTGAACTGCCATTACTGACAAGAGGTAAGCTATTTCTAGATCAGGAGCTACAAGATAACTTAGGCTGAGAAAACAAAATATTAACTGCGTACCACAAGGAATATTTGCACATGCGAGCATTCAGACATCTGCTAAACTGCTTGCTAGCTCATCCAAGATGGTTAGTGTTTTACTAGCTCAGACATCTTGAAATATGTTCTTGCATTTTTCCAGTAAGATGCGAGAAGTGCTCAGCACGAATTTGCCAAAATGTGTTGTGCTAATACACAATTATATTGACAATGCTACTCACACATTCTGCTATTCACTCTGTCCTTTGTGCTTTAAACTAATGACTTTATTAGGTTTAGTTAGTTTTAAGTCATAGTTGCTTTCAATTACGGAAAGCAAAAGGAAAATTGAAATGTTTAATGCACCATGAGTTCCAGCTTACAACAGCACTACATTTGCTTGGACGTAAACCTAGATTGTCATTTTCTGCCTACAACTGAATGAAAAGAACGACATGGAATAAAGTATTTCCAGTAAAATGACGAAAGGTGGGGCCAAAGTTCTATTCCAACCAGGGGAGTCCTACACTATGTGTCAAAAAACTAAAAAAGGTTAGTCATACTGGTCTTCAGCTCAATATGAGCAGTGATCAGGAATTATACAGCACGATTTCAACTTTCAGTGACTAAGCAGAAGATTTGCAAATAGTGAGTGACAACAGTTCTTAATTTGCTATTAGCGTTACAACCAGGACAGCCTAACAACCATTTGCAAATAGGAAGTGATAACAATTATTAATTTACCATTAGCGTTACATCATACTACAACCAGGACAGCCTAACAACACGGGGCACATACGAACTGCAAGTATGATGGCGGCCTAATCTGGACAACATAAGATAAGGCATACCAACAACAGATACCTTGCAGTATAACTAGATGTACTGTACTACAACAGTTGGACAATATAACCAGTACACTGAGTCACTGAACAATGAAACCTCAACGGAGTAATACCGTTGATCTAGAAAAACTATCATTTCAGTAGTCATCCTTGAGCTTCAGGTCAAAATTGCAACCAAAAAAAGGGGCATGCTCAAATTCCAAATCAGAAAGGAGATAGTTGCCATCATGCTCACCTGCAAGAAAACAACGGGTTTGTTGGAGCAGTTACAACAAAAGATTTTGCCATGCAACGACACATGTAGATAATTTGTGGTATGTTTCTGAAGACAATAGTATTTGATCAGCCAAAAACAGGTCACTGAGGTGAGGGGGGAGCATACAGATAAAGTTTGAAGAAGATTTTTTTTCCCTTTTGGATCAAAAAGCAACTGACCCCGGTTTCACAGAAACTAAATTCAGATTCAAAACAGCCCCCATAAGTTTTCTTAAGTTTGAGCAAGTTCATAGAACAAAATATCAACAACTACAATACCAAATCAATATCAATAGATTCATCATGAAATATGTATTCATAGTATATTTATTTGGTATAGAATGCTGATATTTTTGTGCATAAACTTGGTCAGACTTCAGAAAAGTGTGACTAAAGACAAAACTTAGGGCATCTATCTTGTGGAAAGAGGGACTAGGTTAACAGTAAGCCATGAATTAATGTAATTTACTGCCACAGTAGGCAAGAGGGAAGGCGAAGGCGGTGAGACAAACCTAGTCTTGAGCTTAAGTACGCCGTTGGAGGAAGGAACTCAGGATCAAGCTCCAATGTTGTTTCATCATCTGGATCGTCCAGGGATATCTAAGATACATTCAATTCGAGGTAATCAATTGCATAAACGCGACGCCTACTCATGACATGAACAAGGTGGGAAATATTTTAGATCATAGTCATCAGTAACACTGTGCTAGTCACTAAGTAAGCCATCTTATAGCAGTCACAAGGTCGTAGGTGAAGTAATTAGCACAGTGATATAACCTCTGGCTCTTATTCTAATCTAATTCCATAAAGCCATGTGTATAACATAGTAGTGCACTAAAAAAATAGTTAGCTTATGACTGAGAAATGTTAGCCATCAGCATCCAGGACAGTTCAAATCGCTTTAATAATTTTCTTAGCTCATTATTAACTTATTATCGCCACTTACTCCAACTACAGGTTATTAGTGATTATCAGTCCACTCCATTCTAGTGTATCATCTAGATGCACAACTACATTTCATCACACTTGAGAGCAATTTGGGATCAGGCAAAAAGTTACCACATACCTTCGATGGTTCATCGATGTCATAAATACTGTCCATGGAGACTTGCAAAAAGCCCATTGCCCTCTCCACCTTCTTTCGTATGCCTGGTCCCGGAATCGAAACATAGGAAGGATTTAACACACACAAAACAGTAAAAACTTGTTTTTTATTTCATTGTATTTTCTTTAAGAACAGGGCAGAGCAATCCACAGAGCTATCATAAGAGAATAGTGGCTAAAGAAGTTCAGTTAAACAGAAAGCATACGCTCTTCTTGCTTGTCGGCCATCAGTCTCTGCATATCATTCCCGGTGAAACTCGCAGTCTCAATGCCACCCTTAGCCCACTCGCAGCATTTCATCCAGTCCCCATCGGTCAGAGAGCTCGGTTTCGCCACGCCCTTCGACCCCTGCACGCTCCCTGCTGCTGCTGCTGCTGGTGCGGCCTTCCCGGCGGCGCCGGCCGGCGGAGCTTTGCCGGCTCTACCGAGGTCTCCCAGGGCTCGCCGCCCCGCCCTGGCCGCAGGCCCGCGCGCCACCCCGGCTTTCTTCCCATCAACGCCTGGCCAAACAACGGCAGGGACGCGCAGCGGGTCAGCACAATGAGAGAGTTGGCCGTGGATCCGGCGAGGTGGGCAGGTGGTGGGTTAATTACCTCGGAATATGGGCAAGTTCTCGTTTTGCACGAGGACCGGAGCCCGCGGAGCCTGCATTTCCTCCGACGGTCCGGTGGCGTCGCCGGATCGCGCTTGCTTGCTCGAGCAGTTATACTCCCACCGAGATGCGAAGCTGGAACTCCCGGCGGGGGTAGAACCCTGGAAATCGCAGGAATTGGCGCGCGCTGCGCAAGAACCCTAGCCCGACCTTGGATTTCGGAGGCTCGCCCGGCGGAATCCGTGGAAGTGGAGTGGAACAGTGGCAGGCTCGCTGGGGAAGGAGGGGGGAGGAGGCTGAGGACGGAACAGGTGACGCCAACCCAAACCTGGCCAACTGGGCCGGCACGGCACGGCACGGCCCGGCCAGGCACGCTAAGTACACGGGCCGGCACGCGTGCTGCCCTATCTGGCACAGCGGCCCGAGTAACAGATCGAGGCACAAATTTTTTCTGAAAAAAAAAACATATCAAGCCACGTATCTCCGAAAATCCTATTTGACGCTAACTGCGTCAAAATGTCGAGCATTCGCACACGCGATCTCCCAGTGCGAGGCAGCCGGTTTTGTCGAGATACGCTAGAATTGGGCCGGCCCATTTCCCCACTGCGAGGCAGCCGGTTTCGGGAACCTTCCAGAAGGTTCCCTGAACCGGTTTTTTATTTTTATACCAGTTTTATGGTTTTCTTTCGTTTGCCTTTTTTTCTGATTCATTTCCTTTTTTCCATTTTCTGTTTCTTTTTCTTCTTTCCTTTCCTTTCTTATGTTTTCTTTTTTCGTTTTTTTATTTCTTTTGAAAATTGTTCGAAAAGTTTAAATTTGTTCGTGTTTCTAAAAAATGTTCAAAAATGTTCATATTTAAAAAAATCACAATTTCGAAAAATGTTCACATTTTTAAAATATTGTTTTGCACGTTTCAAGAATTGTTCTTGTCTTACAAAAAATCTTTGGAATGTTTTTGTTCATTTTTTCACAATTTTAAAAAATGTTCCTGCTTCAAAAATTATCCACAAATCCCAAATTTTGTTCATATTTTCATTTTCCAGGAGTTTCAAAAATGTTCCTATTTAAAAAATTGTTCACAAGTTTAAAAAATTGTGTTTGCGAATTTTGTTCAGGAATTTCGAAATATGTTCACGTTTCCAAATTTTGTTTTGGAATTCAGAAAAATGTTCCCATTTCAAAAGAATTGTTAATGATTTTCAAAAAATGTTCTTGTTTTCAAAAGTTGTTCACAATTTCAAAAAATTATTTGTGTTTTAAAAATAAGTATTGTTTTCTATATTAGTTCATAATTTCAATAAATGTTCACAGTTTCAAATTTTGTTCCCGTTTTCAAAATATGTTCACAATTTCAAAAAAATATCTGTGTTTCAAAAAATGTTGTTGTTTTCGAAATTTGTTCATAATTTCAGAAAAATGTTCGCGTTTCAAAAAATGTTCAGGAATTTCAAAAAATGTTCTCATTTTCAGGTAGAAACGCAATTTCAGGACAATGTTGATGTTTCAAAAAATCTTCGCGGTTTCTACATTTTGATCGCAATTTCAAAAGATGTCCCCGTGTTTTTTGTTCTCATTTCCAAAAAACATATGAATACAAATATTGTTCGCATTTTAAAAGAATAATCGTGTTTTAACTTTGTTGGTTTTAAATTTAAAAATGCTTTTGTTTAGTGGTCTTAGAAAATATTTGGGAATTTGCAAAAGAAGAAAACAAAAAAATCACTTTCTCAAAAACTGTTTGTAATATAAAAAATAATTGCGGCATTTCAAAACTGTCTGCAACTTTGAAGGAATGTTTTTCAAATCTCCACCTTGCCGTGTATTCTTATAGTGTTTTGCGCCTATATGCTGTGTGCGAGGTCAGGGGATCGAATCCTTGTCGTTCTCGTTTGTTTCGCAGCTACTCCCTCCGTCCCAAAATATAAGAACGTTTTTAACACTAACATAGTATCAAAAATATTCTTATATTCTGGGACAGAGGGAGTACTTTTTACGTCGCGTGATAGGAAAACAACGAACGACCGCGTTGGTGGGCGGCCCAGTCACGCATCCACCCTGTGCGTCGAATTTCTGCATGACGCGAAATGCGTCATATAGGGACTCCCACGTATCTGTCGTGCGCTCGTACGATCGTGCCAACTAAAAAAGGGAGGTACACCGAGTCACGTCTCGTACGATCGTGCCGCTCCAACCGGTCCCTCCCGCAGCAGCTCCTTTTTTAGGGAAAACGCAGCAAGTCTTTCGAGAGATCCCCACTTGCCCCTAATCGATACTGGCTAATCGCCAGTGTGTTAGGCGTGCCGCGTGCCGGGCACGGCCCGCTAAGCCATGTGACAGGCCGGGCATGCGGGCTATCGGGCTGGCACGTCTAGACCGGCCCATTTGTCCAGATCATTAGAAAGTGTAAACAGACTTCAGCTCTATTATCTTGTTGAAATTAAACCCAATGGACCAAGCTAATTCAGCCCTCCACATGGTCCGTGTACAGTGACTCACGAATAATCAAAATATCCGCATCCAAACCATCATATGAAATATTAGCAACAAAAGAGGCATAGAGACGTAGCATCACAATTCACCAAACCAAAAGAGAGAGTACATCGCCGGTAAAATAGACACAAATTTAAACTAAAATAGCTAAATACTACTCTCCTCGTTTCTAAATATAAGTCTTTTAAAGATTTCATTATGGACTACATACGGATGTATATAGACACATTTTAGAGCATAGATTCATCCAAAAAAAGAGTGTAGATTCACTCATTTTGCTTCGTATGTTGTCTTTTATTGGGCCAATTCTAGCAGGCCATCGGCCCCCCTCCCCCCCAAACTACCAGTCCATGAAAAATTAAGCCCAATGGGGCCACCATAAATTCTAAAAATGCTATGTGCCACATCTTCATCAACCAAATTATTGGTCTCCTCTCTCTCAAAGCTCCCAAAGGACACTTGTGAGGAGTATAATTCGATTCACCAAAATCAACATCACCTTCTTCCAACAAAAATGGTAATTATGGGAAATTACACAATTTCAAATGATTTCTAACCATGTTTCCAGCACCGATTTTAAATTCAGCATCCCTATATCACTCACAGCGAGCTTCTCAATTTTTTTTTGCATTCACAACACCTTGAGTATTTCCATCTCTAACTTCGTAATCTTGGGGTTGGATGGGGTTTCTACTGTGAATAACTTTGATTTGCAATATGATTTTTCTCTTATCCGTAGCAGTTCTATCATCGCTAATGCGTACACAAAATGCAAATATTTCTCAGATTTGTTAATTATATCTGAATAACTGAATGAAGAGTCCTTCCCGACTTAGTCGGAATCCTCTCCCGCCAGAAACCAGAAGCGGCTGCTAGCCGAAAAGGCTCCTACATTGCCCGCCAGAGCACACAGAGCCTGGTGGAACGACGTGGGAAGCGTAGGGAATGGCAAGGGAGCCCCACCACCTTGTCCTTCTTCTTCATCTCTCGCCGCACCACCACCTCCTCATTCGAGATCTCTATCGGCATTTGCGCAGTTCCCGGCGGCGGCAATACCATGACCATCCCCACCTCGAGCTCCTCAAGGCCCGTCAGAGCGCGATCGTGAGAACAGAACTCCGCCCGTTTCGTTTGTTGCATCAGATCTGTCGATTCCATTTCCATCATTGCCTAGAGCAGAATCTCGAAGGAGGATCTGGTCATCCCGTCGGGAGAAAGCCTCTCATCTTCCTCCACCACCAGTCGCTTGCAAATCTCCATGGCTTCCTGATTGACCTCTTCTGTGGTGACAAACCACTATCTGATCTTGCGGAGCTTCCCCATCTTGTCTACATCGCCCTTCGGCACTACCACGAGATGCGCCTCCATGCACTCCTTCCAAGTTTCCATGGAGCCAAGGGTGGAAAGGGGATCGACAATCGCCGCCCACGGTGTAGTGGAATCAAAGGCGGAGGGGATTGGGACCGAGGTGAGCGGAGGCGACGAGATAGGAAGATAAGGGGTGGAGTGGGAGTCAAACTGGCCATATGAGGAGTCATGGCGATGACATCCATTACTCACCCCGGGGCCTGCGACGCGCATGCCAGAGTCGTGCACCTCCTCTCCCTGTACTGCACCGATACATGCGATGTGGCACGGAAAATACACCAGAGCCCCCTCCTCAAACTCATCCTCCTCCCTCCATGATAGTGTGTTGACCACCCGATGACGTTCGCACCAGCCGTTGTTCCTTCTCACGGCGGAGAAGCGATCCTGGCCGGAATATCAATAGGCTCGGTGCATGTATATCGAGGACGAACACGCATGGGAGTCGTGTGTCGCACACCATCTTTGCTTCCCTCTGTTTAGAGTCTTCCAGATCACCCTGTCCCCATTCCATATGGAGATGGGCGTGCAATCTCCGACACGCTTGATAAGTTCAACACTCAGAGTCTCTTGACTAGCGATGATCGCGCACCATATAGGTGAAGCTAATTTTGAAACCATGGCACTCATGAAATCTTAATTTGAAAAATACTAGCTCTTCAAGATCCCGAAACATAGCGAATTTGGTTTCATCATCAACCATCATCCATGCTTCCCCGCCACGTACCTAGATTTTAAACGAAAATGATAAATCCCAAATGTTCGGAATTTATCCATGGCAAATCGAACGTTTTTATGGCAATTTTAGTGACACGAGGATGACAAATTTAGTTGACATGCATGGCAATTTTTTAGCAAAAGATACACTGAGCACGGATTTGTCATGCTTGCTAACTAAACCTGTCATCCTCAGGTCACTAAAATTGTCATTGAAAATATTCGATTTGCCATGGTCAGATACAAACATTCGGGATTTATCGGGGTCCATTGTAAATGTTTCTAGTTCTTTCTTTTTGAAATAAATGTTTTTCTAGTCTAGTTCTCATAAACAGAGTTTTCACCCCCGCAAAAAAAAAGTGAGGAGGTGTTTGGTTCTTTGGCCGGTAACGCAAACGTTAATGGTAACAGGTCACGGGGGGAATGAAGGGGTAACAGTCCAATTGTTATTTTGTTTGGCACATGCCAGTAACGTTATCAGTTGCCTTTACAGTGTTTGGTGTGGCACTGTAATCTGAATACGTCAGACAACTTTCACATGCAGAACCAGTTTTCACAGGCAATTTGACAAGGTTTTCACAGGTGCTTCACTAGCACAGATTCAAACTCATCAAATAAGTACATAATTTAAAAATATTTTTGCATTCACCCAAGACATCCTTTAACCAGATTTTGACACCACTTCTAAAATGCATATTAACTCATTAATACAAACTCAGACTTCAACAAACAATTCGAGATAAATTACATAATTAGTCCCCAAAATTATTTTGTAAGGCAAGTCCAAAGGCCAATTTCAGAATCTTGCAAAATAGCTTTTCCATCGACCATTCCTTTGATCAGCCACACCACCGATCTTTTCTAATCAACCGTGCTTCTTTTTCTCATCTGCCAAAATAAGCAAGAGTTAAATAAAAAATAAAGAAACAGACAAGAGACAGCCATTAATTCAAAAATTAATAGCAGAACAAGCACTCTGATTACAAAATTGTAATCAATCCATAATCATCATCATTTATTCTGTTCACTAGAAAATCACTTGACCTAGCAAAACAATCAAGAACTCCAATGATAATTTACTTGACATATATCTAAGCAAATGCTTATTATCCATGTTCATTGTAAATTAACATCACATGTTAAGCTTGTCAAGTAGAGATTGGATGAAACATATACTACAAATAAGAACACATCAAAAATGTCCAGTTAACTCAATCTGGTTCGCAACAATATATTCAGTTAAGTCATCCTTGCAATTGTAGGATGACCGTCATCTTGAGTGACGCTCGGGCTTAATTTCCATAGAATTTGTTTCTCACCATGGCCATCTTTACAGCTCCCATTTTCAGGTCATGATTAATCACAGGTAGTTTACTTCTATCTACAATCCACAAGTGCTTGAACCAAACAGTAGAGGAAAAGATGATCAAGAACAGATCAATATTTTTCTAGTGTCTCATCGAATCAAGAAGAAATCAAGAAAAAAATGTAAATGATGTTTAGCCCTAACCTAATTCGGTAGCATGGCCGGTGCTGCTTCTCGATGGCAAGAACGAGGACGACTAGATGGCTCTGGCACTGAACAGTGAGGCGCTGGATCTGACACACACACACGTCCTCTTTGAACCCCCGCGCAGGCCAGCACAATGTGGACGTCCAGGCTCGAGATCTTGCGCAAGGACCTGGGAAACTGAAAGGAGGAGAGGTGTCCGGTGAAAAACCACAAGATCTGGTCGATTCGCCAGCGTACGCGTGGGGAAAAAGGATCGGACGGTCAGGTGACCTACCTACAGCCCTGAAGCTTGAGGTGTCGAGGAAGGAGCGGGTGGGCTTCTTCTTGACGCCGGGGAAGTCGGCCTCGACGCCTCCGACGCCGACGGGGGTGGCCGGAGAAGGAGATCAGCGAAGGCCAGTCGAGGGCTGGAGGCGGCGGAGGGGAAGGGTTGGAGGCTCGGGGACTCGGGGAAGGGATCTGTTTGCGGTCAGGTTCGGGCGTAATCGAACCGAGACTTGGGTGGGATCTGTTTACACCGTAACCAATAACGGAGCTACCTAAACAAACAGCTATTAGCGCAATCCGTTACCGTCGTTAACAGGTTGCGTTACAATTCGCCGAACCAAACACCTCCTGAGAGTTTACACGATCTACGAATATATTGCAGCTAAGCCAAGCCGTACCGGAACTTACCAGGTCCAGGCCCGGCTCACCGACAACTGGGCCCACCGCTACAACGTAAACCCTTTTCATTTCGAACTCGGACTTGAATCCTCTCGCGGCGCGTCTTCTTGCGGCTACTTCCGCCCTAAACTTGACCCCCGCGCTATCTCTTTCTTGCTCCTCCCGGTCTCCCGATCGATCGGTTCCCCTCCATGATCTCGTCTCGTGCGCCCCGATCTGCTCCGGCCATGGGCGCCACCGCCCACCCCCGCTCCCTGGCCTCGGGCGGACCCGCCGCTTCCCTCCCCGGAGCCTGCGCGTTCTCCAGCGGCGGAGCCAGGATTTAGGCATAGGGGGGGCCAGACGGCATGAAGCCAGTAAATATTATGCCTCACATACTACCTAATAATTTATATTCACGTACCATGCTCATTTAACTTTGCCTGGGAACATAAGTTTTTTTTGGCTGCCGGAGCATGTGTAGCAAATAGCTAATATTAGTCAATAATTCCACTTAAACGCCAAGAAGACAAATTTGATTATCAAACTACTCTGAAATACGACATGGGATGCCGTGCTATTAAACATTGTCATATGGGAATTTAAGATATACGGACAAGAATAATCATGTATTATCACTTGGTTCGCTTTTAACTTGCATTTACATAGGTTTGAATGAGAAATCATCACTGGTTGTATTAGAAAAAAATATTGTTTAGTTAGCAAAAACAGATCAACGTTGCTAGAACACATACCTGGAAAACCAAATCCACCCCTCCTTATCCCCTTTGCCGCTAGGTTCAAGTACATCAGATAGTCGTCGTTGGCAGGCATATGCGACAACCGTAACTGTATATGAGTGCTCAACCAAACATTGACGAGTCTGAGCTTTTGAACTATTTCAGGTGCTTTAACCTAGCGCCGCAACGCATCACAGATCACACAACAAAATAACTTAATCAGATGTAGAAGTTCAATACAATACAAGATTAGAATTGAAAAAGATTAGTAGGTGGTGTGATGTGTTAACCTCGGCAAGTTCGTTGGCTAGCATGAAGAATTGGTGGGTGAAGCAGCCTGCATTGCCGTATGAATCAGATTATATTTTTTTTTTGAGGGGATGAATCAGATTGGATGGAAGAGCAGAGATAGGCAGGCGGCGAAGGCGTAGGACGGCAGCGGCTCAGCGGTAATCCAGCACGCCCTAATCACGGAGATAATGCTCATCGCCAAGAGATTTAGCGGAGGCCCATCGTACAATCTACCTTGGCATGGACTTAGAAACGACTAACTAGTGGGCTTGTACATGGGCCTTTTTCCTTTCTCCAGTATTCACGTAACGATCGATAGTGGGGGCCAAGAACGTTGTACCTGCAAATCTTATCGCTAATTAATTGCTGATACGAGATGTCCGCCGATCGTTAGGGGGGGCCTGGCCCCTGCTCGCCCCCCCTTGGCTCCGCCACTGGCGTTCTCCCGCGTCCGGATCAACCCCGCCTGCGTCGCCAAGCCCACCGACGCCGCCAAGAAGCCGAAGCGGCCTGCAGGATCGCTCGACCACGGGGAACCTCCGGCGAAGAGCGTGCGTGGTGCTTCCGGCGAGGTCGCGTCCGCTGCCGCTGCCGCCGCCAGGAACAAGAAGCGCCCGGGTCCCAGTCCAGTCAGCGGCGTCGAAGCCCTCCGCGTGACCAAGAACCAGACCAGCGCCTCGCCGACTCAGCCTCCCGAGCTCACGGCGCCACCCAAGCCACCAGCTTCCAGCGTACGCGAGAATGCTCGCCTTGCCGAGAACCAGACCAGCGCCTCGTCGCTGAGGCCCCTGGCCTCCTGCAGCATGCGCGAGCTCCTCGAGAAGGCCCGTCTCGCCAAGGCTCGTATTGCCGCTGAGGATGCCGAGGCCGAGGCCGAGGCCATCCACAAGCGCGAGATCGAGCGGCGGAGGGCTGAGGCCCGCCGGGAGCGGGAGCAGATGGTTCCGACGGTGGAGTTCAACGACCCTTTCATTGATTTCCGGGACGTGTTCAAGTGAGGCCATGGATCCACTCGGAGCAGAGGATCGATCCAAGAAGTGAAGTTAGGCATGATCAATTAGTCTGACCATACTGTCCATACAGGTGTGGGTGATTACAGGGTCGGTTAGCCCTAATCTACTGAATCGCTGGCAGTTTTTTTGTTAGTGCGAGTGCGATTCCCCCTTCTGATTATGCAAAGTGATTTAATACAGCAGTTATTAATCACTTGATTACTGGTAAACATCATTAGATGTACGATATCAAAAGATCCTTGTCTAATTTACAGATACATTTGATCGATGATGTCCTTTTCGTTCTTGCGGGGTGTCTTCAGTCCACGTTTCCGCGGCTACAACAGTCAACAGTAGTCAATTGAAGGACACGACGGCGCAGCGAGTTTTCTTACTGAACAGAGTGGATTTTATTTTGGAGGCAGGTAAATTTCCAGCATGATCGGTTTTGCTGATTTTATGAGTGAATTGCAATTCTTCTAAAACAACAATCTAACGAACACTGGTTGCCTAACAATATAAAAACGCCTAACTACGGTGCATTTGCTCGAGACAACAATTATATTTTCCTTCTTTTCTGAAAATATGGCAGAAGTGCCTAAATTCCATTACTTAAGAGGGAATTTAATATGCATACAAATAACAATCAAACACTATGAGCCTTGTATGACTTAGGGTTGTTTGCTGTCATTGGATGTGCGTCAACCTCATTGGCCGCCACCCCTTAGTCCTATATAGATAGATCAACCTTATAGTGTTTGCTTTGGATTTTATTTAGCCAAAAAGTTAGTCGTTGTTGCACCTTTGTGTACTCCGTTTAAGATAATCAACATTTCATCTATACTCGCAATATCCAGATTGCTTCTACCATATTCTTGATCGTTTTTTTATTGCTTCCAGGTAGACCTTCTTGGTCAGGCTAACCACGCATCTGACACCGACATTGACGGTAACATTCATGAGATTGGCGTCAAAGTTGTTCTCCATCCAAATCGACAAAATCTTTCTCATTGAAAAATTGGGACATCCTTGCCCCTATCAATGGCCTTAAAAAGTGTGGATTTATGCTCCGAGACACCTCAAGGAAAACCACTTAGTGATTGAGCTCATGCTTCGTTGGCTGAGGCTAAAAAAATGGCCGAGACTTTGAGGTTGTGAGGTGCTTTGGTTAACCTCCGCCTCTCGAACAGAGATTAGCACTATAGTACGCACTCCGTTAATTGCAACGAGATTCAGATTTATTGGATTACAAAGGTTACAAAGACGGCGCATGGCGCCACACGCATTATTTGTGGTTCCCGAACGCTAATCATGCATGCGTGCATGCATGATGGGAACGATTGTAAAGACGAGGAAAACGCAAACTAGCCGGTGAAGAAGACGTGGCAACGATCGACATTGCCACAACTCATCTCCTCACCTGATCCCGTCGCAATACTTGTAGCCATGCGCAGTTCAAGATCACCCCTGCACTATGGAGCTGAGCGGCAGGGCGGCGGCGCCAACGGCGTCATGGCAGGCGCCGCTCTGGCAGCCCTGGCCGCAGAACTCGACGCCGAGCCCGCAGTATCCGTACTTGCTGCAGCAGAAGTTGCTCAGGCACGGCTTGTCGGCGCTGCACTTGATGTTGGCGCGGCATGGCCCGTTCTGGCAGCCGTCGCCGCAGTACTCCTGGCCGTAGCCGCAGTACCCGTTGCCGCTGCAGCAGTGGTTGTTGGGGCACGTCACCGCGTTCCCCTCGGCCTGGGCGCCGCAGCGTTTGGGCTCGTAGCAGGCGCCGCTCTGGCAGCCGTCGCCGCAGTAGTTGGCGTCCATGCCGCAGTACCCCCACGCGCTGCAGCAGAGGTTGTTTGGGCACTCCATGCCGTCGGCCGCGTGGCCGCACTGCTCGGCGTGCGCGCCCGCCATGGCGATGGCGAGGACGACGACCGCGCCGAGGGTGAGGGCCTTGGTGCTCATCATCTTCTTCCTTTCTGCTGGCTTGTGGATCTGGTACTGGTTGTGTGTGTGTGTGAGTAAACAGGTGGTGCTCTCCTCCCTTTATATAGGCGTGGATCGTTCAGTTCACCTCATTAATTGTGGCGCCTCTTGCCAAAAATAAATAAAAATGAAGTCCCCGGAGCTTTTGCTATTTCTATGGCGAGAACTGGGCAGTGGCCCAATTCGCAGTGGCACATTCTTGCAGACTGGGGTTAGATCTTGTGGGAAGGGAATTTCCGCAATCTCACCTGAGTGGGCTTCTTCTATAAAAATATGTTCTGGATGCTAGTGTTTATGGATTTTATTTTATTTTTAGCTATTCCTTATGGTGGGTTTGTATCACCATTTTTTTAGCAAAATTGGGTTTGCGTCACCTACTAGACGAAACTCAGTGTTCCGAGTCTCAACAGCCCACACACCACACACCGTCTTGCTGGAGTTTGTGGCCTGGCGCGGCTCTTGGGAGTACGGGAAGCGCATCAACGTAGCCTGAAATCTAAGAGCATCTCTAGCAGATCTTGTAAAAGGCCCTCGGCCCGGAAAATTTTGGCCGATGTGTGGATTTGGGCATTTTTGTGGGTGAACAGGTTCCACATACAACCTGGCCTGGAAAAAATTTCAGGGCCCTTGATATCTCCCCCTTCACTCTATCAAGGGCATCGGGGGCATTTTTTTTGCGAGAAAACTTTCAATCTATTCATAGGGTTAGCAACACCTTCCCCCGCGATCCCTTCCGCTTCTTTGATGGTTCCACTCTGGCAAGCAATTAGAGCGAAATGTAGGGCGGTTTCGGCGGTGCACCTTCTTTGGGTGGTGCGGGTGGAGCCGACCTCGGTGATGCACCTCCTCTCGGCGGTGTCGGCCTCGGTGATGTGGCATGGCCGTCACTGGCACCATTGAAGGACTCCGCCTCGGACGGCTCGATCTCCTCCCTCACCAAACCCACCACTGACGATGACGCGGACAAGCTCGTCGCGATCACCGATGAGGCGAAGTTTCTGCTAATTAAGTTTTTAGTACGAATATAGTGTATTTGTTTTTACAAGGCGTTTTCGAACTGCATAATCGTTTCAGCGGCACCCAAAAATGGTTTTGCGGGACGAGCTTTTTTTCGAAATCTGCTAGAGATGCTCTAAGATCAGGGTTGCGCGGAAAGGGAAGGAGATGGGAGCAAATGAGTGGAACTTTTGATACCAAAGGTTAAATTATATTCGTAAATGTACTTTCTCTAAAATCTTACAGGTTAGGTTAAAATAACAAGCATGTTTTGGATTATGGGGGCGGCCATGGCTCTTGCGAGTCCCCTGCCTCCGCCCATGGGGAGGTGTTGACCTTCGAAAATTGTTTGGGTGTTGGTCTAGGTGTGGCTATGTCTCAGTCGATCGAGACTTAACGGTCAAGTGACATAACATATAAAAAATAATAATAATAAAACTGATTTTTTTTTCATGAATCTTAATGTAAGATCTCACAAATATAGCATCGACTGAGACATAACCAAGTCTCAGTCACTAAGATTTAGCAAAACCGAATTTGAATTTATGCAACAGTGAAAGGTGGTGGTGCGGAGGAGCCTTCCGGCGAGCCAACCCACGCGGATCTGGTGATCTCTGGGCCAGTGGCGCAGCAATCCCCTCCATGGTTTATCGTCCCGCCCCATTGTGAATTGTGATGTCCATGTTAGGGCCATACGCAAGAGTAGCAGTCGTCGGGTATGTAGGCCATGGAATGGTGTTGGAGATTGTGAGTTCATGGCGTGTGCTTGCCCATCCTAGCGAAGAGTGCATTGTATCAACGAGTTCCTCCTCATGTCACATATATCTTCCTAATTCTTGAATTGTTTCCATCCTATATTTCTCTCTTCATTCCGAGTTAGGAATTTTAAAAACCACATGGGACTAGTATTTTCATTCGAAATTGATAGGGAAAAAATGTTGAATCCTTTCGCTTTTTATCAGTTCCTTTTATTATTTTCATTCTAAAAATCTTGCCATGCGTATGCTAACCTGAAAAAATAAGATTGTTAATGCGTGCATGGATGCATGCGCACGCACTTGTTTTTGCTATGATTCCAAAAAATTCCGTTCTTGATAGATGTGGCAGTACGTACGATCTGTACTGCTGATAAATTGTTTAGGCTAGCATGAGCCATGCACATATGGAGCGCGAGGCATTAGAGTAGTTTGGACTGTACGCATATGCTCGTGACAACGTATACACTAGTAGAAAAAAGGTCAAATGTGAAGCACGTTAGTGCCGGTTTGTAAAAAAAACGGCACTAATGTCATCAATAGTGCCGGTTCGAATGGCTATGCATTAGTGCCGGTTCGTAATGAATCTTTAGTACCAGTTCGTGCCACGAACCGGTACTAAAGGGGTGGTGGCAGGCTGGCGTCAGGCCAGGGCCCCACGAGCCCCTTTAGTGACGGTTTGTGACACAAACCGGTACTAAAGGTCTAACCTATATTACCAGTTTGCGTCACCAACCGGCACTACAGAGTCTTAACCTATAGTCCCGGTTGAAGACACAAACCGGCACTATAGGGCTATTTTCAAACTCTACCCCCCCCCCCCCCCGGTGTATCGCCATTTCAGTTTTGAAAAAATTCAAAAAAAATGATAAAAACTTCAAAAAATAAAATCCTTCGAGAGGTAGTTATATTACTACATCTACTAGTTAGGAAAATTTGAAAATTTAAATTTGGACATGTTTTGCAAAAAGTGTAGGGAAAATGTAAAACGGTTATAACTTTTGCATACGATGTCGGAAAAAAAGCGTATAATATATCAAAAAATTCAGCACGAAAATCCGCATCTGATGGAGACCGCCTACGGCCTGTTTGGAATTTTTTAGAATCCTCAAATTCCAAAAGGAAAAAAAGATATGGTCAAATTTCAGTTTTTAAAAAAAAAATGGTTAAATCTGGTCAAACTACTTATTCAAGAAGTATTAATGTTACTACATAATTATTCAAGAATATTAGTGTTACTAAATAATTATTTCAATTTTTTGAATTTTGGTCAAATCTGGTCAAACTATGGTCAAACTGTGGTCAAACTATGGTCAAACTTATTCAAGAAATATTAGCGTTACTAAATAATTGCTGTTTTTTAGAATAATAGTTTCAAACTCAAATGGTGAAATGTGTGACTTCATACTCAAGCTAAACTCCTGAGGGTTAATAGGATTAACATCTTATTATTGTTAGGAAAACAATAAGTGCAGACTTGGAAACGAAGGAGAATAGAACCCGAAAGTTAAGCGTGCTCAGGCTGGAGTAGTGAGAGGGATGGGTGACCGGTCGGGAAGTTAGATGATTTGGAATGAGTGATCCACACTTGAGCAGTTAAGAGAGGTGATTAGATACTAAATCATCAAATAATTTAGAAAAATTGAAAATTGAAAAAAAAATCAAATTTTTTTTCCAAAATTTTCAAAAAAAAACCTTTAGTACCGGTTGGTAACACCAACCGGTTAGTACCGGGTACTAAAGGTCCCCCATACCAGGGCGTGAGCTCACGCCACGTGGTGGCACTTTAGCGCCAGTTAAGAGAGGTAATTAGATACTAAATCATCAAATAATTCAGAAAAATTAAAAATCGAAAAAAATTAAATTTTTTTTCCAAAATTTTCAAAAAAAAAATTTCCAACCGATACTAAAGGTCCCCCATATCAGGGCGTGAGCTCACGCCATGTGGTGGCATTTTAGCGCCGGTTCGTACCAAACCAGTACTAAAGGGGGGCATTTAGTGCCGGTTCCATAACCGACACTAAAAACTCTTACAAACCGATTTTTAAGCTTCGTTTTTTACTAGTGATACGTGTCCATCGACCACGTCGGTGGATCGTTCTCCACAGAGCTGGCGCACAGTCGCATGCATGGCATGTGATCGATCCGAATTCTAGGCACGTTGTGCTTTGCGTCGACGAACGTATGATATCGGTGGATCGTCCTCATCCACAGAGCTGGCGCGCAGTCGCATGCATGGCATGTGATCGATCCGAATTCTAGGCACGTTGTGCTTTGCGTCGACGAACGTACGATACGATCGGAGATCTCCCCTTTTCTATGCGAGATGTAGTTTTGAGACTTGTGACTGGTTTATTTTTGCGTGTGCGTGGCATGCATGCATGTAACGCTACCTATAGGATCTGTTCGGATCTATTCATTGTTTGTCTATGTTCATGTATTTTTAGATTGGATTTTTCACATCTATGCTACTCTTCATCGATGAGGGTTGTTGTTCTAGTGAGGTGGTCCTATGTAGCCTTAGCAGACGACTTTTCGACTGTCTACTGCAATAAATTTGTCCGGCTTTAACAAAGAAGGGACGATGACGGCCGCGCACCTTTAGCTCGCTTTAATTTTGTAGCCATCCTTAGGGGATCAATAAATCTGGATGTAATTTTTATTTTTTTATTGTTTTTTGTATTATTATGATTAGAGATGAATAAATCAGAAATTTTCTAAACAAAACTAGTTGAGAGGAGTGATCACTGGAGCAGTGGCATCTCGCGTTCATCGGGTATCACGGCCACGATTAAAAACATTAACGTGTGCATCAGGTGCGTTCCCTGGGCTATGCCACCTCAGCACTTTTACTGTCGCAATTTTTTTACGCTCGATCGCTAGCGATGCCCAGGCTATCGCTGTTTTTACTGTGCATCGTCGAGAGAAGGGAAAAGTCTAAAAAAAAACCTGAATTCATATTCCAAATCTGAATCAAACCTTAAACTCCTAATCCCTGAAATTGTCACCCTGTACTTTATAATCCCGGCTGATTTGTGCTAAAACTTCATTTGCGCTTCGGGACTGCTGGCATGTGACGGATTGGGTTGGAAACTTGGAATAAGACCCCACGTAGGACTGACGTCGGGCCCTGCTGGATCGCTGCAATCGCCAATCTGGGCCGTTGTCTGGGCCGTGAAGAAAAAGAATGCCTGGGCCGCTCGGTGGGGAAAGAAATTAGTGTTCGAGAAGGGGAGGGGAGGCGGGCGGCGACAGAGCAATCGCCAATGGCGTCGTCCTCTGGTTCATCGTACTCAGACGGAGGGCGCCGTCGTAGGGCACCATCCAGGTCGCCGGTGCCCTATCGAGAGGACCCGATGGCGTACCAGTCGTCGAGGCCATGCTACTGCAAGCCGCCGAAAAAGGCAGCCCGTTGGATTTCCTGGAGCGACAAAAATCCTGGAAGAAGATACTATTGCTGCATGCTCAGGATTGTAAGATCCTCATCTTCCTCCTTTAAACTGAATTTCTTCATTCCTTTTTGAGATTTCCCATTTTTTTATTGTTTGGAACTGTTGTCTATTTTGATTCAGACCGATGGCATGGCTAGAACAGGGGAGGAGAAGTGGAGCAGAGGCTGTACTGGCACAACAAATTCATGAGAAGAATGAAGAAATTAAAGGAATATTGGCTAGGTCTAAAAGGATGGAGAGAAGTGCAATGTATAACAGTGTAACAGTGTAGTTGTTGGTCTATTTGCAGGATTTCTGCTAGGTAGAGGATCAATGTAATGGCAGGATCTATGTTTTATAGAGTCATTTGTGTCATCTGCCAGTGATATTAATTCCTTTTGTGCACTTTCAAATATTTGTGATGATTATAAGTGCAAATTTTCCTCTTCTCTCCAGTTGCTTGGGCACTTTAAATTTTGTGTCCTTTTGATTGGATTGTTTAGACAGTTGGTCTGCAAAAAAATTACAGCTGCACTGTAATTTTTTTTGGCAGAATTCAGATAGCTCACAGTAGCTATGTGCCAGCCTTTTCTTCTTTGGAATTTGAGCTGCTCTGTAATTTTTTTGGCAGAATTCAAATAGCTCACAGTAGCTATGTGCTAGCCTTTTCTTCTTTGGAATTTGACAGATTTAGAGTAGCAAACAATAGCAGGTCATGGCACAGATTTAAAGGGAAGTGGCAGAGTACCAAACATCACATTACCAAGATAAGTTCGTACACGATCAGTGCATCCAGGTCAAGTTCAACACAAATAATAGTGCATACACCAGTAGTTCAACCAAAAGGACTAAACCATAAGTTCAACCAAACAGGACAGATGACCAGTTTAACAATACTGACATACTAACATGACCAGAAAGCACAAGTCTAGCAGGATCACTTCTTTGCTTTTTTCTTGGCTTGCAAATTATGTTTTTTAGGAATCTCCCTCTTCTCTCCACTTACTTGGCCAGTTGCTTTTCCTTTGCAGTTATCCTGTTGTCTTGCTCTGATCTGAGCATCAGTGTGTGCTTGCTGTTGGAAAAAACAATGCCTTAATATATGAAAAATGCATAAGAAAGGAAATGCATAATCATTGCAAGAAATGCATAATTAATGATAAATCTGTAGAATTATATACCTCAGTTTCCTTCATTTTCCTCCCTGTTTTCTTCAAAAAGGCATTCTTTTTCTTCCCTTTTTCTGGATTTTTGTGGCAACCTGTCTTATTGTGGCCTTTGCTGCCACACATACTGCAAGTTATCTTAATCCCATGTTTGACATCTTATTTCCTTTTGGTGCTTCTCCTTCTTCCCTCCTCCTGTCATTCTTCCTAGGCCTACCAGGCATGCTAACATATCCTGGAGCTTGTGGTCTGGGATTCTGAGAAATAGGCCACCTTTCCTCACCTTCAACTGGTTGCAAACAATGCTCATATATTTTCTTGAACTGCTCAACTGAGTAACACTTTTCAATAAAATCTTCAATTCTTCTACCAGACTTATATATAGCACTTATAGCATGGCAGCAAGGTAGGCCTGCAAGCTGTAAGTACCCACAAGAGCATGTCCTCTTCTCTAAATTTACTGTATAGGTCCTTCCTCTTCCACTGACATGCTTAACCTCAAATCCCTCTTTCCCATTCCAGAGCACGTCACAAAATTGAGTCAATTTGATGCTCACCTTAAGCTTTTTAAAGATATTTGGGCAAATTGGATTGTTAGTCCACTTCTCAGATTTTTCTCTGTTTTCTTGTACCCTCTTTGTCATTTTCCGTCTAACCTTTTCCAACATAGATATGCAAGGATAGAATCTGGCCTCAATGATTGCATTGTTGAATGACTCACAGAGGTTATTGTCCACTGAGTCACATAGTGAACCAACAGGGAAAAAAGCTCTTGCCCAATGCTTAGGCTCTGTTTTCATTATGTCCATTGCCCCTTCAGGTGTGTCTTGAGCTAACTTTGCTTTTCTATACATGAAATCTTCTCTATTTGCAGCCTTTGCTATAGCCCAAAACTTCTTCTGTAGAGCATGCTCTCTATGCTTTTTTCTCCAGTTAGCATATATGTGTCTAGCACACATCCTGTGTTGTGCCTTTGGCAGATAATCTTGCATGCTGCTGATTAAACCCTACATGATAATTGTATGCAAATTAAACCATACTACCACTCATAAATTGATAAAGAAATGTGCTATAAAATAAGTACACCAGGTCGTGCTCTGTCGAGGCGACCAAACATCATGACTAAAAAATGCTATAAAATAAGTAGACTAGGTCGTGCTCCGTCGAGGCGACCAGACATCATGACTAAAGTATGCTATAAAATAAGTAGACTAGGTCGTGCTCCGTCGAGGCGACCAAACAACAATAATTAACAACAGGTCATAAAGATCATAAATTACCTTTTGTTGATCAGAAATGAACACCCAGCCTTCACCTTGATTGTTTATGTCCAAGTCTTTGATAAGAAGTCCAATAAATCATTCCCAACTTTTTGTTGTTTCTTGCTCTACTATTGCCCAAGCAATTGGGTACATTTGGTTGTTAGCATCCCTACCAACAGCACAAAGGAGCTCACCTTGACATGCTCCTTTAAAGAAGCAACCATCAAGGCCAATCACCCTTCTACATGCTTTAAAACCCTTTTTCATAGCATTGAAACACACATAGAATCTCTGGAATATATTTTGGTCCATATATTCAGGATACAATCCAACAAGTATGGTACTGCCAGGATTGCTTCTCAGCAATTCTAGCTGGTAGTAAAAGACCTTAGTGTACTCCTCTTTCATCCCTTCTAATAGCTTCTGTGACACTATCTTCTTTGCAGCCTTGCACTTTGATGTTGATACATCAGCAAAGAAATCCTTCAAAACAGTGGCCTTAATGTTGTCAATCTTCCAAGTGGGGTTGGCCCTTAAGATATCCTCATATCTTCTAGCAATCACTTTAGCAGTTACAAGGTGATTGTCCCTGTTTGGAGCACACATATGTTCACTCTCATATGTCAAAACCTGAAATCTGGAACACCTGCTTGTCTTTGCTCCATAAATGAGCCATGGACATTCTGGCCAACCACACTTGGCCCTAATCCTTTCATCCTCTGACTTCATGAAAATAATACTTCTTTTTGTGAGCAGTCCATATTTTATTAGTGCTTTTTTCATCTGATTCTTGCTCCTGAACACCATCCCTAAACAGAAAGTAGGAATCTCTGTCTTTGGGTTATACCTGATGAATTGGCTCTTCCTCCTAACAATATGGCCATCATCATCTGTTTGATCATCATATGAGTAGTCCTCATCATCTGAGTCGAAGTAATCTTCTCCTATCACTTCTTCCACATTTGCCACTAGATCAGTTGGAACAGCACCTGAAGGATTACTTTCAGCCCACCTCTTAGAGGCTCTGATTTTCTTCTTAAAGGCATTTGCTTGTTCCCTTAGTTCCACATATTCTTCATCCAATCCACTGTCACCACTACCTGCCACATAGTCAGTATCATCAGCATCGCTATCTGAATCTTCAGAACCACTGTCATCATGTATTGCCTCTTCTTGTACTTGTTGGATTGTTGGCTGTTGAGTTCCTGCTATAGTGATTGCAGCAGCAGTACCACCTTGTGATGCAGCAGTAGTACCTGAGAGCTGCCGGATATGAGATCTGCGCACACATTCACTTGAGAGCATTGCCCTATATCATCCCTCTGTTTCTTTAGAAACTTATGTTTTGTAGGGCTACTAAGTATTTCAGTTATCACTCCTCTCTGATTTGGTACAAGCACATGATCATCTTCTGCAGTTATAATACAGTCAGGTGCAGTATCACTTTCTTCATCAGCATCAATACCTATCTCATCCTCAAAGTCACTAACACTGTCTTCACTGCCACTTTGATTATCATGCTCCCCAAAATATTCCACATAAACCTCAGCTACTCCACCATCAGTAGTGTATTCTGACATCTTCATACAACCAACATCATCAGAGAGAAATAACAAGCCATTCACTAGTTCTTTACCAGGCAATAGAAAGTAAATTTTCATACTTCCTTTACAAGTTACGTGATCACCAAGAAAGCCTTTGACCTCAGGTAGGGACACTTTGTCCCTCTCTAACTCTGACATTGCCTCATCCCCACCAACATAATCCAAATTTGGCCCAATTCGAACAAATTGCCCACCAAAATGAAACCGCACAGTCAATTTCTCACTTGGATCCATGGTCACAACACAAACCCTAGCCTGCATTGCCACAAATTTTTTCCAACAATCAATGAGGAATACAACTAATCCAAACTAAATTGAAGATCAAATCCAACTTTTTCGCACAAACAGAAAGACCTACAAACCTAAAAATTTCAGAGCTCACAACCCTAACTAGAGCCTGTGATTGGCGGCAGATGCAACTACCAGAAGAATGCAAGACATGGATGAGGATTACCGATGTTTCCACCAGTCGTTGCGATCGTCTTGCTATCCTCGATATCAGTCCCCGATCGCCATTGCTGCCACACAGGAAGGGGAAGGAGAAGGGACAGGAAGGGGAACCGTCAAGGGAGGCAGCGGTTTGGTGATGAGGTTTAAGAGCTGCGATGGTAGGGCCCGTGGTCAGTCCAGCTGGTGAGTATTTCCCGTCCCAAATCTGCCACATACGCAAACCCGCTCAACACAAACGAGTACTCGCACAAATCAGCCGGGATAAGCCGGGATTATAAAGTACAGGGTGGCAATTTCAGGGATTGGGAGTTTAAGGTTTGATTTAGACTTGGAATACGAATTCAGTGTTTTTTTAGACTTTTCCCTCGAAAGAAAGAAAGAAAAGGAGAAAACGCGTGAACTGGGCCCCTTTTCATCTCTCACACGCAGGCAGCCTCCCTCCTCTCTTGTTTTGGCTTTCCACTCCCGAGCTAGGGCCGCCGCCGCCGCCGGCCGCCGTTGCCGCCACATCGCTCCTCCGGCGCTGGCCATCGAAGGAAGGTCATCTTCTCCTCTTGGTGGCTTCCTCATAGCAAGGTTGGGCGCTACTCCTCCGCACAACCCCGTCGGCAATAACGAGAAGGCGGGCGGCGCCGCGAGCTCTCGTCCCGAGGAAACCGCAGGAGGACGAGGTTGATGCGGTCGTCCGCGGCTCCTCCGACGGCGAGGCCAGCCTCCTTTTCACCTCTGCTAGACCCGCAGGTCCAGACTGTTTGGAAGTGAAACGTCAAACCCTAGTGATTTGGGTCTGTGTTCAAGGGGAGGCAAGTCTAGATTTGCATTTGTTTTCTCATGGTGTTGTACTTACTATAGTAAAATCTTATAAATTTTGACTGGATGGTGAGAAATCTGTGAATGTGTATTGAGAAATCAATACAAAGCTTCCAAGTTTTTATGCAATCTTGAGCATTTTCCCACTACTAAAAGTGATAGTTACAGTGTGTGATGAATTTCTGAATAAGATAGTTAAGCTTCTATATGATTCAGGCTTTGACAAAATAAAGATTCGCATAGTAGCCATAATTCTTCTCTCTCTCTCTCTCTCTCTCTCTCTTTTTGCCTCCTTTTAGACTCTATACTAGCCCCTCTCATACTACTTCACTACGATCATTTATCAAGTGTGTAGCATGTTTCCTTCTCACATGTGTACTATTTTTTTCAGTTTGTATCTACTGTAGCAGAGTACGTCAACGATGTTTTGGAAATTCTGTTTTTCGTTTTTTAATAAATGTTCTTCAATGTAGCTATCCATCTTCCATTGCTCTTTGTTCCTATTGGATGGTTGCGCCCTAGGAGTGGATGATTGAATTTGGTCCTGCTGTCATGTGTGAGGGTGATGTAAAAGGATGAACTAATAACTGGATCTTCAGTAGGATCGCTTAACAGATGGTTTCACAGGTAATTTTCCGTAAACTTGCAAGTGCGTTGGTTTGCATGACCGAATCAGCGCCATTTACCTATTTGAAGGCCTACCACGTTTTGTCCTTTTCACAACAGATTTTCATATCAACAGGCTGGTATAACCGGATGTGAGAAGATAGTTGAGAATCTTCTGTTTGCAGTGAGCACCCACACAAATTCTCCCTGCTACATCTGAGAATTCTTATGCATGTGACTTATGAGATGCGCTTGCTCGTGAAGGACATAGGCTACCATTCAATACCCAACCAATGCACTTGTCCATTGTCTTGCTCTTATTAGGTAGTCGCTTCAATGAAAGTATATCTTGCGCTTGTTCATTTTCCTATCCATTTCAACAGATAGTTTGCATTATCTATGTTTTCTGGGAGTTGAGCAAAGAATTAGTTATCTTTCCCTTATGCTGTCAATCTGAAGTATTTCTTGCTATGTCACTTCAGATTAAGAACCCTGCAAAGCTAGATGTTTCACTGTCAGCCCTGAATCCCGTGACCACACTGCCGGGTCATAAGGCGGTGGTGAACTGCACGCTGTGGCTTCCAACCAAGAAGGATGCACTCCAGGTCTGCTACCTCCTTTTTACACTTATTTTCTCTGTCTCTCTTAATTCTCTTTCTGTTGCATCTGAACTGAAATGATTAGCTAGAATAATCAGGCTGAAACAAAACCATGTCGTGCACTGTTGTTCATGCACTGAGCTACATTTTGAGGCAAAATTAGAGTATGATCTTGAGACGATTGTCTTAATGGATAATTGATCGTACGTGAGAGGAGTTAGCTATAGATACATAGCACCAGTATGCACCAAGCAAAAGAATGTTTAATCTGATCCGGAAATGAGTACTGAACAGTTGGCTGGTGGTTTGTTAATTTGTTCCTCTGTAATTCGAAGCAGGGAGACACACTATCTATTGTCCGGAAGTTCTGATGGTGCTATTATGGCGTGGAAGATTGGTTCTGGAATAGGCAAGGTGAATTTCTTATGTTTCACCCTATATGTGTTTGTTGTCGTCGGAATTCTGCTTGAAGCACCTTTGCTGCAATTTCTTGACATTAGATTTTTCTTTCATTGTTCGGGTCTGCTCTGCATTCATGGACGGCTTTGTCGTTTTGGTAATCTCTTATATAAACAATCTGGATGATTGTTTTAGTAGGTAGTTATGATCTACTGATCTTCACAAAATTCGAAATTGAACGAGGGAACCAACTAACTGTGTGTTGTTGTTGCTAATCTCGTCCTAGCTAGCTCCTGGGTACATGGACTCCCTACAAAAAAAGCTTGGATCCACTATGGATCATCTGCTGCCTTGGAGTGACCATGGCCAAGAAGACGTTTGTACCCGTTCCCTGGTGCTGTCCGGCGGGTCAGTGCTTGGGCGCTCTTCAACGCCTTCGTTTTTGTTGTCTCCTACGATCTTTCGCTACACGCTCGGCCACTAGCACATCCCCTGCAGTAAGGTAACTAACTACTACCATCCCTGCTTGTGCTTGTACTAATTCTGAATTATTTCAGTCCAGTTTGAGGCCAGCCGCAGCCACGTCGTCGACGGCATCCATCAATCCTGGATCCTTCGACATCTGGATAGACCGTTGCTCCCTCATCGACTACGACGATGGGCTCATCAATATCACCTGCCACAACATCGACATCACCGTCTCCATGTCATTCTGTTGTTTGTCCCTGCTACCAAGTCACTCAATGCTTGGTTTCTCAACAAATTTCACTCATTACATTGGATATTGTGTTGTACTGGTGAAAATAATTGTGTGTGTATGTGATTGCAGTTTTTTTTATGATTGATGTTATGATGGTTAATCACATTGTACACTGGGCGATCAAACTAATATCCATATATCTTGCATCAATATTGTAGTTATTGATGACATAGCTTATGAGGAAAGACCATGGTAAATGAAGAGACAACGTTACACTGGCTTCTATCTCTGTGAGGTCAGTAGCAATATGGTCATTTGATGCAACAAACCAGAGGAACAAGTCCAGGTTCATCAATCATAGTTGTGAACCAAACACGGAGATGCAGAAATGGTTAGTTATATTGTACTACTTATTATATATCTTTGTTGATAACCCTGATATTTGCTAATGGTATCATGTTATTTCAGGACTGTAGGTGGATAGACCAGAGTTAATTTCTCAAGCAAGTGGAGGTCCAGTGGCATGAGAGCAAGATTGTTAAAGGTCCAAGTCTGTGTAGGTCCTTAGTTATATTTCTGGCCAGGAGAAGGAAGAAGTGTTGCTTGACTGGAATGAGATTGCAGAGAAATTTGGAGGTCATTTGCTACATCAAGTAGTCTGGTGTGATCTCCACATTCACACGAAATATACTTATGTGAAGTTCAATTTTATTGTTTAGGCTTGCTCTACTTTATGAAAGGACACTTTTTCTGTTGTAGTTATATTATCGTGCCTTCCATTTCTAACCACTAACATGTAATTGTCGCTCTCGCTAAACCAAGTCTACTGTCATACAAACATGTTAACAAATACGATAGCATGATTTGTGCTCACAATCCCGTCTAAAGAGACGCCACCAGGTGGCGCCCCAACCACTAGTGGTATTAGAGGTACTACGAGCTGGGGCGCGTGGCGCGCCTCGTGAGCGTTGTGCTTGTGCGAGCCGTTGCTAGCGAAGACCGAAAAAACAACACTCGTGGAGTATGCGGTAAAAAGACGGCCCGAGCGTCTACAGCCGGACATTGCAAATCCGCTCTTTCAAACCCGGACATTGCAAATCCGCTCTTTCAAACCCGTCTGGACGTGTTAGTAGGCATTGACCGAACACGTCTTAAATTAACCACTTTGCATCTGTCTTCCTCATATTGTATCCCTCTTCATACAAAACATACAAAATAATTCTACGTACTACATCTACATACTATCCTATCTACTCTTCATCGTCAGAGATGTCCACGACGACGGTGCCGAACGCCGGCTGGACGGGCGGTTAGAAGGTCTCCAGCTCATCCTCCTCCTGCTCGACCTTATCCATGTAGGCGAACATCTCCGCTTCCTCCACGGCCTCTTGCGCCTCTATCTCCTGCCGGCGACGTCGTCTTCCCTCTGCAACCATTGAGGATGGCCTGCTGCTCCGCCTACAGATCCCCGTCGCCAGTGTCTCCCACATCCTCCTCCTCCGGCTCCTCCTCCTCCTCCACCCCCATCCCCACCACCACCACCACCTCCTCCTCCTTCGGATCCACTGCATCCGGAGGTAGCCCCGCGGCGATTCGGGCTGCGCCTTGCTCGGATCTGCTCAAGGAGCTTGAGCTGGCGCTCCGGCGTCAGAAAGGGCTCGCTCCTTGTCCGGCGGTGTGGGGGCATGGCTACTAGGTGGACGTGTGAAGTGGAAAGTGGCGACAGCGGTGGACAAGAGGAGGAAAATGTGGATGGATGGTAGGGTTCGGTGCCGCCGGTCGACTTAAATAGACGGGCAATGCACTACCCGGCCCGCCGGAGCTGCGCCACGCGGCGCCACCGGTCCGACGGAGAAGACGAGTTTCAGACCGCCGGGTTTAAGGGCGGTTCCGGCCGAGACCCTTTCGTCAGTCCGACGTGGCGGACGTGCCCGGGCACGCCCCATAGCCACCCCATATTTGGGCTAGATATGGGGGGGTGCCGGTCAGCTCGGGCATTTAAGGACCGTCTGAGAGGCCCGTCTGGATAAAAAAATCGTGACCGGGCAGTGACCGAACGGCCTGCCCATGCATTTGAGATGGGTTTGAGAGGTCTGATTGTAGATACTCTAAAGCATTCCGAAAATCTGCTTAGTAGACATTTATCTTTTTAAAAACCATATGTTTCTCTTGTGTATGTTTTTTAAATGATCAGACTTTATTATAAAGATTCATCAGAAGTACAAAGCATCCAGACATAATAAAAATTATATAAAGGTTCATGAGCCACCGAGTGTCTGTGCCAGAACGAGCCGCTGTCGTCACTCCCATACTGAAGCCGACCTAACCTTGTCGATGATAACCGGGAAGTTTTCGTGAACATGTCCCAATGGACCAGCGCCCTTCACCTCACCCCAAGAGGAACCCGCCAGGAATCCAGAGCTCCTATTTGACGCTTGTAGGCGTCAAACAGATGTGCCTTCCCCTGAAGGAAGGTGCTAATGGGCCGGCCCATTCGCAGAAGCTCTCTTTAGCTAGGTTTTAGCTGCGTTTTTGTGGAACTTGCTGGCTATTGTTTAGCGATTAAAATACAGTATAAAATTCTATTTAAAACTAAGAAACATATATCTTATTTTGAATATTTTTACAAAATATGAATATATACATTGAACAATTGTCAGTATGCATTTAAATTTTTTGCAATATACATTGAACATATTCGGAAACACATTGAACATTTTTGTAATATATGTTGAACAAATTTTGGATACGCATTGAACATTTTGCCATATACATTGAAGAAATTTTGGATAAACATTCAAAATTTCGCAAATATGTTGAACAAATTCTAATATATTTTTTTTGAAAAGGGGCGCTTTATTACTTAAAAGATTTAAGTATTACACCCGGCCTCTGCATTACTAAGATGCACACAGCCAAAAAATGTCTTCTCACACAAATGAATGATAAAAAGGCGAAATACAAAAACATGAAGAGTCCGTATAACGCCTAAAGCGGAGGGGGGTCAATCCTAAGATCATGTTGCCACCCATGCTGGGTAAAAGTATCCCTCGCCGTAGCCTCCAATCGTGTACACACCTCCGTAAACAGGTCTCGATTCTCCGCGCGTTGTAGAGAGGACCATAAACGAAGAGTCCCGGTACATCTGTAGAGAACCTGCATCAGGGAAGTACTTTTATCGTTAAAAACCTTATCATTTCTACATAGCCAAAGCGACCAAATAACGGCAAGCGCTCCCACCCTGAGAAAAGTTCTAAACCTGTGATCAATCCCGTGTAACCAGTTGCCAAATAAATGAGCAACACTACAAGGAGGATACAAGCCAGAAGCTATTTGGATGACTGACCATATAGAACGAGCCAATTTGCATTGGAAGAATAAATGTTTTATTGTCTCATCATGGTGACAAAAGACACATTGCGGACTTCCATGCCAATTCCTCTTAATAAGGTTATCTTTAATAAGAATGACTCCGCGACGAAGATACCATGCAAAGATTTTATTCTTTTTTTATAATGCATACGAGAAACATTTCTATAATGCATGGTGAACTTTTTTGTAATATACAATGAACAATATCTTAATATTCAATGAACATTACAGGAATATTCACCGTATATTATGAAAACTATAAAAAGAAAGGAAATGTAAAAACACAAAGAAAAATGAAAAAGAAACACAATCTGAAAAATGAAAAAAAAAGAAACAAAGAAAAATGAAACAAAAACAAAAACCGCAACATAGAATAAAAAAAATAAAAAATGCACGCGCCCCTCAAATGGGCCAGCCCAACTTGCTTGGCGAATCAGCCAAAGGTTGCCTGCTTGACGCTCGCGGACGTCATAGACGGTTTGCCCCAGGAATCGATGGCCTAACTAACGCCTGCGAAGGGGCAAGCATGGAAATTTTCTTGGGGCATCGGCATTGGTTGATGAGTGCCTCGTCGATTCGGCGATACTGGAAGCTCAAGCATGCAAGGGGAGCAGTGGCACTATCCTTTGATCTTCATACTGCCTCGTCCTGCATCGCTTTGAATTGTGCTAAAGTTATAGCCAATATCAGTTCTGAGACACCATGCCGATATGCCACTATTCTTCGAGAAATCAATCATAGTCGTGGCTCTTTTCAAGAGGTCAAATTCATTCACGAGGAGTGACAGTTTAATGGGGAGGCCCATTCCCTAGCTAAGGCAGTCTCTTCTCTTTTGTTAGGGCGCCATGTGTGGCTTTCTAACTTGCCCGACATAATTTGTATCCCTATAAATGTTTTTAGTTAAAACTAGTAAGCGTGCACGTGCAACGCACGTATCCTAATAAAATACACTAAAAACATGAATTTTCACTCATGTTTTTACCAAAACATTTAAATGCGTGTCACGTCCAATGATTTGAATGCAATAATTTATTTTAGATTAAGTCATAAGTCTTGTTTGACCGGTGAAAGATTTTCATTGTTGAAATGTTGTGATCCCAAAATTCCAAAAACAAAATGAAAAAACCTGAGCATGTAACACACGACCAATACACGTGTCTTCACATAAAATTAACAATGACATAAATGTATTGTAATTGTTACTTATTATAAAAACACCTAAAAATAACAACTAAGGAACATTATCTAGTAATCATTATTTGATGATGATCCTCTCTGGTAGGTCCATCTTTTGATCCGATCGATGATGCTTCGTTCTAAGACCGGGATATTGTTTAAAACTTCATTCTCTTCATACTTCAACATATGGACCAAAAATCGCTTCCGCAGTTCAAAATCATCCTACATATGCATTATATAACATCGTTATTAAAAAACATGTGTAATGTGTGTAGAAATGAGCATGGTGACAATACTTACCTTGAGTACTGGAAAATGTAGCATCCCATCGTGCCATGAGTGCATTAAATTGAAAACCAAATAACCAGACAGGGGACTGCATGTATGAAATGTTACATGCAAGTTGAATGAATCAATTAAAATTGTGATGTATTGACAAGATTCGTACCCGTATGAGTTTGTTGGAACAACAGGAACTTTGCATCCCCATTTCAAAATGTCGTCCTTGAAGGCAGGGTTTGCAGCTTGGAGTGCAAGGTTTACATTGTTGGCCATAGTTTCAAGTATATGCTTTCCGAAAGTGGGTATTGAAAGCGGGTCCAAAATAGATACAACTTTTTTTATGTTGGTCCAAGACAAACAATAAAAATAACCCAAGAATATCACGAGGCAATAAAATCTACAATGATACATGCATTTAGAAATACATCAATCATTATCATTCATTAAGACCAAATAAACAATAAATTTAAATTTAAATCTTATCGTATCACATTCTGAGATATGATACTCATTGCTGTCAGGCCAGTGATGACCCACAAGAATAGGGGATCTATCGTAGTCCTTTCGATAAGTAAGAGTGTCGAACCCAACGAGGAGCAGAAGGAAATGATAAGCGGTTTTCAGCAAGGTATTCTCTGCAAGTACTGAAATAAGTGGTAGCAGATAGTTTTGTGATAAGGTAAATTGTAACGAGCAACAAGTAACAAAAGTAAATAAGGTGCAGCAAGGTGGCCCAATCCTTTTTGTAGCAAAGGACAAGCCAGACAAATTCTTATATAAGGAAAAGAGCTCCCGAGGACAAATGGGAATATCGTCAAGCTAGTTTTCATCACGCTCATATGATTCGCGTTCGGTACTTTGATAATTTGATATGTGGGTGGACCAGTGCTTGGGTGCTGTTCTTACTTGAACAAGCATCCCACTTATGATTAACCTCTATTGCAAGCATCCGCAACTACAACAAAAGTATTAAGGTAAACCTAACCATAGCATGAAACATATGGATCCAAATCAGCCCCTTACGAAGCAACGCATAAACTAGGGTTTAAGCTTCTGTCACTCTAGCAACCCATCATCTACTTATTACTTCCCAATGCCTTCCTCTAGGCCCAAATAATGGTGAAGTGTTATGTAGTCGACGTTCACATAACACCACTAGAGGTTAGACAACATACATCTCATCAAAATATCGAACGAATACCAAATTCACATGACTACTAATAGCAAGACTTCTCCCGTGTCCTCATGAACAAATGTAACTACTCACAAAGCATATTCATGTTCATAATCATAGGGGTAAGTATGCATAAAGGATCTGAACATATGATCTTCCACCAAGTAAACCAACTAGCATCAACTACAAGGAGTAATCAACACTACTAGTAACCTACTAGCACCAATCCCGGACTTAGAGACAAGAATTGGATACAAGAGATGAACTAGGGTTTGGAGATGAGATGGTGCTGGTGAAGATGTTGATGGAGATTGCCCTCTCCCGATGAGAGGAGCGTTGGTGATGACGATGGTGATGATTTCCCCCTCCCGGAGGGAAGTGTCCCCGGCAGAACAGCTCTGCCGGAGCCCTAGATTGGTTCCGCCAAGGTTCCGCCTCGTGGCGGCGGAGTCTCGTCCCGAAAGGTTGCTTATAATTTTTTTCTCATCGAAATACTTCATATAGGAGAAGATGGGCGTCGGAGAGCCACCAGGGGGCCCACGAGGTAGGGGGCGCGCCCAGGGGGAGGGGCGCGCCCCCCACCCTCATGAGCAGGGTGTGGGCCCCCTGGCCTTCATCTTTGGCGACGACTTTTCTTTATTTATTTTAAGATATTCCGTGGAGTTTCAGGACTTTTGGAGTTGCGCAGAATAGGTCTCCGATATTTGCTCCTTTTCCAGCCAGAATTCCAGCTGCCGGCATTCCCCCTCTTCATGGTAAACCTTGTAAAATAAGAGAGAATAGCCATAAGTATTGTGACATAACGTGAAATAACAGCCCGTAATGCAATAAATATTAACATAAAAGCATGACGCAAAATGGACGTATCAACTCCCCCAAGCTTAGACCTCGCTTGTCCTCAAGCGAAAAGCCGATAACAATAAATATGTCCTCATGTTTAGAGGTAGAGGCGTCGATAAAAATAAAATACGGACATGAAGGCATCATGATTGTTTCATAACAGCAACATATATAGATTTGTCATATGATTACTTATGTTCAAGTGATGATCTTTTCACAATGAAAAAGTATGAATCAGAAACCTTATTAGGCGCTAACAAATTATAACCTCAGTCATTGAAGCAATTGCAATTTATCATAACATCGGAAGGAGTCTATGTCAGAGCTTAAAAGCAAGTCCACATACTCAACTATCACTTAGTCCTTCATAATTGCTAACACTCACGCAATACTTGTGGTTATGAAGTTTCAATCAGACACAGAGAAAGATTGGGGCTTATAATGCTGCCTCCGAACTTATTCACCTTTGGGTGATGTCAACAATAATAGTTCATGCTAACGTACATCCAATTGGATATATATATCAGGATCACCCCACCATGAAGTTCTTGCCAAAGGATAAAATGAAAAAGGGAAAGGTGAAGATTACCTTGACTCTTGCATAAGATAGAGGATAATAATAAAAGATAGGCCCTTCGCAGAGGGAAGCAGAGGTTGCCATGCGCTTTTATGGTTGGATGCACAAAATCTTAATGCAAAAGAACGTCACTTTATATTGCCCCTTGTATGTGAACCTTTATTATGCAGTCCGTCGCTTTTATTGCGTCCACAACAAGTTCGTACAAAGCTTATTTCTCTGCATTAATAAGTCTTGCATATTTAAAGAGCAATTTTTATTGCTTGCACCGATGAAAACTTACTTGAAGGATCTTACTCAATCCATAGGTAGATATGGTGGACTCTCATGGCTAAACTGGTTTAAGGGTATTTGGAAGCACAAGTAGTATCTCTACTTGGTTCTGAGAATTTGGCTAGCATGAGGGGGAAAGGCAAGCTCAACATGTTTGAATGATCCATGACAATATACTTTAACTGAGATGCGAGAAAACATAACCCATTACGTTGTCTTCCTTGTCCAACATCAACTCTTTAGCATGTCATACTTAATGAGTGCTCCCAATTATGAAAGATGTCAATGATAGTATATCTATATGTGAAACCTCTCTCTCCTTATTACTTCCTATTAATTGCCACGATGACTAAAGCTATATTTGCCAACTCCTAACAACTTTTTAATCATCATACTCTTTCTATGTGAAGTCATTACTCTCAATAAGATCAATATGAACTCTTTGTTTCTTTTTATTCTTTCTTTTATTCACTCAAGATCATGGCAAAATAATCAAGCCCGTGACTCAACACTAATCTTTATTATATAGCTCACAGACTAGATTGCATAGAGGGATCATAAAGCAAACTTCAAAACTAGATCATGCCGTGACTTTATTCTACTAAATCAAGATACTACTAATAGGATCGAACTAAGAAAAACAGTAAAGATAGGAGTTGTGATGGTGATACGATACCGGGGCACCTCCCCCAAGCTTGGCAGTTGCCAAGGGGAGTGCCCATACCCATGTGATGAGGTCCCCTTCTTTGTTGTTCGAGGTGGAGGTGTTGTTGATGACGCAAGCTTGTCGTCCCCTTCCATGGCATAGGCTCACCCTCATAGAAGGATGATCGAGTCTCCGAAATTCTCAAATCTGCAACGGTAACAGCTCGAAACGAAAATAGGGGATATTTGCGTGATACGGGGGTCAAATCCTTCGGGAGAATATATAATGAATTTTTACCGACCAAAATACGTATCGTGCAGGAAAATGGAGTCCAGAGGGCACACGAGGTGCTCACGAGGTAGGGGGGCGCGCCCAGGGGGGTAGGGCGCGCCCTCCACCCTCGTGGAGGGCTTGTGTCCTCCCTGGACTGCTACCTATTTTTCTATTTTTCTAAATATTCCAAAACGGAGAAATATTGCCTTAAAAATGTTTTGGAGTCGGTTTACTTACCGTACCACATACCTATTCCTTTTCGGAGTCTGGAACATTCTGGAAAGTGTCCCTTATGTATTCCTCCGGGGTTACGGTTTCAATAACATTGGTTTCAACATTTATAGGATTACCTGAGATATAGTGCTTGATTCTTTGACCGTTTACCACCTTCGGATTTGTGCCTTCGAAATTGTTGATTTTTATGGCACCAGAACGATAGACCTCCTCGATAACGTAGGGACCTTCCCATTTAGAGAGAAGTTTTCCTGCAAAAAATCTTAAACGAGAGTTGTATAGCAATACATAATCGCCTACATTAAACTCACGCTTTTGTATCCTTTTGTCATGCCATCTTTTAACTTTTTCTTTAAACAACTTGGCATTTTTGTAGGCTTGGGTTCTCCATTCATCAAGTGAGCTAATATCAAATAACCTCTTCTCACCGGCAAGTTTGAAATCATAGTTAAGCTCTTTAATAGCCCAATATGCCTTATGTTCTAGTTCGAGAGGTAAGTGACATGCTTTTCCATAAACCATTTTATACGGAGACATACCCATAGGATTCTTATATGCAGTTCTATATGCCCATAATGCATCATCAAGTTTCTTGAACCAATTCTTTCTAGACCTATTAATAGTCTTTTGCAAAATTAATTTGAGCTCTCTATTACTCAATTCTACTTGACCACTAGACTGTGGGTGATAAGGAGATGCAATTCTATGATTAATGTCATATTTGGCAACCATTTTACGGAAAGCACCATGAATAAAGTGTGAACCACCATCAGTCATTAAAAATCTAGGGACTCCAAACCTCGGAAAAATAACTTCCTTAAGCATTTTAATAGAAGTGTTATGATCAGCACTACTAGTTGGAATAGCTTCTACCCACTTAGTAACGTAATCAACAGCAACTAAAATATGAGTGTATCAATTGGAGGCAGGAAAAGGTCCCATATAATCAAAACCCCAAACATCAAATGGTTCAATAACAAGTGAATAATTCATAGGCATTTATTGACGTCTACTAATATTACCAATTATTTGACATTCATCACAAGATAAAACAAACTTACGGGCATCCTTGAAGAGAGTAGGCCAATAAAAACCAGATTGCAATACCTTATGTGCAGTTCTATCTCCAGCGTGGTGTCCTCCATAAGCTTCGGAGTGACACTTGCGTAGGATCTGTTCCTGTTCATGCTCAGGTACACAACGTCTAATAACACCATCTACTCCTTCTTTATAAAGATGTGGGTCATCCCAAAAGTAATCTCTCAAATCATAAAAGAACTTTTTCTTTTGTTGGTATGTGAAGCTAGGTGGTATAAATTTAGCAACAATATAATTAGCATAATCAGCATACCATGGAGTGCTACGAGAAGTGCTTATGACATTTAATTGTTCATCAGGAAAGCTATCATCAATAGGTAGTGGGTCATCAAGAACATTCTCTAACCTAGATAAGTTGTCTGTAACTGGGTTCTCAGCTCCTTTTCTATCAACAATATGCAAATCAAATTCTTGCAGCAAGAGAACCCATCTAATAAGTCTAGGTTCAGCATCTTTCTTTTCCATAAGATATTTAATAGCAGCATGATCAGTGTGAATAGTTACTTTAGAATCAACAATATAGGGTCTGAATTTATCACAAGCAAACACAACTGCTAAAAGTTCCTTTTCGATAGTAGCATAATTTCTTTGAGCATTGTCTAGAGTCTTACTAGCATAATGGATAACATTTAATTTCTTATCAACTCTCTGCCCTAGAACAGCACCTACAGCATAATCACTAGCATCACACATAATTTCAAAGGGTAAATTCCAATCAGGTGGCTGAACAATAGGTGCAGAGACTAATGCTTTCTTAAGTATTTCAAATGCTTCTACACAATCATCATCAAAGACAAATGGTAGATCTTTTTGTAATAAATTAGTCAGAGGCCGAGAAATTTTTGAGAAGTCCTTAATGAACCTCCTATAAAATCCGGCGTGACCAAGGAAACTTCTTATACCTTTGATGTCCTTGGGACATGGCATCTTTTCAATAGCGTCAACCTTGGCTTTATCAACTTCAATACCTCTTTCAGAAACTTTGTGCCCCAAGACAATACCTTCATTAACCATAAAGTGGCACTTTTCCCAATTCAAGACAAGATTAGTTTCTTCACATCTATGCAAAACTCAATCAAGATTGCTCAAGAAATCATCAAAAGAGGAACCATAGACGGAAAAGTCGTCCATGAAAACCTCACAAATTTTTTCACAAAAAATAGAGAATATAGCCATCATGCATCTTTGAAAGGTAGCAGGTGCATTACATAAACCAAAAGGCATACGTCTATAAGCAAAAGTACCAAAAGGGCATGTAAAAGTAGTCTTTGATTGATCTTTAGCCGACACAGGTATTTGAGAGAAACCAGAATAACCATCTAGAAAGCAATAATGTGTATGTTTGCATAATCTTTCTAGCATTTGATCAATAAAAGGTAAGGGGTAATGATCTTTCTTAGTGGCTTTATTTAATTTGCGGAAATCAATTACCATCCTATAACCCGTAATAATTCTTTGAGGAATCAATTCATCTTTATCATTAGGGACAACAGTAATACCTCCCTTCTTAGGGACACAATGGACAGGACTTACCCACTGACTATAAGCAACGGGATAAATTATACCTGCCTCCAGAAGCTTGAGTATTTCCTTCCTTACAACTTCTTTCATTTTAGGATTCAAACGTCGTTGAGGATCACATACTGGTTTAGCATCCGCTTCCAAATTTATTTTATGCTGACATAGAGTGGGACTAATGCCCTTAAGATCATCAAGAGTATATCCAATAGCGGCACGGTGCTTCTTCAGAGTTTTCAATAATCTTTCTTCTTCATGCTCTGAAAGGTTAGCACTAATAATAACAGGATATATTTTCTTTTCATCAAGATAAGCATACTTAAGATTATCAGGCAACGGTTTAAGCTCAAAAACGGGATCACCCTTGGGTGGAGGAGGATCCCCTAGGATTTCAACAGGAAAATTGTGTTTCAGAATAGGTTCCTGTTTAAAGAATATTTCATCTATTTCCTTTCTTTCATTCATAAACATATCATTTTCATGGTCTAGAAAATAGTGTTCTAAAGGATCACTAGGAGGTACAGCAATAGAAGCAAGACCAATAATTTCATCCTTACTAGGAAATTCTTCCTCACGATGTTGTTTACTGAATTTAGAGAAATTAAACTCATGAACCATATCATCCAAGCCAACAGTAACAACATTCTTTTTGCAGTCTATCGTAGCATTAACAGTATTCAAGAAGGGTCTACCAAAAATAATGGGACAAAAGCTATCTTGTGGAGAACCAAGAACAAGAAAGTCAGCGGGATATTTGGTTTTCCCACACAAGACTTCAACATCTCTAACAATTCCCATTGCAGATATAGTATCTCTATTGGCAAGTTTAATTGTAACATCAATATCTTCTAACTCAGCAGGTGCGATATCATGCATAATTTCTTTATATAAGTCAATGGGTATAACACTAGCACTAGCACCCATATCACATAAGTCATGATAACAGTGATCTCCTATTTTAACAGAAATAACAGGCACGCCTACCACAGGTCTATGTTTATCTCTATCACAGGGTTTAGCAATTCTAGCAGTTTCACCAGAGAATTCAATGACATGCCCATCAATATTATCAGACAAGAGATCTTTAACAATAGCAATATTAGGTTCTACTTTGACTTGCTCAGGAGGTGTATAAGTTCTAGTATTGCTTTTACGAACAACAGTTGAAGCTTTAGCATGATCCTTTACTCTAGCAGGGAAAGGTGGTTTCTCAACATAAGAGGTGGGAACAATAGGATCATTATAAGTGATGGTCTTTTCTTCAACTTTAATAGGTGCAGCTACTTTTACTTCTATGGGAGGATGATATTTAAACCACTTCTCCTTGGGGAGATCAACATAAGTAGCAAAAGATTCACAGAAAGAAGCTACTATCTCAGGGTCAAGTTCATATTTAGTGCTAAACTTACGGAAAATATCGGTATCCATAAAAGATTTAACACAATCAAACTTAGGTGTCATACCTGACTCCTTACCTTCTTTGAGGTCCCAATCTTCAGAGTTGCGTTTAATTCTATCTAATAAATTCCATCTGAATTCAATAGTCTTCATCATAAAAGAGCCAGCACAAGAAGTATCGAGCATGGTGCGATTGTTATCAGAAAGCCGAGCATAAAAATTCTGGAGAATTGTCAATTTTGAGAGATCATGATTGGGGCATGAATATAACATTGATTTAAGCCTCCCCCAAGCTTGAGCGATGCTTTCTCCTTCACGAGGCCAAAAATTATATATATAATTGCGATCACGATGAACAAGATGCATAGGGTAATACTTTTGATGAAATTCCAATTTCATTCTTTTATAGTTCCACGATCTCGTATCATCACATAGCCTATACCATGTCGATGCGTCTCTCTCCAAAGATAAAGGGAAAGCCTTCTTCCTAACAACATCATCGGGTATACCTGCAAGCTTAAATAATCCACAAATATCATCCAAATAGCGTAGATGCTCGTCGGGATGCTTTGTCCCATCTCCCGTAAAAGTATTAGCCAGCAATTTTTCCATAATACCCGAAGGGAAATGTAAAAGGAGTTTAATTTTCAATAGGTTCAGTAGGTTGAGGAGAAACTCTTTGCTCTACTGGACGGGGTGAAGATACCCCGAACAAGCCCCTCAGAGATTCAATTTCCATAGTAACAAGTGACAGAAAATTTCAGCACACTATATAAATTTTTCCTTACCAAATTCCACCTACCAAAGGTGCTACACTCCTCGGCAACGGCGCCAGAAAAGAGTCTTGATGACCCACAAGTATAGGGGATCTATCGTAGTCCTTTCGATAAGTAAGAGTGTCGAACCCAACGAGGAGCAGAAGGAAATGATAAGCGGTTTTCAGCAAGGTATTCTCTGCAAGTACTGAAATAAGTGGTAACAGATAGTTTTGTGATAAGGTAAATTGTAACGAGCAACAAGTAACAAAAGTAAATAAGGTGCAGCAAGGTGGCCCAATCCTTTTTGTAGCAAAGGACAAGCCGGACAAATTCTTATATAAGGAAAAGAGCTCCCGAGGACACATGGGAATATCGTCAAGCTAGTTTTCATCACGCTCATATGATTCGCGTTCGGTACTTTGATAATTTGATATGTGGGTGGACCGGTGCTTGGGTGCTGTTCTTACTTGAACAAGCATCCCACTTATGATTAACCTCTATTGCAAGCATCCGCAACTACAACAAAAGTATTAAGGTAAATCTAACCATAGCATGAAACATATGGATCCAAATCAGCCCCTTACGAAGCAACGCATAAACTAGGGTTTAAGCTTCTGTCACTCTAGCAACCCATCATCTACTTATTACTTCCCAATGCCTTCCTCTAGGCCCAAATAATGGTGAAGTGTTATGTAGTCGACGTTCACATAACACCACTAGAGGTTAGACAACATACATCTCATCAAAATATCGAACGAATACCAAATTCACATGACTACTAATAGCAAGACTTCTCCCGTGTCCTCATGAACAAATGTAACTACTCACAAAGCATATTCATGTTCATAATCATAGGGGTAAGTATGCATAAAGGATCTGAACATATGATCTTCCACCAAGTAAACCAACTAGCATCAACTACAAGGAGTAATCAACACTACTAGTAACCTACTAGCACCAATCCCGGACTTAGAGACAAGAATTGGATACAAGAGATGAACTAGGGTTTGGAGATGAGATGGTGCTGGTGAAGATGTTGATGGAGATTGCCCTCTCCCAATGAGAGGAGCGTTGGTGATGACGATGGTGATGATTTCCCCCTCCCGGAGGGAAGTGTCCCCGACAGAACAGCTCTGCCGGAGCCCTAGATTGGTTCCGCCAAGGTTCCGCCTCGTGGCGGCGGAGTCTCGTCCCGAAAGGTTGCTTATAATTTTTTTTCTCATCGAAAGACTTCATATAGGAGAAGATGGGCGTCGGAGAGCCACCAGGGGGCCCACGAGGTAGGGGGCGCGCCCAGGGGGAGGGGCGCGCCCCCCACCCTCATGAGCAGGGTGTGGGCCCCCTGGCCTTCATCTTTGGCGACGACTTTTCTTTATTTATTTTAAGATATTCCGTGGAGTTTCAGGACTTTTGGAGTTGCGCAGAATAGGTCTCCAATATTTGCTCCTTTTCCAGCCAGAATTCCAGCTGCCGGCATTCCCCCTCTTCATGGTAAACCTTGTAAAATAAGAGAGAATAGCCATAAGTATTGTGACATAACGTGAAATAACAGCCCGTAATGCAATAAATATTAACATAAAAGCATGACGCAAAATGGACGTATCAACTCCCCCAAGCTTAGACCTCGCTTGTCCTCAAGCGAAAAGCCGATAACAATAAATATGTCCTCATGTTTAGAGGTAGAGGCGTCGATAAAAATAAAATACGGACATGAAGGCATCATGATTGTTTCATAACAGCAACATATATAGATTTGTCATATGATTACTTATGTTCAAGTGATGATCTTTTCACAATGAAAAAGTATGAATCAGAAACCTTATTAGGCGCTAACAAATTATAACCTCAGTCATTGAAGCAATTGCAATTTATCATAACATCGGAAGGAGTCTATGTCAGAGCTTAAAAGCAAGTCCACATACTCAACTATCACTTAGTCCTTCATAATTGCTAACACTCACGCAATACTTGTGGTTATGAAGTTTCAATCAGACACAGAGAAAGATTGGGGCTTATAATGCTGCCTCCGAACTTATTCACCTTTGGGTGATGTCAACAATAATAGTTCATGCTAACGTACATCCAATTGGATATATATATCAGGATCACCCCACCATGAAGTTCTTGCCAAAGGATAAAATGAAAAAGGGAAAGGTGAAGATTACCTTGACTCTTGCATAAGATAGAGGATAATAATAAAAGATAGGCCCTTCGCAGAGGGAAGCAGAGGTTGCCATGCGCTTTTATGGTTGGATGCACAAAATCTTAATGCAAAAGAACGTCACTTTATATTGCCCCTTGTATGTGAACCTTTATTATGCAGTCCGTCGCTTTTATTGCGTCCACAACAAGTTCGTACAAAGCTTATTTCTCTGCATTAATAAGTCTTGCATATTTAAAGAGCAATTTTTATTGCTTGCACCGATGAAAACTTACTTGAAGGATCTTACTCAATCCATAGGTAGATATGGTGGACTCTCATGGCTAAACTGGTTTAAGGGTATTTGGAAGCACAAGTAGTATCTCTACTTGGTTCTGAGAATTTGGCTAGCATGAGGGGGAAAGGCAAGCTCAACATGTTTGAATGATCCATGACAATATACTTTAACTGAGATGCGAGAAAACATAACCCATTACGTTGTCTTCCTTGTCCAACATCAACTCTTTAGCATGTCATACTTAATGAGTGCTCCCAATTATGAAAGATGTCAATGATAGTATATCTATATGTGAAACCTCTCTCTCCTTATTACTTCCTATTAATTGCCACGATGACTAAAGCTATATTTGCCAACTCCTAACAACTTTTTAATCATCATACTCTTTCTATGTGAAGTCATTACTCTCAATAAGATCAATATGAACTCTTTGTTTCTTTTTATTCTTTCTTTTATTCACTCAAGATCATGGCAAAATAATCAAGCCCGTGACTCAACACTAATCTTTATTATATAGCTCACAGACTAGATTGCATAGAGGGATCATAAAGCAAACTTCAAAACTAGATCATGCCGTGACTTTATTCTACTAAATCAAGATACTACTAATAGGATCGAACTAAGAAAAACAGTAAAGATAGGAGTTGTGATGGTGATACGATACCGGGGCACCTCCCCCAAGCTTGGCAGTTGCCAAGGGGAGTGCCCATACCCATGTGATGAGGTCCCCTTCTTTGTTGTTCGAGGTGGAGGTGTTGTTGATGACGCAAGCTTGTCGTCCCCTTCCATGGCATAGGCTCACCCTCATAGAAGGATGATCGAGTCTCCGAAATTCTCAAATCTGCAACGGTAACAGCTCGAAACGAAAATAGGGGATATTTGCGTGATACGGGGGTCAAATCCTTCGGGAGAATATATAATGAATTTTTACCGACCAAAATACGTATCGTGCAGGAAAATGGAGTCCAGAGGGCACACGAGGTGCTCACGAGGTAGGGGGGCGCGCCCAGGGGGGTAGGGCGCGCCCTCCACCCTCGTGGAGGGCTTGTGTCCTCCCTGGACTGCTACCTATTTTTCTATTTTTCTAAATATTCCAAAACGGAGAAATATTGCCTTAAAAATGTTTTGGAGTCGGTTTACTTACCGTACCACATACCTATTCCTTTTCGGAGTCTGGAACATTCTGGAAAGTGTCCCTTATGTATTCCTCCGGGGTTACGGTTTCAATAACATTGGTTTCAACATTTATAGGATTACCTGAGATATAGTGCTTGATTCTTTGACCGTTTACCACCTTCGGATTTGTGCCTTCGAAATTGTTGATTTTTATGGCACCAGAACGATAGACCTCCTCGATAACGTAGGGACCTTCCCATTTAGAGAGAAGTTTTCCTGCAAAAAATCTTAAACGAGAGTTGTATAGCAATACATAATCGCCTACATTAAACTCACGCTTTTGTATCCTTTTGTCATGCCATCTTTTAACTTTTTCTTTAAACAACTTGGCATTTTTGTAGGCTTGGGTTCTCCATTCATCAAGTGAGCTAATATCAAATAACCTCTTCTCACCGGCAAGTTTGAAATCATAGTTAAGCTCTTTAATAGCCCAATATGCCTTATGTTCTAGTTCGAGAGGTAAGTGACATGCTTTTCCATAAACCATTTTATACGGAGACATACCCATAGGATTCTTATATGCAGTTCTATATGCCCATAATGCATCATCAAGTTTCTTGAACCAATTCTTTCTAGACCTATTAATAGTCTTTTGCAAAATTAATTTGAGCTCTCTATTACTCAATTCTACTTGACCACTAGACTGTGGGTGATAAGGAGATGCAATTCTATGATTAATGTCATATTTGGCAACCATTTTACGGAAAGCACCATGAATAAAGTGTGAACCACCATCAGTCATTAAAAATCTAGGGACTCCAAACCTCGGAAAAATAACTTCCTTAAGCATTTTAATAGAAGTGTTATGATCAGCACTACTAGTTGGAATAGCTTCTACCCACTTAGTAACGTAATCAACAGCAACTAAAATATGAGTGTATCAATTGGAGGCAGGAAAAGGTCCCATATAATCAAAACCCCAAACATCAAATGGTTCAATAACAAGTGAATAATTCATAGGCATTTATTGACGTCTACTAATATTACCAATTATTTGACATTCATCACAAGATAAAACAAACTTACGGGCATCCTTGAAGAGAGTAGGCCAATAAAAACCAGATTGCAATACCTTATGTGCAGTTCTATCTCCAGCGTGGTGTCCTCCATAAGCTTCGGAGTGACACTTGCGTAGGATCTGTTCCTGTTCATGCTCAGGTACACAACGTCTAATAACACCATCTACTCCTTCTTTATAAAGATGTGGGTCATCCCAAAAGTAATCTCTCAAATCATAAAAGAACTTTTTCTTTTGTTGGTATGTGAAGCTAGGTGGTATAAATTTAGCAACAATATAATTAGCATAATCAGCATACCATGGAGTGCTACGAGAAGTGCTTATGACATTTAATTGTTCATCAGGAAAGCTATCATCAATAGGTAGTGGGTCATCAAGAACATTCTCTAACCTAGATAAGTTGTCTGTAACTGGGTTCTCAGCTCCTTTTCTATCAACAATATGCAAATCAAATTCTTGCAGCAAGAGAACCCATCTAATAAGTCTAGGTTCAGCATCTTTCTTTTCCATAAGATATTTAATAGCAGCATGATCAGTGTGAATAGTTACTTTAGAATCAACAATATAGGGTCTGAATTTATCACAAGCAAACACAACTGCTAAAAGTTCCTTTTCGATAGTAGCATAATTTCTTTGAGCATTGTCTAGAGTCTTACTAGCATAATGGATAACATTTAATTTCTTATCAACTCTCTGCCCTAGAACAGCACCTACAGCATAATCACTAGCATCACACATAATTTCAAAGGGTAAATTCCAATCAGGTGGCTGAACAATAGGTGCAGAGACTAATGCTTTCTTAAGTATTTCAAATGCTTCTACACAATCATCATCAAAGACAAACGGTAGATCTTTTTGTAATAAATTAGTCAGAGGCCGAGAAATTTTTGAGAAGTCCTTAATGAACCTCCTATAAAATCCGGCGTGACCAAGGAAACTTCTTATACCTTTGATGTCCTTGGGACATGGCATCTTTTCAATAGCGTCAACCTTGGCTTTATCAACTTCAATACCTCTTTCAGAAACTTTGTGCCCCAAGACAATACCTTCATTAACCATAAAGTGGCACTTTTCCCAATTCAAGACAAGATTAGTTTCTTCACATCTATGCAAAACTCAATCAAGATTGCTCAAGAAATCATCAAAAGAGGAACCATAGACGGAAAAGTCATCCATGAAAACCTCACAAATTTTTTCACAAAAAATAGAGAATATAGCCATCATGCATCTTTGAAAGGTAGCAGGTGCATTACATAAACCAAAAGGCATACGTCTATAAGCAAAAGTACCAAAAGGGCATGTAAAAGTAGTCTTTGATTGATCTTTAGCCGACACAGGTATTTGAGAGAAACCAGAATAACCATCTAGAAAGCAATAATGTGTATGTTTGCATAATCTTTCTAGCATTTGATCAATAAAAGGTAAGGGGTAATGATCTTTCTTAGTGGCTTTATTTAATTTGCGGAAATCAATTACCATCCTATAACCCGTAATAATTCTTTGAGGAATCAATTCATCTTTATCATTAGGGACAACAGTAATACCTCCCTTCTTAGGGACACAATGGACAGGACTTACCCACTGACTATAAGCAACGGGATAAATTATACCTGCCTCCAGAAGCTTGAGTATTTCCTTCCTTACAACTTCTTTCATTTTAGGATTCAAACGTCGTTGAGGATCACATACTGGTTTAGCATCCGCTTCCAAATTTATTTTATGCTGACATAGAGTGGGACTAATGCCCTTAAGATCATCAAGAGTATATCCAATAGCGGCACGGTGCTTCTTCAGAGTTTTCAATAATCTTTCTTCTTCATGCTCTGAAAGGTTAGCACTAATAATAACAGGATATATTTTCTTTTCATCAAGATAAGCATACTTAAGATTATCAGGCAACGGTTTAAGCTCAAAAACGGGATCACCCTTGGGTGGAGGAGGATCCCCTAGGATTTCAACAGGAAAATTGTGTTTCAGAATAGGTTCCTGTTTAAAGAATATTTCATCTATTTCCTTTCTTTCATTCATAAACATATCATTTTCATGGTCTAGAAAATAGTGTTCTAAAGGATCACTAGGAGGTACAGCAATAGAAGCAAGACCAATAATTTCATCCTTACTAGGAAATTCTTCCTCACGATGTTGTTTACTGAATTTAGAGAAATTAAACTCATGAACCATATCATCCAAGCCAACAGTAACAACATTCTTTTTGCAGTCTTTCGTAGCATTAACAGTATTCAAGAAGGGTCTACCAAAAATAATGGGACAAAAGCTATCTTGTGGAGAACCAAGAACAAGAAAGTCAGCGGGATATTTGGTTTTCCCACACAAGACTTCAACATCTCTAACAATTCCCATTGCAGATATAGTATCTCTATTGGCAAGTTTAATTGTAACATCAATATCTTCTAACTCAGCAGGTGCGATATCATGCATAATTTCTTTATATAAGTCAATGGGTATAACACTAGCACTAGCACCCATATCACATAAGTCATGATAACAGTGATCTCCTATTTTAACAGAAATAACAGGCACGCCTACCACAGGTCTATGTTTATCTCTATCACAGGGTTTAGCAATTCTAGCAGTTTCACCAGAGAATTCAATGACATGCCCATCAATATTATCAGACAAGAGATCTTTAACAATAGCAATATTAGGTTCTACTTTGACTTGCTCAGGAGGTGTATAAGTTCTAGTATTGCTTTTACGAACAACAGTTGAAGCTTTAGCATGATCCTTTACTCTAGCAGGGAAAGGTGGTTTCTCAACATAAGAGGTGGGAACAATAGGATCATTATAAGTGATGGTCTTTTCTTCAACTTTAATAGGTGCAGCTACTTTTACTTCTATGGGAGGATGATATTTAAACCACTTCTCCTTGGGGAGATCAACATAAGTAGCAAAAGATTCACAGAAAGAAGCTACTATCTCAGGGTCAAGTTCATATTTAGTGCTAAACTTACGGAAAATATCGGTATCCATAAAAGATTTAACACAATCAAACTTAGGTGTCATACCTGACTCCTTACCTTCTTTGAGGTCCCAATCTTCAGAGTTGCGTTTAATTCTATCTAATAAATTCCATCTGAATTCAATAGTCTTCATCATAAAAGAGCCAGCACAAGAAGTATCGAGCATGGTGCGATTGTTATCAGAAAGCCGAGCATAAAAATTCTGGAGAATTGTCAATTTTGAGAGATCATGATTGGGGCATGAATATAACATTGATTTAAGCCTCCCCCAAGCTTGAGCGATGCTTTCTCCTTCACGAGGCCAAAAATTATATATATAATTGCGATCACGATGAACAAGATGCATAGGGTAATACTTTTGATGAAATTCCAATTTCATTCTTTTATAGTTCCACGATCTCGTATCATCACATAGCCTATACCATGTCGATGCGTCTCTCTCCAAAGATAAAGGGAAAGCCTTCTTCCTAACAACATCATCGGGTATACCTGCAAGCTTAAATAATCCACAAATATCATCCAAATAGCGTAGATGCTCGTCGGGATGCTTTGTCCCATCTCCCGTAAAAGTATTAGCCAGCAATTTTTCCATAATACCCGAAGGGAAATGTAAAAGGAGTTTAATTTTCAATAGGTTCAGTAGGTTGAGGAGAAACTCTTTGCTCTACTGGACGGGGTGAAGATACCCCGAACAAGCCCCTCAGAGATTCAGTTTCCATAGTAACAAGTGACAGAAAATTTCAGCACACTATATAAATTTTTCCTTACCAAATTCCACCTACCAAAGGTGCTACACTCCTCGGCAACGGCGCCAGAAAAGAGTCTTGATGACCCACAAGTATAGGGGATCTATCGTAGTCCTTTCGATAAGTAAGAGTGTCGAACCCAACGAGGAGCAGAAGGAAATGATAAGCGGTTTTCAGCAAGGTATTCTCTGCAAGTACTGAAATAAGTGGTAACAGATAGTTTTGTGATAAGGTAAATTGTAACGAGCAACAAGTAACAAAAGTAAATAAGGTGCAGCAAGGTGGCCCAATCCTTTTTGTAGCAAAGGACAAGCCGGACAAATTCTTATATAAGGAAAAGAGCTCCCGAGGACACATGGGAATATCGTCAAGCTAGTTTTCATCACGCTCATATGATTCGCGTTCGGTACTTTGATAATTTGATATGTGGGTGGACCGGTGCTTGGGTGCTGTTCTTACTTGAACAAGCATCCCACTTATGATTAACCTCTATTGCAAGCATCCGCAACTACAACAAAAGTATTAAGGTAAATCTAACCATAGCATGAAACATATGGATCCAAATCAGCCCCTTACGAAGCAACGCATAAACTAGGGTTTAAGCTTCTGTCACTCTAGCAACCCATCATCTACTTATTACTTCCCAATGCCTTCCTATAGGCCCAAATAATGGTGAAGTGTTATGTAGTCGACGTTCACATAACACCACTAGAGGTTAGACAACATACATCTCATCAAAATATCGAACGAATACCAAATTCACATGACTACTAATAGCAAGACTTCTCCCGTGTCCTCAGGAACAAACGTAACTACTCACAAAGCATATTCATGTTCATAATCATAGGAGTAATAGTATGCATAAAGGATCTGAACATATGATCTTCCACCAAGTAAACCAACTAGCATCAACTACAAGGAGTAATCAACACTACTAGCAACCTACTAGCACCAATCCTGGACTTAGAGACAAGAATTGGATACAAGAGATGAACTAGGGTTTGGAGATGAGATGGTGCTAGTGAAGATGTTGATGGAGATTGCCCTCTCCCGATGAGAGGAGCGTTGGTGATGACGATGGTGATGATTTCCCCCTCCCGGAGGGAAGTGTCCCCGACAGAACAGCTCTGCCGGAGCCCTAGATTGGTTCCGCCAAGGTTCCGCCTCGTGGCGGCGGAGTCTCATCCCGAAAGGTTGCTTATAATTTTTTTTCTCATCGAAAGACTTCATATAGGAGAAGATGGGCATCGGAGAGCCACCAGGGGGCCCACGAGGTAGGGGGGCGCGCCCAGGGGGGAGGGGCGCGCCCTCCACCCTGGTGAGCAGGGTGTGGGCCCCCCGGCCTTCATCTTTGGCGACGATTTTTTTATTTATTTTAAGATATTCCGTGGAGTTTCAGGACTTTTGGAGTTGCGCAGAATAGGTCTCCAATATTTGCTCCTTTTCCAGCCAGAATTCCAACTGCCGGCATTCCCCCTCTTCATGGTAAACCTTGTAAAATAAGAGAGAATAGCCATAAGTATTAATGACATAACGTGAAATAACAGCCCATAATGCAACAAATATTAACATAAAAGCATGACGCAAAATGGACGTATCAGCCAGCTATCAAACAATTGTGCCAACATACAATGTCCATACCGTCACGATGACTTGGGACTCGTGCATAGTGGGACATGGACTACAATATTGTAAGAAAATATTAGTAGAATGAGGCAAAATGTAAAATGTGATTAAAATAACTTACACAGAATCGCAGATCCATATAGTGTACTGGGACGTCTCTAGCAAGCCGGACGTCGTGGCACGCTAGTATCCTCACAGCCATGTTAAAACAATCAGCATCCATGTACTCATCATTTTTTAATATGTTGTTTAATTGTTTCAAGTTTAAACTAATAGGGTAAGGCTGAGAGCTTTTCACCCATTCGCTCCTGTGAAATGGGAATTCTGTCATTATACAAGAGTAATAGGAACAAAAATGAATTGCAAAAATGTGTCTTACTCTAGCATCGGGACATCATCAACCATGCTGATGAACAAGCAAAATTCATCTATTAAGTTGTCGTTTGTTGGAATGACAGACGGCGAAAGGATAAATGATTGCGAGATGAGCTCAACTTGTGACGATGAGTTGGATGCTTTAGATTTGTTAGGAGGTCTTTCGAAAATCATACAATCAGTGGGATCCGTGTTGGTTTCATCATCATCCAAGTCTCGGTTTCTTATATCGTCATCATTGAATTCCGAGTCGACTAAAATGACATCTAATTTTGTTCTAAAATCTGTCATGTGAACCTAAAGTGAAGTAGTAATAAGACTTAGTTTTCAAATAATGATACAACACAAAATAATTAGTATCATGATACGATGCAAAATGTACCTGTTCGGGAGTGTCGGACAAACTCTCTCCCGTGAAGTACTCCATGAAATTTAACATCCAGAGACCACAAGATGACCTTGATGATAAAGAAATTTTGTTATGCTTAATAATAAAAATATTAATAAAAAAATAGTATCATAAAATGATGATGACTGAACCACACTATCATACCGGATACGCTCGATAAAAAAGGAACTAAACAACGTTTGCTGCTAATATAAATCAAATGACCAATAGGGCTATCAATAAAATAACTAAATTTCTAAACCATATATTTTGTATATAAATCAAATGAACAAAACGGTTATCAATAAAAAATGAATTTGTGAATGCATAATTATTTTGAGAGAAACCCATATAATATTACTTTCACCGAATGGGTTGTCGATCATAGATACAACATTTAAACAAAAGAGACACGGCCGGTGATCCATTTGGTCGATGTACTGTTTAATCTGGGTGGCCTATTTAGGTGATAGAAAAGCAACCAGAGGTTGGATTGCAAAAGAGAGAGAAAAGCAACCAAAGAAACACTAATAAGGAGCAGCCGGTGAAAAGTAAAATAAAAAAAGAGCAACAGGATGTAACCCGTCGCACTATCACTATCTCGATCTCTCCAGTACACTATCACTTTGCTTTCTCCACTCCTTACTTCTTCCTCCGCCAGCCGCCTCCTCTGTAGCACGGCGCCTACTCTGCAGCACACCACATCCTCTCTCGGCACGACATCGGCCGGCGGCCCCGCCCCCCACCTCCACCACCACGGCCTTGCCCCGTCTCCTCCTATCCCCACTAGGGCCTCGCCCCGCCGGCCCTTATCCCCAGCACGGCCTCGCCCCGCCCCCTCCTCTCACCACTGCGGCCGTGCCTCGCCGCCAACCCCATGGATCTTCCCTGGATCGACTCTGCCGCCTCCATCCTACTTCCTAGAGGAGATCGATATGTGAGCTGGTCGACACAATTCGGGAGCAGGCATATCGAATTGGATCGAGATCCAGTGCGTCATCAAGTCACTCTGGGAAGGAGTTCGCAGCTCGCATACATGCTCTACAGGATTAGCCTAATCTCTCTGTCGTCGCTGTTGTCATAATGCCTTGCAATAGACCAGACTATTTCCAGAGGTCAGTTCAATCTATCCTCAAGTAGGCTTTGTCTCCATTCTTCTGTTTTTCATGCAGCTTCAGTTTGTACACTTAGTAGAACACACTTCCTGACCAAATGATGGACAATAACTCTTCCAGGTACCACAAAGCAGTTGATTCAAAGTTCCCACTATTTATATCACAGGTAATGGTAATAGCAATTTCAGTTCTTGTTCTTGATCTCTTGTATGTAGAATGTTATTTGTACACTGCTTCTTCCAATTGCAGGGTGGTACAAATGGAGAAGTAAAAAAATAAGGCCTGGAGTTATACCCAAATAACATTTATGCAAGTGCGGAAAGAAACACTTGATCTATGCTCAATTGCCTAATAGTATAACAGAACACACTCTGCTTCTTCTACTGTATTATTGCTAGCATAGCTGATACTTCTCCTGTAATACTGCTAGCATAGCTGAAAGGACATGTGGTGCCCCCATGTGTGGTTTTGGTAATTGATGACAATCTCTATGGACTAACGGTTGCCTTGAGTTATATTTGAAGGATTTGTCCATAGGATTGTCTTGAAGTCCATGTGTTGGTTTCAAGGAGTTTATGAGATGGCCAAAGTGCTTTTCAAGGAATTATCCAAAGATTGGTCATGAGTGAGTTGAGATGGCCAAAGTGCTTTTCAAGGAATTATCCAAAGATTGGTCATGTGTGAGTTGAGCTTATTGCAAGCATGTCTTGAAGAAGAAGATTGTGTGATCATTCATGGTTACCTTCAAGACATCATCCAAATGAGAGTTGGAAAGATTCAATGTTGATCAAGACTAAGTCAAGAGTGAATCAAGTTGATCAACTCACAAAGCGTAGAAGAAGTACCGAGAGGGATCAAGTGATCCCATGGTATGGTAAGCATTGTCCATTACGCTTTGTGTACTAACCCATGGTCTACGCGAGAGTTCTTTGTGGGGTTAGGTATGTTTCCATGGTCTTGCGTCAAGTGGAAGATCTCATACAACCCATGGAGGATGACATTAAGTGGTGATCGTCATCAAGTTTGCAGTGTGCAAGTTCAAGTGGAGCAACTCGAAGAGTGGCTCACCCATAATGGAGTATGGGGGAGCAATCAAGCTTGAAGCTTGTTGTCCATTGTGGTGTCAATGGAATTGTGAAGATGTGCCAAAGAGTGGCTCACCCATAGTGGAGTATGGGGGAGCAATCAACTAGTCTTCATCGAGCCAACACAATCAAGAAAGGTGGTCCAACTTGAGGAAGTCAAGATCGTCATCATCTAGCTCAAGTGGACTATGTGCAAGGCAAAGGTTTGCCCTTGATAGGTTTTCTATTTTACTGGTCTCATAGTGGTAGTTGGGAGACCGGGTTGTAGGATCAATTGTCGTACTATCAAGGGGGGCTCTCTAGGGACTAGCTTGATCGTATCATTAGTCGAGAGCTCAAACCATTGCATCCTTGCATCATCTTTCTGTTGACACACGAACACGTCACGTGTACCCTCGACGCCGGGGGTGATGCACCGCAGCTCACGTCAAAGGAGACCCGACCGACAACGCGATACGCAAGACAGTCGGCGGGTGCTTTTGCAGACCCGAAACCCCGCGCACCCGGGAGGGACCCCGTCAGGGATTGCGGCGGCTATGGGCTGCCCTAGGTCGATTCGCTCACCCCTAGAGCCTCGGGATTCTCAGCTCTCAAACACGAAGAACAGTGAAGAACGAGAGAGAAAAACGGTGGAGAGATAAAACGTAGATGAAAAAGTAGTATATTGATTTGTTCGATTGTGTGTTGTTCAATCGGCCGTCACCCCCAACATATATAAGAGGCGGCTGGACTTCCCGTACAAGTAAAGGATTCATCTAGGCTTTCCTTACAAGAAAAATTACATCAATTCACGTCCTAGAGTCCTAATTCTATTCCAACTCGGATTCAGTCTGAATCTGCCCCAAACTCTGTCTTCCTTCTTGCGCGGGCCGCCAGGCTTGCATATGATCTCCGATCGAGACGGACCAAATATCAAACTTGTGCGCCTCGACGATACGAACAACTCTCATGTTGATCATTTTTCCAAATAAGTCCATCTTGAATACTTTTCGAGGTCATCTTTATCTTCCAGTCGGACTCGGTTTTGCAGTAGACTGGATTATCCGAGTCTCGTAGTGAATTTGTAAGCTATATATTATCTCTGATGATGATGACTCCAAAATCAAAATTTACCGTCTTGATGATACACACAACTTCTTTATTGAACACTTCTTCATCCAAGGTCATTTTGATAAACTTTCGAGCACATGTTCAATTTCACTCGGACTTGAGCTCATCCACTCGGATATTAGATACTTTCACTCGGATCGTCCGATTGGACTTTTTCACTGGAAGACAATCTTTCACTCGGATGACTATATTTCCACTCGGATGACTATATTTACACTCGGAAGGCACTATCTTATTCACTCGGATGACTATATTTCCACTCGGAAGGCACTATCTTATTCAATCGGCAAGTTTTCGTTCTGATGGTAATCTTTTCACTCGGAATATTTTCACCTGGACGACAATTTCACTCGGATGATCATATTTTCACTCGGATGACTATATTTCCACTTGGATAATAATAAGTTCATCCGGTCAGCAAACTTTCACTCGGCCGTAAACTTTCACTCGACCGTAAACTTTCACTCGGATGGTAAACTTTTCACTCGGATTTCCGACTGAAAACATAGCCCGATCTTGATTTGTCTCTCCAGGCCTCATATGATCTCAGATTGAGACGAATTATATATGAAAATTGATCGGCTCGACGAGACAAAACTTTTCCATGTTGAAAGTTTTTTGATTCAAGGCCGTATTGATGGCCGAATTACTCGCGCAACCTATCAGACAAGTGTCTGGCACCTCGCGCCATATTTCCCTTGAGGTTCAGTCTGCAGTATATTGCCTCTAACTTTTGCAAATGAACTCGGATTGAGATGATTTATATATCAAAATCGATTGCCTCGACGAGACGAAGACAATTCCTTAAGAGTGCTCCTTCATCCGAGGTCATCTTGAAGACGTGATTGGCCAAAAACCACTCGGAACATTGAACTATGCCACTCAGAGTATAGTTTCGGTCCGTAAGATAAAGTCGAATGAATATAACCGAAACATCAAAGTGGTTCCACTCGGCGACGTGAATCTTTTCATGCTGAAAACCCGTTCACTCGAGACCATCTTCATTGCGATCTGTATCTTGCCAAAATCAGGTGTCAACACATGCCCCCCTGTTTTTCGGCAAAGCTTGCATGCCGAAAAATAATATGCATAGTGTTTGTTCTAAGGACAATATCAACACTCCATCGGCCATTTATTTTTCTCACGGTGATAATTATGTATCGGCCATGTTTGTGCTAAGGGCGATAATCGTATATCGGCCATTGCCTACTTAGGCTTCCTGCCACACACTCGGGTGGTACTTCTTCAAATATTTGCCATTGAGAGCCCGAGGTAACAATGCCCCTTGTATTGATTCCACCAAATATGAATTTCCGGGAACAACTCTTGTAATTCTAAAAGGACCTTCCCAACTTGGAGACCACTTCCCGAATTTTCTATCTCTTGAACCAATCGGCAGAATCACTTTATAGACGAGATCACCAATTTGAAAATTCTTCAACTTAAATTTCTTATTGTAAGCTCTTGCAACCCTCAACTTGTCTCTCTCTATGGACTTCAAAGCAACCAAACGTTTGTCGGCAACCTCATCAATATTGTCCATCATCAAGTTATAGAAGTCTACTGCCGATAAATCATTTTGTTTGGCTATTCTCAAAGCATTCAAATTTACTTCCACTGGTAAAACGGCCTCTTGACCATATACTAGTTCATATGGGGTCACCTTCATAGCACCATGCCTTGAAATTCTATGTGCCCACAAAGCTTCAGACAAAAACTCATGCCATCTCCTTGGATTATCTTCAATCTTTTTCTTGATGAGTTTGATTACAATTTTATTGCTAGACTCAGCTTGTCCATTAGCTTGGGCATAATATGGAGAGGAATTGAGCAACTTTATGTTATAAGATCCGACAAACTCTCTGACTTGGTGTGACATGAAAGATGAACCTTGATCTGTTGTTAACGTTTGACGAATACCGAATCTATGAATAATGTGCTCGGTTATGAATTGAATTACCTCTGTATGGGTCATGTTCTTGAGAGGTACTGCTTCAGACCATTTAGTGAAATAATCAGTTGCCACCAATACGAACTGATGCCCCTTTGAGGAAGATGGATGAATTTGCCCAATAAAGTCTAAACCCCATCCTCTGAAAGGCCACGGCTTGATAATAGGATGCAACATAGCAGCAGGAGCCAATTGAATATCACCAAATTTTTGACAAGCTTCGCACCCTTTATAATATCTGAAGCAATCATTAATCATAGTCGGCCAATAAAACCCAGCATGTTGCAATAACCATTTCATCTTGGGAGCCGACTGGTGAGTGCCACAAATGCCTTCATGTACCTCTCCCATAGCAACTCTTGCCTGGTCCTCATCCAAACACTTTAGAAGAACATCATCGACTGTTCGGCGATAAAGACCATCATCTCTCATTGTATACTTGAAAGCCATACGCCGAACAACCCTGTCCACCCTTTCACTCGGATTGCACAAGTAATAAACAATGGGCTTCCTCCAGTCGGGATTGTCACCTGCACTAGATTTTTTGTTAATGGCCGAATCAGTGGGTTCTGGTTCGGCCTCTTCTATACTGGTAAGACAAGACATCGGACTTTGAGAAATATGAAACATGCCATGATCAATATGGTATCCAGATGCTTGCTGTGCCAACTCATTTGCTCTCCAGTTGTCATGTCTAGATATATGTGCAATGCTAAAACAATCCAAAGTAGAGATTATATCTAGACATTTATCAAGGTAAACATTAAGTGATTCGTCCAAACACTGAAAGACTTTGGATATTTGCTGCACCACTAGTAACGAATCACCATAAGCCTCAATATGTGTAACACCTATAGCAAGTAACATCTCTAGGCCGAATAACAATGCTTCATATTCGGCTTGATTGTTTGTGCAAAAATATTCTAAGCAGCATGAGGCTTCAAAAACAGCACCATGAGGAGATATATAAACAATACCAACACCTTGGCCATTGCTACAAACTGAACCATCAAAGTATAATCTCCATGGTACTAATGAAACAAGGTTCATATCAACATCATGCTTGTTATTAATCCGATGTTCAACAATGAAATTAGCAACAATTTGGCCTTTCATGGATTTTAGAGATTCATAAGCCAAATCATATTCAATCAAAGCATAAGCCCACTTGCCAATTCTACCACTAAGAATTGGCCTATGCAACATGTATTTAATGACATCGGTTTGATAAGCTACTACACAAACACTCGGCACTAAATAATGTCTCAGTTTTGTGCAAGCATAATATAAGCATAGACATAATTTCTCAATAAATGTATACCTTGTCTCTGCGTCCAATAAGCGGCGGCTCAAATAAGTAATGGCATGCTCTTTTCCTTCGGTCTCTTGAGTTAGAACAGCACCAATAACTCCTTCCTTTGCTGCAATTAAAGTCTGAAGGGTTCCCTATGCTTGGGTGCTCTCATCACCGGAGGAGTGCACAAATAATTCTTGATCATATCAAATGCTTCTTGCTGTTTTGCCCCTCAAGTGAAATTAGCATCATTCTTTAACCGAAGGATAGGAGCAAATGCATCAACTTTCCCTGATAGATTAGCTATGAACTTTCTCAAATAATTGACCTTGCCAAGGAACTTTTGCATATCTCTCTTGCATGTTGGAGCCTCCACTTTCTGTATAGCCTCTATCTTTTTGGGATCAATCTCTATACCATCTTCATGAATAATGAAATCCAAAAACTTGCCAGCTGACATGCCGAAAGCACACTTCAAAGGATTCATTTTCAGTCCATACTTTTTCATTCTTTCAAAAGCTAAACGCAAATCGGCCAAGTGAGACTCAAAAGCATCCGATTTGACAACAATATCATCAATATAAACTTCAAGTATGACACCGAGTAAATCATGAAAAATCAAATTCATAGCCCTTTGATATGTGGCGCCAGCATTTTTAATCCGAATGTCATCACTGTCCACTTGAATAAACCAAGGAAACCAGGACATCGGAAAGCCGTTTTGTACATGTCCTCTTCGGCCATAAAAATTTGATTGTATCCGGCATTACCATCTAGAAAGCTAATAACCTTACGTCCAGAAGCATCATTAATAAGCATATCGGCTATTGGCATAGGATACTCATCTTTGGGTGTAGCCCTATTCAAATCTCTGAAATCAATGCACATCCTCAACTTGCCAGATCCTTTCTTCTCTACTGGGACAATGTTAGAAATCCACTAGGCATACCTGCAAGGTCGAATGAAATTAGCATCAAGCAGTCGACCGATCTCTTCCTTGATCCGGTCATATGTTTTCGGATTAAATTTTCTGGCCGACTGTTTATGAGGTCTAAAACCGACCTTTATAGGCAACCGATGTTCCACTAGCTCTCGGCTTAATCCTGGCATCTCATGATATTCCCATGCAAAGCAACAAACATATTCTTTCAATAGCTCGATGAACTTAGCCTTACAATCGGCTTTCAAATTTTTGTTTATAAATGTCGGTCAAGTGACTGAACCATCTCCAATATCTACCTCTTCTAACAGATCGGCTGATGTAAAACCTTGTCCAAGTTTATCCATGTCATCCAACTCCTCTATAGACTCATACATATTGTTCTCATTGGACCGATACTTTACAAGACGTTTTTGTAACCACTCGGAATTAGGATCCATTTAAACATATCATACCTTGGAGCCGATTGCATTCACTCGGCTTTAAAGAGACGGGCACAAAACCATTCTTGGTTGCGCTGAGAAAATCAAATTCTGATAAGTCACGTCCCGTCAAGCAAGTAGCATTGGGATGTTGCCAATCCACCAATGCATCGGCCAAAGCAACACAGACCGAGTTATCCGCGTGAATAACTTCCACTTCATCATCAACCCACTGAATCAAAAACTGGTGCATAGTGGATGGCACGCACTGGTTTGCATGAGCCCAATCGTGGCCTAGTATGACGTTGTAGTTACCTTGCACCTCAGCGACAAAGAATGCAGTAGCCAAAGTTTTGCTTCCGACTGTAAGCTCCACATACATCACACCTTTGGCTTCAGTTTTCTCTTTGCCTTCAAATCCATTGAGCACCATATTGGTCTTGATCAATTCTTCATCAGGCAAACCCAATCTCTTGAAGACCGAATAGGGCATAAGATTTACCACAGCACCACCATCAACAAGCATCCGAGTGAGCGGCGACCCATTGATATGACCTCTGAGATATAATGGTTTAAGATGCGTTACTGGTTCTTTTGGCTTCTCGAATATTGCGTTTTAGGGCCAAAATCCAGCTGAGCCACCTCCCCTTCTTCATCTACAGCACGAAACTCAGCAGGTAAGTAGTACACCATATTGATATCCATACCTTCATGAACCGGCGTAGACTCATAGTCCAACATATCAGCCTCCTCCTCGAGTGCATCCACCGATTCTGAAATTTGTCCGAGTGAAGGATAAGTAAGAAGTGTCGCAGACGATGTCATATCTGTTGCATCGTCCTCCTTTGGTGATGTAGGTATTGCTGTGATAGATGTAGAAGCTGTTGTATCTTGTATTTTTTAGGCCTCCACACTTGTTTTGGTGGAACCATGGGTCGAGTGTCATTGAACAACTTATCCCTTTGTTTCTCGGCCTCCTGTTCTGCCATCTCTCGACTCCTTAACCTCTGTAGTTTCCTCTTTTGTGTCTTTGTTAGCCCTGGAGGACACCACTTTGGCTGAGTGTATTTAGGATCTCCCGTTTTTACTCGGCTGGTGCTTGCTTCATGGTCATTAGCCGAGTGCTTTGGCACGATAGCAAGTATCGGCTCAGTCAGATTGCTATGCACAATCGGCTGCCGTATGGCGAATGTTTTGGTGCCCAAGATAAGTGAGTCGACATCCATTTTCTCCTTGCCTTTTCTCGACTCAACTGCTGCAACACTTGGTGATTTAACACGCCATTCTTTTCGACTTTCCAGATGCATGAAATTTCCACTCGGGCGCACCTTTTTACTCTGATGGAATCCACTCGGATGAATATCACTCGGATGGAATTCAGTCGGATGGAATCTACTCGGCCACATTTTTTCACTCGGATAGCTTCCACCTGGGTGCATTCTTACACTCGGATAATTTCCATCCGGTCGCATGTTTTGACCAGCCGACCGGTAGTTACCGATGTTCAGTCGGCCTCTATATGAGTATTCAAGTCGATCCCAAACAGTTTGCCTTTGCTCTTCTGGAAACAACACCTTTGGTCCACTCAGTTTCATATACTGACTGAACATATTATCTGATGGTGACCTTGGTCGCTTCAAGTATGATGGCCGGTTAGAGCTGGGACCAGCCGACTGATTAGCATATTTGGATAGCAACATATCAAAAGTTGGCTTGATCCGCTTGCGTTGCACTTTAGCTTCATTCCTCTTCCACTTGCCAACTTCTAGACTCTTGGGTTTGACAAATTTAACTCGAGTATTTTCTTGCACTTGCGGTTGCCCCCGAGTGTAGGATTCTTGATGGTGATTTTGATTACTTCCTTGCCATCGGGCTGCTTATCAAGCACAACATGTCTCCCCAAGACCGTGCTGCCTTCCTTGTCTTTCCTGGGCTCACCAATAATGATATTAGCTTTATTAGCAGATTCGGCTACCTCAGGCCGAATGAGTAGCTTCTTCCCCTCCAAATCCATGGTATTCATTGGAAAAGGTTGTTTATCAACTTGCATCTCAGAAAAGTTCAATCATCCGTCATTAATGGCCAATTGTATATGTCGTCGAAAAACATTGCAATCGTTAGTAGCATGAGAAAAAGAATTATGATACTTGCAATAAGCACACCGTTTTAGCTCTTCAAACGGCGGTAAAGTATGAGATATTCTAATAATCTTAGCCTGCAGCAAAGCATCAAATATTCTATCACACTTAGCAATGTTAAAAGTAAACTTCATCTCTTCATCACGATTCTTATGAATCGGTTTCAGATCATTGCAAGTAAAGGGTTTGGCCTTAGATGGCCAAACAAATTCAGTAGCGAAAACATCACCCTCATCGTCCGAGTGATCACTATCATATTCCACCATATTCATCTTTGGACGATCAGCTTTGTATCTATGCACTTCTTTGAGATCTTTGCTTCGGCTTTCCTGAGCCAAAGCCCTTTGTAAGACTTGGTTGATATTTAAGAACTCATAACCTTCTAGCTTTTCTCTAATGGGAGTTCTCAAACCACTCAGCACTAGGTCTGCCAAGTCTCTCTCGGTTATCACCAAACTAAAACACCGGTTTTTTGTTTCTCTGAATCTCTTGACGTAATCGGAGACCGATTCATCATGCTTCTGTTTAACCGATGTTAGATGTGATAACTTGAGTTCATTGTCGCCGCTATAAAAGTGATCATGAAATTTCTGCTCTAGCCGCGACCAAACCCGAATGGAACCATGTGGTAAAGAAGAAAATCATGAAAATGCAGTACCAGTTAAAGATAAAGGAAACAATCGCACTTTCAACTCATTTAGTGAGCCTGCTTCACCTAGTTGTGATAAGTATTGACTAGCATGCTCCCATGTGGTTTTTGTGCCCTCTCCATTGAACTTAACAAAATCTAGAATCTTATATCCCGGAGGGCACTGGATGGCATCAAAGTACTCGGGGTACGGCTTTTGGTAAATCCGATTCCAAGGTAACTCAACTCCAAAATTCTCTCTAAGCATCTTAGCCATCTCCTCTTTAAGATTATCAAGACCATCATCCGTAGTGGACGATGAAGCTTGTGGCAGTGACATAGGAAGAGTATGGTTACTAGCTGTAGGTAGGAATTGTGGTATGTATGTCGACCCATAATTTGGTAGTGGTCGAGTGGTTGTAGCTGTAGGTAGAGTTTGGTTCGGCGTTGCCACCGAACCTTTCATGCTCATAATAGGATTAATAGGTGTAGCCACAATCTGATTTGTTTGGGTAGGATAATAAGTCATCGGTACGGGAGGCGCCGATGCAATAGGTAAAGCCAGATTAGGGTTTTGCACACTGGCAGCTACACCATTATTACCACTAGACGATTGAGATATATTCTTCTGAGCATTAGCATTTTCTATAAAAGTTTGATAGACTAGATTGTTACCATCAGCAATACGACTTTCAATCTCAGCCCACTGCTCAGGAGAAAAGGCAGTACTTACAGAGGGTTTAACCTGTTCAGTTTGAAGAGGAGGGAACTTGATTTCTTCAATCGGAGTGATGTTGCCTTGGCGATCTTTCTTGAATTTTGCAAGGAACTCCTGCAGGTCCTTCTCCCCGCGCGCCTTCTTGTACTCCCCATAGACTTGGCGATGATTGGCCGATATCTCATCAAGACTGGGCTTAATGATGTTATCGGCGTCTACCTCAGATGGCTTGGGAAGATCGGACATGGTGGATGATGATGATTGATCTTCGATCCCCGGCGGAGTCGCCAAAAAGTGTGTTGACACACGAACACGTCACGTGTACCCTCGACGCCGGGGGTGATGCACCGCAGCTCACGTCGAAGGAGACCCGACCGACAGCGCGATACGTAAGACAGTCGGCGGGTGCTTTTGCAGACCCGAAACCCCGCGCACCCGGGAGGGACCCCGTCAGGGATTACGGCGGCTATGGGCTGCCCTAGGTCGACTCGCTCGCCCCTAGAGCCTCGGGATTCGCAGCTCTCAAACACGAAGAACAGCGAAGAACGAGAGAGAAAAACGGTGGAGACATAAAACGTAGATGAAAAAGTAGTATATTGATTTGTTCGATTGTGTGTTGTTCAATCGTCCGTCACCCCCAACATATATAAGAGGCGGCTGGACTTCCCGTACAAGTAAAGGATTCATCTAGGCTTTCCTTACAAGAAAAATTACATCAATTCACGTCCTAGAGTCCTAATTCTATTCCAACTCGGATTCAGTCTGAATCTGGCCCAAACTCTGTCTTCCTTCTTGCGCGGGCCGCCGGGCTTGCATATGATCTCCGATCGAGATGGCCCAAATATCAAACTTGTGCGCCTCGACGATACGAACAACTCTCATGTTGATCATTTTTCCAAATAAGTCCATCTTGAATACTTTTCGAGGTCATCTTTATCTTCCAGTCGGACTCGGTTTTGCAGTAGACTGGATTATCCGAGTCTCGTAGTGAATTTGTAAGCTATATATTATCTCTGATGATGATGACTCCGAAATCAAAATTTACCGTCTTGATGATACGCACAACTTCTGTATTGAACACTTCTTCATCCAAGGTCATTTTGATAAACTTTCGAGCACATGTTCAATTTCACTCGGACTTGAGCTCATTTTGATACTTTCACTCGGATCGTCCGATTGGACTTTTTCACTCGGAAGACAATCTTTCACTCGGATGACTATATTTCCACTCGGATGACTATATTTCCACTCGGAAGGCACTATCTTATTCACTCGGATGACTATATTTCCACTCGGAAGGCACTATCTTATTCAATCGGCAAGTTTTCGTCCCGATGGTAATCTTTTCACTCGGAATATTTTCACCTGGACGATAATTTCACTCGGATGATCATATTTTCACTCGGATGACTATATTTCCACTTGGATAATAATAAGTTCATCCGGTCAGAAAACTTCCACTCGACCGTAAACTTTCACTCGACCGTAAACTTTCACTCGGATGGTAAACTTTTCACTCGGATTTCCGACTGAAAACATAGCCCGATCTTGATTTGTCTCTCCAGGCCTCATATGATCTCGGATTGAGACAAATTATATATGAAAATCGATCGGCTCGACGAGACGAAACTTTTCCGTGTTGAAAGTTTTTCGATTCAAGGCCGTATTGATGGCCGAATTACTCGCGCAACCTATCAGACAAGTGTTTGGCACCTCGCGCCATATTTCCGTTGAGGTTCAGTCTGCAGTATATTGCCTCTAACTTTTGCAAATGAACTCGGATTGAGATGATTTATATATTAAAATCGATTGCCTCGACGATACGAAGACAATTACTTAAGAGTGCTCCTTCATCCGAGGTCATCTTGAAGACGTGATTGGCCAAAAACCACTCGGAACATTGAACTATGCCACTCGGAGTATAGTTTCGGTCCATAAGATAAAGTCGAATGAATATAACCGAAACATCAAAGTGGTTCCACTCGGCGACGTGAATCTTTTCATGCTGAAAACCCGTTCACTCGAGACCATCTTCATTGCAATCTGTATCTTGCCAAAATCAGGTGTCAACACTTTCTTGGTTCTTGTTTGGTTCCATTTGTGAGTCTTAGAGCTTATGGTCATCTTTATGACAAGCTTGAGTTCATCGAAAATGGAGTTCTCATGCATCTTCTATGATGTTTTCGGTGTTGGAGGTTTTACCGGTCTTATCCGAAGAAGGGTTCTCACCATTTTGTTATGGTACTTTTCTTATTTGCTTCTTATTGATATTTTCTCAAGATTGTGTTAGCCCTTGTCGTTAGCTTTCCAACAAACTTGGTTTCGTTGAATTCGGAGCTCGTATGCGAAAGTTGTGGCTGTTTTGATATTGCCTGTTTTACACAGAGAGGTTGTACCGCCCCATGGAGAGGTTGTACCGCTTGACCGGTACAACCGGTGTTTGGAGCGGTTGTACCGCTCTAGAATTGGTCCGGAGGTTGTACCGGTCATGTACCGCTCTACCACCGGACTGGTCTCTGTTGTGGTGCGGTTGTTGGGCGGTTGTGGGCCGGTTGTACCGCTTATTGCCTGTTACCGGTTGTACCGGTGCTCATAGAGGTTGTACCGCTCCTATGTTATTCTGTACATAACGGGCATATTCGTGGGGACCTATTTAAGGGGGTCTTCTTCCCCAATGGTTCCCTATCTCTTGAGCTCGTTTTGCCCCCATTGTTGACCTTCTTTGAGCTTGCTAACTCTCAATCTCTCCATGGATTCTTGCTAGTTTTTGAGGGAAAAGAGAGAGGAGATCTAGATCCACATTTCTACCAATCACTTTCTCCTCGATGTGAGGGGAACCCCTTGGATCTAGATCTTGGAGTTCTTGGTGTTCTCCTTCTTGTTCTTCCTCTCATTTTCCTCCCTAGCATTAGTTGCTATGGTGGGATTTGAGGGAGAAGGACTTGGGCACTCCGTGTGCCCTTGCCATTGCATTTGGTGCATCGGTTTGAGTTCTCCACGGTGATACGTGGAAGTGAAGTTTGAGAAGCTTATTACTCTTAGGTGTTTGGGCACCCTAGAGCTTGTTCCTCTTGGGTGCCTTGGCCCCCTAGATGGTTGGTGTTGTTCGGAGCTCAATCATTGTGGTGTAAAGCTCCGGGCAAGCGTCGAGGTCTCCAATTAGGTTGTGGAGATCGCCCCGAGCAATTTGACGGGTACCGGTGACCGCCCCCAAGGGTCACCAAAGTGTACGGGTTCGGTGACCGCCCCCAAGGGTTGCCATTTGTACGGGTTTGGTGACCGCCCCCAAGGGTCCCTTAGTGGAATCACGGCATCTTGCATTGTGCGAGGGCGTGATGAGATTACGGTGGCCCTAGTGGCTTCTTGGGGAGCATTGTGCCTCCACACCGCTCCAAACGGAGATTAGCATCCGCAAGGGTGTGAACTTCGGGATACATCGTCGTCTCCGCATGCCTCGGTTATCTCTTACCCGAGCTCTTTACTTATGCACTTTACTTTGTGATAGCCATATTGTTTCTTATCATATATCTTGCTATCACATAGTTTCTTATCTTGCTTAGCATAAGTTGTTGGTGCACATATGTGAGCCTAGTTGTTTTAGGTTTTGTGCTTGACAAATTAACCGCTAGGTTTATTCCGCATTTGTTCTAGCCTAAATCGTAATTATTTTAAAACGCCTATCCCCCCCTCTAGGCGACATCCACGATCTTTCAATTGGTATCAGAGCCTCGTCTCTCTTTATAGGGCTTAATCGCCTAGAGAGTAAGGATGTCTACTAGGGGATTAGGATTCTCTGACACTCTTAGTTTCGATGGCACAAATTTTGATGTTTGGGTAACTCGCATGCTTAATCTCTTTAGGGGCATGGACCCAAATTTAGAGCGAATTGTAGATATGGGTTTTTCTCCTCCAAAGGATCCCCAAAGATTATCTTTAGAGGATGAGAAAAACTCTTATCTCAATGCTCAAGCTTCTAATGTGCTTTTCTATGCTTTGAGCAATGTAGTTATATTTCAGCTCATGCCATTTCGGGATGCTCATGAGCTGTGCACAAAGCTTCAAGATAAATATGGCGTGTCCAAGTTTTGTGGGGATGATTGTTCTCCCTCCACCTCCGGCCATGTAGAGTTCCCAACTTCTTCTACTTCACCTACATGTGGTTTGCCACAAGGTAATGAAATGGTGAGTAGTGTTGGTCATTGCAATGATGATAGTATGCTTATTGTGGATGATACTTCATCACTATCTTATTGCAATGCATCTTCTTTGGACTTTAACACGTCGAGCACCATACATGTTTCACATGCTTGTGTTGATAGTCCGTGCATATCTTGTAGAAATTGTTTGACTAAATATCATGATGATATGTGAGGGAGTCCTGGATTAGGGGGTGTCCGGATGGCCGGACTATACCTTCAGCCGGACTCCTGGACTATGAAGATACAAGATTGAAGACTCAGTCCCGTGTCCGGAAGGGACTTTCCTTGGCATGGAAGGCAAGCTTGGCATTACGGATATGTAGATCTCCTACCATTGTAACCGACTCTATGTAACCCTAACCCTATCCGGTGTCTATATAAACTGGAGGGTTTTAGTCCGTAGGAAGACATACACATCAACAATCATACCATAGGCTAGCTTCTAGGGTTTAGCCTCCTCGATCTCGTGGTAGATCTACTCTTGTACTACCCATATCATCAATATTAATCAAGCAGGACGTAGGGTTTTACCTCCATCGAGAGGGCCCGAACCTGGGTAAAACTTCGTGTCCCTTGTCTCCTGTTACCATCCTGCCTAGACGCACAGTTTAGGACCCCCTACCCGAGATCCGCCGGTTTTGACACCGACATTGGTGCTTTCATTGAGAGTTCCTCTGTGTCGTTGCCGTCAGGCTCGATGGCTCCTACGATCATCGATAGCGATGCAGTCCAGGGTGAGACCTTCCTCCCCGAACAGATCTTCGTCTTCGGCGGCTTCGCACTGCGGGCCAATTCGCTTGGCCGTCTGGAGCAGATCGAAAGCTATGCCCCTGGCCGTCAGGTCAGATTCAGAAATTTAAACTACACGGCTGACATCCGCGGGGACTTGATCTTCGACGGATTCGAGCCACTGCCGAGCGCGCCGCACTGTCACGACGAGCATGATCTAGCTCTGGCGCCGAACAGTGCCCTGGAGGCCGCATCCGCTTTGGCTCCGACCCTTAATTCGGAGCCAACTGCGCCGATCGAGGATGGGTGGTTGGACGCCACCTCGGGGACTGCAACCCCAACGGCGATTGAGCCAAGCACCAGCCCCGTACTCTGCGAGACCCGTGACTCCAAGGAGCCGGACTCCGAGCCCCCCGCGCCCCTGCCGATCGAATCCGATTGGGCGCCGATCATGGAGTTCACTGCCACGGACATCTTTCAGCACTCGCCTTTTGGCGATATCCTGAAGTCACTGAAGTCTCTCTCTTTATCAGGAGAGCCCTGGCCGGACTACGGTCAGCAAGGTTGGGGTACGGACGATGAAGAAATTCAAATCCCACCCACCACCCACTTTGTAGCCACTGTCGACGACTTAACCGACATGCTCGACTTCGACTCCGAAGATATCGACGGTATGGACGCCGATGAAGGAGATGATGAAGAACCAGCGCCTACTAGGCCCTGGAAAGCCACCTCGTCATATGACATATACATGGTGGACACCCCAAAAGAGGGAGATGGCGATGGAACAGCGGAGGATGACCCCTCCAAGAAACAGCCTAAGCGCCAGCGTCCGCGGCGCCGCTCAAAATCCCGCCAAAACAAACAAGGTGATTCCAGCACGGGAGATAATAATACTCTAGAAAGCGCCGAAGAAAACCCCCTCCAGCAAGATTTAGCACAGGAGGATGGAGAAACCAGCCCTCACGAGAGAGCGGCAGACAGAGAGGTCGAGGACGATAATTATATGCCTCCCTCCGAAGACGAGGCAAGCCTCAACGACGACGAATTCATCGTGCCAGAGGATCCCATCGAGCAAAAGCGTTTTCAACGCAGGCTTATGGCCACGGCAAGAAGCCTCAAGAAAAAACAGCAACAGCTTAGGGCTGATCAAAGATTTGCTAGTCGACAGATGGACTGAAGTCCTTGCGGCCGAAGAGCATAAACTCGAACGCCCCTCCAAGAGCTACCCAAAGCGCAGGTTGCTACCACGATTAGAGGAGGAAGCACTTGATGCGGCCGACGGGCCACCTCGTGGTCGCGACAGAGAGGCCTCTCGGCCCTCCACTCAAGCTGCACCCCGTACCAAGGCATGGGAATATGCGCCGGACTTACGAGACATGTTGGAGGACAAGGCAAGGCAAACAAGATCGATCTATGGATCGCGTGGGCTCCCCACGGCTCGAGACGGTAACCGTCACGCCGGCCACAAATTCGGCGGGGCCGAACACAGTAGACAAAGCTCATTGGAGCTACGTCATGATATAGCCCAATACAGAGGCACCACACACCCACTCTGCTTTACAGACGAAATAATGGATCATCAAATCCCCGAGGGTTTCAAACCCGTAAACATCGAATCATATGATGGCACAACAGATCCTGCGGTATGGATCGAGGATATCTCCTTCATATCCACATGGCCCGCGGCGATGATTTCCACGCCATCAAATACCTCCCACTCAAGCTTAAAGGACCATCTCGGCATTGGCTTAACAGCTTGCCAACATGATCAATCAGTTATTGGGAGGACCTGGAAGCCGCATTCCTCGACAATTTCCAGGGCACTTACGTGTGACCCCCAGACGCCGATGACCTAAGTCACGTAATTCAGCAGCCAGAGGAATCGGTCAGGCAATTCTGGACACAGTTCCTAACAAAGAAAAATCAAATAGTCGACGGTCCGGACGCTGAGGCCCTAGCAGCCTTCAAGCACAATATCCGTCACGAGTGGCTGGCCCGGCACCTTGGACAGGAAAAGCCGAAATCCATGGCAGCACTCACGACACTCATGACCCGCTTTTGTGCGGGAGAAGACAGCTGGCTTGCTCGTAGCAACAATATGACCAAGAACCCTGGTAATTCGGACACCAGGGACAGTAGTGGCAGGTCGTGTCGCAACAAGCAGAAGCGCCGCATTAACAGCGACAATGCTGAGGATACGGCAGTTAATGCCGGATTCAGAGGCTCTAAATCCGGTCAGCGGAAAAGGCCATTCAAAAGGAATCCTAGGGGCCCGTCTAGTTTGGACCGAATACTCGACCGCTCGTGCCAGATACATGGCACCCCCGAAAAGCCAGCCAATCACACCAACAGGGATTGTTGGGTGTTCAAGTAGGCAGGCAAGATAAACGCCGAAAATGAAGACAAGGGGCTGCATAGCGATGACGACGAGGAGCCCCGGCCGCCGAACAACAGTGGACAGAAGGGTTTTCCCCCACAAGTGCGAACGGTGAACATGATATACGCAACCCATGTCCCCAAAAGGGAGCGGAAGCGTGCGTTAAGGGACGTATACGCGGTAGAGCCAGTCGCCCCAAAGTTCAACCCATGGTCCTCCTGCCCGATCACCTTTGATCGAAGGGACCATCCCACTAGCATCCGTCATGGCGGATTCGCCGCATTGGTTCTAGACCCAATTATTGACGGATTTCATCTCACTAGAGTCCTTATGGACGGCGGCAGTAGCTTGAATCTGCTTTACCAGGATACAGTGCGGAAAATGGGCATAGATCCCTCGAGGATTAAGCCCACCAAAACGACCTTTAAAGGCGTAATACCAGGTGTAGAGGCCAACTGTACAAGCTCAGTCACACTTGAAGTGGTCTTTGGATCTCCGGATAATTTTTGAAGCGAGGAGTTAATCTTCGACATAGTCCCGTTTCGCAGTGGTTATCACGCACTGCTCGGGCGAACCGCATTCGCTAAGTTCAATGCGGTACCACACTACACATATCTTAAGCTCAAGATGCCAGGCCCTCGAGGAGTAATTATGGTCAATGGAAACACCGAACGCTCCCTCCGAACGGAGGAGCACACGGCGGCCCTTGCGGCGGAAGTACAAAGCAGCCTCTCCAGGCAGTTCTCTAGTCCGGCCACTAAACGACCGGACATCGTCAAGCGCACCCGGAGTAACCTACAACAAGACCGCCTGGCACGATCCGAGCAGGCGTAGCAATGCGGCCCCAACCCCAACCCTCGCAAAAAGGCGATGCCAGTACTTCGCGTACATAACTACGCTCTAGAGATACCATGGGCACAGGGGGAGGGGCACCATCACGGCACGCCCAAAACACGGCTTAAACCGTACCAGGGGCTGCCGATTTTTTAATTTTCTCTTACTTTCAGGACTTCATCCTTCGGAAGGCCTGTTCGGTAGTTCAATTGCCGCACAAACGATGCAAGAACCAGGGAAGTAGACAAGCCACGCCGCACAACGGAACTCCCAGGTGGTCTCTATCACGAGCAGTATACCCGTTCCGCATACTATTCTGCAGCTTGCCCCTGGAACGAACATGTTAACTAGTCCAACCTTCCACTTATCGCATTATTTGTATCGTTCTGCTTTGATCGCAGCCCTTTTTAATAAACAACGCATAGCTTTCGTCTATTTTTGCATTACCTTTTTTCTTCATATATGTTCCTTAATGACATGTTGCACCCGTACACGTTGGTACGGCCAAAATACGCCAGGGGCTTTAGTACCCCTCAATATGGTGTGAGAAGTCCGAACACTTTCACAAGTGCGGAACCATGAACTTATAGCATTATATGCATCGGCTCCGAATCATGTCTTGGGTCAATAGTTGGGTTTGCCCGGCTCCTATGTTTTGGTGCCTTACGTTCCGCTATATCGGCTAAGGTAGCACTAGGAGAACCACTGCGATTGTGCCCCAGTTGAGCTGGGTCGAGCACCTCAGTGGAGAAAGCTAAAACTGACTATCATGATGAAGCGAGAGCTGGTCGCTGTTCGAGAGGTTTTTTCGAGTCCCTAAAGACTTATGCCGCTTAGGGCGAGGAGCCGGCTCTGTCCGGCCAAGGCGTGGATAGCGCCCCGAACTCGGTCTTCCGAATACCAGGGGCTTCACCAAATTATAGAATTCTATGGCTAAGTGAGAGTGTTCACGCATTATAGTCCGATTGCCTTGTTCGTTGGGCTGAGCGCCTCCCTCGAAGGACCCAAACATGGGAAAAAGAGCGCCCAGGTTTATCCCCGAACACCCCAGCACTAGCGGCACGGGGGCAGAAGCCGACGACTCGCCATCTCTCAGAATTGATAAACAGCCGCATAGAAGGTAATATTTTAAATTCCAACAACATTGCTTAGCGCATATAAACAAGTTTTCAGCGCACAGGACAAAACGAGCAAGTTTCATTCAAAAATTACATCCCTAGAACATTCATCCGCCACAAGGCGGGCACCCTTCAGAACATCCTTATAGTAATTCTCGGGCTTGCGATGCTCTTTCCCCGGAGGTGGCCCGTCCTTCACCAGCTTCTCAGCATCCAGCTTGCCCCAGTGCACCTTAGCACGGGCAAGGGCCCTACAGGCACCTTCAATGCAGACGGGCCTCCACCAACCGCCGCACCAGCCTGAAATAGCTCCCAGGCAGGGCCCCTCCAGGCCACAGCCGAACAGTGAGGCCCTTCATGGCCTATTCAGCCGCCTTGTGGAGCTCGACCAGTTGCTTCAGCTGGTCGCTCAGGGGCACGGGGTGTCCGGCCTCAGCGTACTGAGACCAGAACACCTTCTCCGTCGAGCTGCCCTCCTCGGCTCAATAAAATGCGGCGGCATCGGATACACTCTGGGGAAGATCTACGAACGCTCCTGGAGAGCTCCGGATTCGGGTAAGTAACAAGTAACTCACGTTTATGTGTTTGCTTTGCATAAAGAATGCCTTACCCGCCGCTATCTTCTTCACCTCATCCAACTCCTGGAGGGTCTTCTGGGATTCGGCCTTGGCAGACTTGGCATTTTCAATAGCCACCGCGAGCTCGGACGCTCGCGTCTTTGAGTCAAGCTCCAAACTCTCATGCTTTTCCATGAGAGCCTGGAGCTCTTGCCGCACCTTGCCCACTTTGGCCTCATACTTCTCCCACTCGGTGCGCTCCGAGGCTGCCCTCTTCTCGGCCTCGTCCAGCGCTTGCTTAAGGGTCGCCACCTCAGACGTGGCCCCTACAATAGCCACGATAATCCTGTCATTCTTTGTAATTGCACCTTTTTATATATATTTTTAACAAGGTATTTCTTACCTTCATTGTCCTCGAGCTGCTTCTTGGCACGTTCGAGATCTTGCTCGGACCGCTCGAGGTTCTGCTTTAGCGTGTCCACTTCCACAGTCAGTGCGGCGGACGCAAGCAGGGAAGCCTGCATATGCATATTGACTCACTTTTGTTAGACTCATGCGAATTCTATTTGATCCTCTATTCGGCTTTTCTTCTCGAACGCCAAACAGAGCATCAGGGGCTACTGTCTATGCGGTACTATTATTTACACTTTCTTTACTTACCTCAAAGCTTGTTAAAAGGCTAGTACAAGCTTCAGTCAGTCCGCTCTTGGCGGACTGAACCTTTTGGACCATCGCACTCATAATAGCGCGGTGATCCTCGTTGATGGAGGCGCCTTGGAGCGCCTCCAACATATTGTCCGGCGCCTCCGGCTGGACGGGGGCCACCGGCACGGCGGACTTGCTCCTCTTGGAAGGAGGTCCCCCGCCGGACTCTGGAACCTCTGAAGGTTCCAAAGCGGTGTCCGGCCTAGAGCCGGACTTGGAGCCCCGAGGGGTTTCATCCCCTTTACTCCTGGAGTCCGGGAGGTCGCCTAGCGACGCCTCCAGGACCACCTCCTCCCAGCTTGGAACCTGTTGAGACAACACTTTGGTGTCGTCCGTAGGGCAGGGGGAGGAAGCTGTCGGAAGCGAGTTCACATCCGACGAGTCCAGTGAGCCGCTCGACAATGCGTCGAGCCGGTCTTTGGGTGGGCTGCATAAACATATTTGACATAAGGAAAGCTGTGCAATAAACGAATGCTATGAATTACTCTGGTATCTGGATACTTACGATTTGGCCAGGGGCTTGGCCCAAGGCGCCCACTCCTCTCCGCCGCCGTCGGCGTCGGTGGAGCAGTCCGGAGGAAGGGTTTTCCCCTTCTTGGACCCTTCGGCCTCCCTAGTTGGGGCGGCCTTCCTTTTCTTCCCTTCCCCCACTGGAGGGGGAGGGGTCTCTTCTTCCTCCTCCTCGTCTTCACGGGAGGAGTGCGTCTTGGATTCGTCGGATGATGAATTCGACACCTCCGGGCGTCGGGCACTCTTTCGAGTCCCCGTGGCCTTCTTCTTGACCTTCTTCTCCGGCACCACATAGGGTGCCGGAACTAGCAGCTTCGCCAAGCGAGCATCCGCTAGGCCTTCGGGCAAAGGAGCCGGACAGTTGATCTGTCCGGATGTCACCTGCCAATCCTGTCAAAGGTAAGGGAGTTTAGATCCCGCATGGAGTCAAACTATGAAAAACTGATACCCTGTAAAAGGAAAAAAACAGCTTACCGCGAGAGCGTGATGCTGCGCACTGAATCGGCGATCCTCAGTAGCGGATGCGGGAGCCTCGGCGCCCTTGAAAATCATCTTCCAGGCATCTTCGTACATCATGTCGAAGAGCCTTCTCAGAGTCTGGTGCCGCGCCGGGTCGAACTCCCACAGGTTGAAAGCTCGTTGTTGGCATGGGAGGATCAAGCGGATGAGCATAACCTGGACTATGTTGACAAGTTTGAGCTTCTTGTCCACCAGGGTTTTGACGCATGTTTGGAGTCCGGTCAGCTCTCCTTTTTTACCCCACGACAGGCCCGTCTCTTTCCAGGATGTGAGCCGCGTTGGGGGTCCGAACCGGAACTCGGGGGGCGCGACCCATTCGGCGTCGTGCGGCTCGGTGATGTAAAACCATCCCGATTGCCACCCCTTCAGGGTCTCCACAAAGGAGCCCTCGAGCCAGAGGACGTTGGCCATCTTGCCCACCATGGCGCCTCCGCACTCCGCCTGGCTGCCGCGCACCACCTTCGGCTTGACGTTGAAAGTCTTGATCCAGAGCCCGAAATGGGGGCGGATGCGGAGGAAGGCCTCGCACACGACGATAAACGCCGAGATGTTGAGGACGAAGTTCGGGGCCAGATCATGGAAATCCAGGCCGTAGTAGAACATGAGCCCCCGGACAAATGGGTGGAAAGGGAAGCCCAGTCCGCGGAGGAAATGGGGGAGGAACACCACCCTCTCATGGGGCCTAGGGGTGGGGATGAGCTGCCCCTTTTTGGGGAGCCGGTACGCGATGTCGTTAGACAGGTATCCGGCCTTCCTCAGCTTTTTGATATGTCCCTCCGTGACGGAGGAGACCATCCACTTGCCTCCCGCTCCGGACATGACTGGAGAAGGTTGAGGTTGGGAGTGCGGACTTGGGCGCTGGAGCTCGAGTGCGCAAGAATGGATAGGCGTAGGTGAAAAGGTGGATCTTTATCCCCTTATATGGGTGTACGCAGCTACATGTCCCCACCAGCCTGATAAAACTCGCTTATCTCCAAGCGCCGTAATTGATGGCGCGGTTGGGTTACCCACGCCCGTATTGATGAGAATTCCGGAATAAGGGGACATGATCTCTGCTTTAACAAGATGTGCCAAGGAAGCCGCCTCGCATAACGCGCTGGGATGGGACAGTAAAACGGTTCGAATAAAAGCTTGGCCGTGGTGTGATGTCACACTACGGAATACGTCAGTAGATTAGATTTGTGTAAATATTATTCTCTCTATGGCAATATGTGGAAACTTATTTTTCAGAGCCGGACACTATCTTTGTTCAAAATCTTCTATGAAGTACTTGGAGGAGGAACCCGCCTTGCAATGCCGAAGACAATTTGTGCGCCGGACTCGTCGTCATTGAAGCCTGGTTCAGGGGCTACTGAGGGAGTCCTGGATTAGGGGGTGTCCGGATGGCCGGACTATACCTTCAGCCAGACTCCTGGACTATGAAGATACAAGATTGAAGACTCCGTCCCGTGTCCGGAAGGGACTTTCCTTGGCATGGAAGGCAAGCTTGGCGACACGGATATGTAGATCTCCTACCATTGTAACCGACTCTATGTAACCCTAACCCTATCCGGTGTCTATATAAACCGGAGGGTTTTAGTCCGTAGGACGACATACACATCAACAATCATACCATAGGCTAGCTTCTAGGGTTTAGCCTCCTCGATCTCGTGGTAGATCTACTCTTGTACTACCCATATCATCAATATTAATCAAGCAGGACGTAGGGTTTTACCTCCATCGAGAGGGCCCGAACCTGGGTAAAACTTCGTGTCCCTTGTCTCCTGTTACCATCCTGCCTAGACGCACAGTTCGGGACCCCCTACCCGAGATCCGCTGGTTTTGACACCGACAATATGCTTGCTATATCTTGTTGCCATGATAAAAATGCTTGTATTTCCTCGAGTTGTGGTGCTAACAATGTAGAGGAAACCCAACACTCCATGGAACAAGATGTGGTTTTAAATGGTGCTTCAACGGATTCTACATTATCATCTATTGCATTTTGCCTTATGGCCAAGGCTTCAAAGGTATCTCCCACTTTGAATCCCAATATATCTTGTGATGATGGCAAGAGTGATGATGATGTTGATTATGATGAAGATAATGATAATGTTGCCTCCTTAAAAACTAAGGGGGAAATGATTTTTAAAGCTCTTCACAAAAATAAACTTGCTCGTTCCAACTTCATTGAAATCATGTCTATTGCCATTGAAGGCAAGAAATACATTGAGGAGTTGGAATCTCATCTAGAGGAGCATGAGGTCACCATTGAGAAAATGGAAGGTCATGAGCATGATTATGCAAATGAGATCGCGGAGCCATCTCAAGTTCTTGAACATGAACAAACCTCATCTGAATCTCTTGAGGAGACCTTTGCTACAGAATTATCTAGAATAAAGGAATCTCATGATAGAGCACTCGAGGTGGCCAATGATTTGAAAACTAAAAATGCTAAGCTTGAAGTTGCTCATGCTAGACTCCTTGAGGATTTTGAGCACCTCGAAAATGGCTCAAGGGTCATCAAGGGTGAGCTCATCAAACTCACCGAGTCTCATGCTCAACTTGAAGCTTCTTACTTAAAAGAGCTTGCCAAGGTGTCCTCTCCTATTGTTGTTAATGATGATGCTTGGGATACTAACTCTATTACTTGTGAAGCATCCATTTTGAAGGAGAATGTTGAGCTTCGGGCTCAACTTGAGTTGCTATCTAGCAATTATGGGAAATTGGAAGAAAACCATGAAAAGCTCTCAAGCTCTCATGATGATCTTCTAGTATCCCATAATGAGCTAAAGATAGCTCATGAGGCCATGATTTCTAAGGTAACATCTAGTGAGCCTCATGTGGATACTAGCACTACTTCTAGTCAAAATGCTATATTGCCATGTGCTAGTCCTTGTAATTCATCTACTCACAATGTTGGTACATCTTGTGATGAATTGCTTTCCTTACCTTGTTGCTCTAAGATGAAGCTTATACTTCCTCTAGTACTTGTGTTGAGACTAACCATGTAGAAGAAATCAAAGAGCTCAAGGCCCAAGTCACTTCTTTGAAGAAAGACTTGGAAAAGAGTCATGAAGGGAAATCCACACTCAACAATATCTTGATTGTGCAAAAATCCCCCAATGACAAAGGTGGACTTGGATTCAACTCCAATAAGAAGAAGAAGTCCAAGATGATCAAGAAGAAGGGCCAAGAACAAGTCAAGAATTCGGCCAAGATTATTTGCTTCAAGTGCAAAATTGAAGGGCATCATGTTAGATCTTGCCCATTGAATAAGAAACCCATTAATGACAAGCAACAAGGGAAGCGGCCACAAGTTCATTCTCATGCTCAACCTCAAGTTGAAGAAAAGCCTCTTCCCAAGAAGACTCAAGCTTATGCTTCTCAAGTTGAGAAATCAAGTGAGAAGAAAGTGAAGAGTAGACGTTGCTACCTATGTCGCGAGAAAGGTCACCTCGCTTCTTCATGCACTAGTGGTAACTTATCCAACCCAATTATTATTGATGATATCTATTCTCTTGGGAAGGATAATGTTGGAAATGTGTTTGCCAAATTTGTTAGTGCTCAAAGTGGTGTCAAGAAAAGAACCATTTGGGTAGCCAAGCCTATTGTGACTAACCTCTTAGGACCCAACTTGGTTGGGGACCAACAAGCTCAAACTTGATCAATAGGTGATATTGGAGGTCATTGGAGACTTGGCTACATTATGAAGAATTAAGGGGACTTCATCATTCTCATTGTCTCAAGCCAAGTCATTCGGATTATCAAGTTTCTATCTTATATCCAATGTTCCTCCTTGCGGTAACTCGTGCATAAAGCGTCTACATTGATAGTTACTTGCCCCTTTGCATGTTTGGTTTCGTACCTTGCATGTGTTTGTATATGTTGTGCTTCCAACTTGATTATCTTGAGCAATCAAGTATGTGTGTGTTGGTTTGCACATCATGTACATGTGTGTCGTTCGTTGAGCCTTTGTGCATCTTGGTCATATCTTGGTTGGCCCTTGTGAGAGATTAATGGAATATCCCATTGTGGGGGAGTGATGTGCTTTGTGCACCTCACAATCCTATAAATGTGTGTACATGAGGAATGCCATCTAGTATTGATATTACAAGATTATCTAGTCGCTATGTGGTATGTCTTCTCATGAGAAATTCAAATTCTAAATAGTCCATTAATTATCTCTTGTTGGATCCTTTAATTGCCTCTTGTCTATCTTTAATTGGTATCACATTATGGGAGAGTAATATGCTATGAATATATTACTAGCCTAGAAAATGTGTACATTTGAGATATTGTCATCTAGAGTTGATATTGTAAATTATCTTGTTCCTAGGTGGCAAGTTAGCTCTACAAGTTGCAATTTGCTTTTTGTTTGGTGTGAAGATGATGTCGGATATCCTTGCTATCTACCACCGGGAATTATTTCCAAATACTTCTTGTCTTTTGGCAATTGGTACTCACTTGTGTGGTAGATATTATTGATCATCTTTACATTAGCCTTTGCTTTTATTTGCCTTATCTCTTGCCTAGGATTGTGTCAACTCCCATTGTATTCCATACCACTTGTGGATCTTGTTATTTCCTTGAGCTTGTCTAGTGTTTGTGTTGGGGAACATAGCAGAATTTTAAAATTTTCTACGCATCACCAAGATCAATCTATGGAGTCATCTAGCAACGAGGGAGAGAGGAGTGCATCTACATACCCTTGTAGATCACGAGCGGAAGCGTTTAAGAGAACGGGGTTGATGGAGTCGTACTCGTCGTGATCCAAATCACCGAAGATCCTAGCGCCGAACGGACGGCACCTCCGCGTTCAACACACGTACGGAGCGAGGATGTCTCTCGCGCCTTGATCCAGCAAGGAGGAGGGAGAGGTTGAGGAAGAGGGCTCCAACAGCAGCACGACGGCGTGGTGGTGGTGAAGCTGCAGTACTCCGGCAGGGCTTCGCCAAGCTCTTATGGAGGAGGAGAGGTGTTGGGGAGGGGAGGGGCTGCGCCTTGGATGTTATCTGCAGCCCTCCCCTTGCCCCTCTATTTATAGGGGAAGGAGGAAGGGGGCCGGCCCCCTCTAGATGAGATCTAGAGGGGGGCGGCGGCCAAGGGGAGGGGGCTTGCCCCCCAAGCAAGGGGGGCGCCCCCTTTAGGGTTTCCCCCCCAACCCTAGGCGCATGGGCCCAAGGGGGGGATGCGTCCAGCCCATGTAGGGCTGGTACCCCTTTCCTCTACAGCCCATTAGGCCCTCCGAGAGAGGTGGCCCCTCCTGGTGGACCCCCCGAACCCCTCCGGTGGCCCCGGT